>NC_134398.1:18561357-18873084 GCF_050003625.1 Haematobia irritans
CAATTTCCCTGAATTTTGCAATCTAGAATTATTTTACGACCATAAAGAGGTATGCCAAAAATGGCGAGTATCGGTCCATGTTTTGGTATAGTCCCCTTAAGACCGATCCCTCGATTTAACTCCTTGGATTTCTAGAAACCGTAGTTTTTATCAGATTTGCCTGAAATTGTGTTTTAGACTCACAAAAACGTGATTTAGTTTTTATCGCTCCATATGGTAAGGCCTCCATATAGACCGATTTCACTTCTTGAGTGTATAGAAGGCGCACTGATCATGAAAGTTGCTTGAAACTGATTGTAAAATTTCCAGATTTTACTTCTCGTAATCATTTATATAATGGGGGTGAAAATCTACAGATTTTAGATTTCCAATCAAGACGTTATTTCATCATTTTCTTGCACACTTACAAGAGATGTTAATGATCAAGCAAAAATGGTTCTTTAAATCCTTATATAGTCTTCATAGGTAAAATCTTTAAATTTGTCTTCGGGAAGTGTACTATTAGTTGAACTGCTTGGGAGAATATCTGTCATCAAATTCCCCTGAAATTTTAAAGGCAACTATAATATTTGATTCATAGTGGTGGGTATTTAAGATTCTGCCCGGCCGAACTTACTGCTGTATATACTTGTTTTATAAAATTTCGTCATTTTTTTTTTTTTTGAAAATTTTGTCAAAATTTTTTCCTATAGTAAATTTTGTCAAAATTGTTTTCTATATATTTTGTCAAAACATTTGTCTTTTTTGTCACATTTTTTCTATAGAAGATTGTATTTCTATAAAATTTTAAGTACATATTAGTTGGGAAGGAATTTTTTGCAAAATCTACCAAAATACCAAGAATTCTACCAATCTACAAAACAGTAAAAAATCTACCATTTTTTGTAGAAATCTACCAACTGTCGGAACCGTTATTGCAAATCGTCATGGAAGTCCGGCCACCATGGATTGTGTTCTAAAAAATATCGTTATTGAAAATCTATTACTTATTTAGGTTGTGATAACACTTGCAAATGGTTAATGGGGGTACTGAGCAAAAATTTTTTTTTTATACCCCCCACCATAGGATTATTAACTTTGTCATCCGTTTGTAACACATCGAAATATTGCTCTAAGACCCCATAAAGTATATATATATTCTGGGTCGTGGTGAAATTCTGAGTCGATCTGAGCATGTCCGTCCGTCCGTCTGTTGAAATCACGCTAACTTCCGAACGAATTAAGCTATCGACTTGAAACTTGGCACAAGTAGTTGCTATTGATGTAGGTCGGATGGTATTGCAAATGGGCCATATCGGTCCACTTTTACGTATAGCCCCCATATAAACGGACCCCCAAATTTGGCTTGCGAGGCCTCTAAGAGAAGCAAATTTCATCCGATCCGGCTGAAATTTGGTACATGGTGTTAGTATATGGTCTCTAACAACCATGCAAAAATTGGTCCATATCGGTCCATAATTATATATAGCCCCCAAATAAACCGATCCCCCGATTTGGCTTGCGGAGCCTCTAAGATAAGCAAATTTCAACCGATCCGGCTGAAATTTGGTACATGGTGTTGGTATGTGGTCTTTAACAACCATGCAAAAATTGGTTCATATCGGTCCATAATTATATATAGCCCCCATATAAACCAATCCCCCGATTTGGCTTGCGGAGCCTCTAAGAGAAGCAAATTTCATCCGATCCGGCTGAAATTTGGTACATGGTGTTAGTATATGGTCTCTAACAACCATGCAAAAATTGGTCCATATCGGTCCATAATTATATATAGCCCCCATATAAACCGATCACCAGATTTGACCTCCAGAGCCTCTTGGAAGACCAAAATTCATCTGATTCAGTTGAAATTTGGTACATGGTGTTAGTATATGGTATCCAACAACCATACAGGAATTGGTTCATATCAGTCCATAATTATATATAGCCCCATATAAACCCATCCCGAGATTTGGTTTTGGAGCCTCTTGGAGAAGCAAAATTCATCCGATCTGGTTGAAATTTGGTACGTGGTGTTAGTATATTATATTTAACAACCGTGCCAAAAGTGGTCCATATCAAGTTCATAATTGTATATAGCCCCCATATAAGCGACACGCATATTTAATTTCTGGCTCTCTACGTACTGTGCAAAAGTCCATATTGATTCGTAAT
This sequence comes from Haematobia irritans, assembly GCF_050003625.1. Lineage (NCBI taxonomy): Eukaryota > Metazoa > Arthropoda > Insecta > Diptera > Muscidae > Haematobia > Haematobia irritans. Next base: position 18,563,512 of record NC_134398.1, read on the forward strand.
TATTTGTGGACTTACCTATACATATTTACCTTTTTCGTCTAATATATACCACGTATGGACTAACTCACAATTTAGAAACCGATGTTAAGAAGTTTTAAGATACCACAACCCAATTAATTCGATTGTGGATGACAGTCTTTCGTAGAAGTTTCTACGCAATACATGGTGGAGGGTACATAAGATTCGGCCTGGCCGAACTTACGACCGTATATACTTGTTATACCCTCCACCATAGGATGGGGGTATATTAACTTTGTCATTCCGTTTGTAACACATCGAAATATTGCTCTAAGACCCCATAAAGTATATATATTCTGGGTCGTGGTGAAATTCTGAGTGGATCTGAGCATGTCCGTCCGTCCGTCCGTCTGTTGAAATCACGCTAACTTCCGAACGAAACAAGCTATCGACTTGAAACTTGGCACAAGTAGTTGTTATTGATGTAGGTCGGATGGTGTTGCAAATGGGCCATATCGGTCCACTTTTACGTATAGCCCCCATATAAACGGACCCCCAAATTTGGCTTGCGAGGCCTCTAAGAGGAGCAAATTTCATCCGATCCGGCTGAAATTTGGTACATGGTGTAAGTATATGGTCTCTAACAACCATGCAAAAATTGGTCCACATCGGTCCATAATTATATATAGCCCCCATACAAATCGATCCCCCGATTTGGTTTGCAGAGCCTCTAAGAGAAACAATTTTCATCCTATCCGGCTGAAATTTGGTACATGGTGTTAGTATATGGTCTCTAACAACCACGCAAAAATTGGTTCATATCGGTCCATAATTATATATATATATATATATATATATATATATATATATATATATATATATATATATATATATATATATATATATATATATATATATATATATATATATATATATATATATATATATATATATATATATATATATATATATATATATATATATATATATATATATATATATATTCATCCGATCCGGCTGAAATTTGGTACATGGTGTTAGTATATGGTCTCTAACAACCATGCAAAAATTGGTCCATATCGGTCCATAATTATATATAGCCCCCATATAAACCGATCACCAGATTTGACCTCCAGAGCCTCTTGGAAGACCAAACTTCATCTGATTCAGTTGAAATTTGGTACGTGATGTTAATATATGGCCTCCAACTCCTATGCTAAAATTGGTCGATATCGGTCCATAATTATATATAGGCCCCATATAAACCGATCCTCAGATTTGACCTACGGAGCACCTTGGAAGAGCAAAATTCTTCCCATTCGGTTGAAATTTGGTACGTGATGTTAGTATAGGGTATCCAACAACCATGCAGGAATTGGTTCCTATCAGTCCATAATAAAATGTAGCTCCCATATAAACCGATCCCCAGATTTGACCTCCGGTGCCTTTTGGAGAAGCAAAATTCATCCGATCTGGTTGAAATTTGGTACGTGGTGGTATTATATGATATTTAACAACCATGTGAGTTGAAATTTGTGGATGACAGTCTTTCGTAGAAGTTTCTACGCAATCCATGGTGGAGGGTACATAATATTCGGCCTGGCCAAACTTACGGCCGTATATACTTGTTTTCAAATACATATTCTGGAATTTGTGAAAAAAATATTTACTTATTTTTGTTAAATCGGCGTGATAGCTTAGTTAAAATTTTCTAACATTAGATAGGTGGGGTCGTTCCATAATAACATGGCGCCCAATGTGTGGCATCATCAATAATTACAAATCCGTTCCTTTGGCTTGGAATCAACACCAAAATCATTGGTGTAAAGACAAGATCATTGAAACCAGTTTTCCTTTTTTTCAGTGTATTCTATACACTAAACAATATAGTAACCCAATATAAAATATTTTAGGACATGCAATTGACACAACATTAAGGATAAATTTCTTTAAAATAATGACATTTGTATTAACTAAGAGAATGCTCATAATGTTGGTTTTAAAAAAGTCTTTAAATTTACGTCACTTCCTTAAACACGTATATCTTTGAAGTAATTAAAATAAATAATCTTTAAATTTACTGAGATATGAAATCATTAGATTAAAGATAAATAAACTTCAATTAGGGCTACACCCAGAAAAAAAGGGCTCTAATGCCAACTGAACTTTATTTTAGTTCATGAAGATTAGTTGATTTTAGTTAAATTTTGCACATTAAGAGTAAATGTTCCTTATTTGAATAATTTTTTGGTAACTTTATTGACGTGAACTAAAAATAAGAAAAAAAGTTGTATACAAATATAGTGCACAATTTTACTATAAAATAAAATAGTTCATATTTTCCTAAAATGACAGAAGTTTGCTTAAATTGAGTTCTCTCAAATTAGTAAATTTTACTAAAATTGTACCTGTCTCGAACTTCGTACAGCGCTATAGACATTTTAACAATTTTTAAATCCAATTTTTTCGTTCAACATATGAAATTTTCTTAAACAACAGAAAAAAATTAATTATTTTTTTTTTAAAATTTCTTCAATTTGACAAAAAGTATTAACTTATTTATAACATGTTGCAATTAGAAAACTATTTTAGTTAAAATTTTCTAAAATAAACCTACATTTTCTTCCACGGTGGGTTCACTTTTTTTTGGGTGTAGACTTAGAAACAACTTCATGGTCTTTGGTAGCCGTATAGACCTCTTCGTAATTCAGCATCTCAATTCTTATGGATTGATTTTCTCAGAGCAGTGTAAGGAATCTCTCAAAAAGCCAAATACTTGTTTTTTTCACCAAAAAAAAAAACATTTTTTTTATCAACACGTGAAATTTATTTCATCTAATGTGGCTTTTGATGATTGACTAAAAATCATATGGATGTGTAAGGTCGGGGTTTTTTTCAATGGACATTTTTGATGCATAAGATCTTCTATCATCAGTGAGGATAAAACTATTGTTTTTAGCCAATAGAACAATGAAATTTTAATTTGAAATTCAATTGCCCATAATCATTTTTATATTATCATTAATTTATTTTTCTATGGAATTTTAATTTATTGTTTTCACAATTCACTTGATAGAAATAAATAAAGCACTTACATCAATACAAAAGCCGTTTTGTGTGTGTATGAGTGTATTCATATAATTCCCTAATAGTCATCCATTTTTATCCTTTAATTTGATGCATTTCAGATAATTGGTTAAATAACCATCAACTCTAACTCTACATAAAACTACAGCACAAGTTTCAATTGCCACCATTGAACATTAAAAAAAAAGAAAAACTTTTTGCTTTTTGCCATTTCCTGGTATTTTTGTTGGCGATTTGAGACCATTAAAATAATACCGGAAATAAAAATAAAACAAAATGTCAATTTACCAAGGGAAAAAGTCCTTATGTCGCAAAAATAAAGACCAAAAAAAACCGCCAGTGAGTGAAATGTGTTTTTTTCTGCAACATCAACATTTTCATAAAAATTGCAATTGATGATTGTGTGTGTGGGGTGGAATGGTTGCTAGCTTGCGTGCCTCTCATGCGTCAACAGCAGAAACAGCAACAACAACAACAAGACTAGAATTGAAATGACAACACAAAAAAACTGTCACAAACAAATGAAATGGAAGTTCAGGTCCTTCGCCGCCTTCAACCACACCATCATCATCATCATTCGAACATACTTTTGGTGGTGTGGTTGTGTTGGTATTGCTGGCCATGGCAAATGCCAAAATGAAATTCCAAAACCAACAACAAAACACTAACGGAATGCGGGAATGCGTTAAATGTCAAAATATAATGACAAGCAAAACAGACAACAACAGGAGCAACAACAAAATCAACAATGACAGTGACAACAAAAACATGCAAGAGAGACACACACTTATAGACACAATACCTATTTTGGTGTTGTTGTTGTATAGTTTCAAACTTTACAATTTGGGTGGAAGGCATATTTAGGCGAGCTCAAAATGAGATGATCAAATTTAAATGCAATGGACAGTAATGTGAGGATTATGGAAGGGCTCCGACAATTGGAATCTAAGGTTGGCAAAGGGAGAGGTAAAGGTTTTCTTTTTAATTTTTTAGGGAAAATCCTTAACAGGAATCACAAAACATCTTGAAGTGGACATATTCTGATTAGATAGGAAAGAAATTACATCACGAAACATATGAAATCAAATTTTCAACAAAAGTTGGAACAAGTATATATGACCGAAAGTTCCGGTTTATGTAACTGGGGTTATATGTAATTTATGTAATTTATGTAATTTAATTTAATTTAATTTAATTTAATTTAATTTAATTTAATTTAATTTAATTTAATTTAATTTAATTTAATTTAATTTAATTTAATTTAATTTAATTTAATTTAATTTAATTTAATTTAATTTAATTTAATATAATTTAATTTAATTTAATTTAATTTAATTTAATTTAATTTAATTTAATTTAATTTAATTTAATTTAATTTAATTTAATTTAATTTAATTTAATTTAATTTAATTTAATTTAATTTAATTTAATTTAATTTAATTTAATTTAATTTAATTTAATTTAATTTAATTTAATTTAATTTAATTTAATTTAATTTAATTTAATTTAATTTAATTTAATTTAATTTAATTTAATTTAATTTAATTTAATTTAATTTAATTTAATTTAATTTAATTTAATTTAATTTAATTTAATTTAATTTAATTTAATTTAATTTAATTTAATTTAATTTAATTTAATTTAATTTAATTTAATTTAATTTAATTTAATTTAATTTAATTTAATTTAATTTAATTTAATTTAATTTAATTTAATTTAATTTAATTTAATTTAATTTAATTTAATTTAATTTAATTTAATTTAATTTAATTTAATTTAATTTAATTTAATTTAATTTAATTTAATTTAATTTAATTTAATTTAATTTAATTTAATTTAATTTAATTTAATTTAATTTAATTTAATTTAATTTAATTTAATTTAATTTAATTTAATTTAATTTAATTTAATTTAATTTAATTTAATTTAATTTAATTTAATTTAATTTAATTTAATTTAATTTAATTTAATTTAATTTAATTTAATTTAATTTAATTTAATTTAATTTAATTTAATTTAATTTAATTTAATTTAATTTAATTTAATTTAATTTAATTTAATTTAATTTAATTTAATTTAATTTAATTTAATTTAATTTAATTTAATTTAATTTAATTTAATTTAATTTAATTTAATTTAATTTAATTTAATTTAATTTAATTTAATTTAATTTAATTTAATTTAATTTAATTTAATTTAATTTAATTTAATTTAATTTAATTTAATTTAATTTAATTTAATTTAATTTAATTTAATTTAATTTAATTTAATTTAATTTAATTTAATTTAATTTAATTTAATTTAATTTAATTTAATTTAATTTAATTTAATTTAATTTAATTTAATTTAATTTAATTTAATTTAATTTAATTTAATTTAATTTAATTTAATTTAATTTAATTTAATTTAATTTAATTTAATTTAATTTAATTTAATTTAATTTAATTTAATTTAATTTAATTTAATTTAATTTAATTTAATTTAATTTAATTTAATTTAATTTAATTTAATTTAATTTAATTTAATTTAATTTAATTTAATTTAATTTAATTTAATTTAATTTAATTTAATTTAATTTAATTTAATTTAATTTAATTTAATTTAATTTAATTTAATTTAATTTAATTTAATTTAATTTAATTTAATTTAATTTAATTTAATTTAATTTAATTTAATTTAATTTAATTTAATTTAATTTAATTTAATTTAATTTAATTTAATTTAATTTAATTTAATTTAATTTAATTTAATTTAATTTAATTTAATTTAATTTAATTTAATTTAATTTAATTTAATTTAATTTAATTTAATTTAATTTAATTTAATTTAATTTAATTTAATTTAATTTAATTTAATTTAATTTAATTTAATTTAATTTAATTTAATTTAATTTAATTTAATTTAATTTAATTTAATTTAATTTAATTTAATTTAATTTAATTTAATTTAATTTAATTTAATTTAATTTAATTTAATTTAATTTAATTTAATTTAATTTAAATTTAATTTAATTTAATTTAATTTAATTTAATTTTAATCAATTCAATTTTGTTTTGTTTCAATGCAATTTACCATCCAAAAAGGCTTGCCACTGTACAATGTTAGTCTTATAAACATAATCGCTAAATACAGTTTGTCAAGAAAGTGTTTTGACAATGGGATAAAAATTATGTTTTGTTCCAAAATTAAATATAATGAAATTTAAAAAAAAATATTTTATTATGTATTTTGCAAAGTATACATACGTACACAGAATTAAAAATTTAATAAAATATTTAATATTTCAATTATTTCTAGAATTTGAAATATTTGGCAATGTCAAAAGACTTTATTGACATACTGTAGCTGTATACATTTCTTTCCCTTTGAAAATATATGTGGCCACTCCACAAAAAAAATGCTCTTTGCAGTGAGTCCAGTATGACAATTCTTTAATACTGCACTTATTGAGAACAAGTAGTTAAAAGAGAGTAACTAGCAGAGAGAGAGAGAGAGCGCTTAAAATTTTGAGTATATGCATTTATATATATGTTTGTGTGTATTTCTATGGGTAAAATATGAAAAGAGGGGGGCAAAGATTACGCAGTGCGTAAGGTTGCGATGAAAACAAAGCAACAGGGACTGAGAATATGTTGATAATTTTGTTTGGCGAAAAACATTGGGGAGCAAAGGTGAAGAAGAAATAAATACCCTTAGGTCCCAGATTTTAACAGGAAATGAATAACAAATTTTTTCAAACAACCAGACAAAAACGGATGTAATATGGTGGTTTTATAATACACTCAATTAAATTGATTTCTAAAGACGAAGAGCGGATTCACTTACCTTTTGATTTGATTTGGCCTAGTTGAAAACTTTTTTCGTTGTAGTAGCCATAGAGCAAAATACACTAATCACTTTAGACACACATCATATTTTTTTTTTTCTTTTGCTAGGATTAAATACAAACACTATGCTTCACACAACGTACCGGCATTTTATCACCTACGATTTTGGTTTAGCTAAATCACTTTGAACAACAACAAAAAATTAATCACGCAAATTTTCGGGATAAAAAAAGCGAAATTGATGTTACTTTTACAGTGCGACACGTTTATACATCAAGAGTTTTATAACGACTGGTGTTTTTTGCAATTTCCGTTTCCTTGGAGCAGCAGCAGCACACAGCACAACGAAAGACTCAACAAACAGAAAACTGAAAAATAGCAACAGCAAGAACAACAGCAACAAACACGACGACGACAACAAGAACATGAGTATGGCAAAAAATGGCAACGCAGACCAGGGCAAGCAAAAATTATGATGAGTTCTTACTCCATGTTCAACATAACAACTAAGCAAAGACCAACGAAGAGCAAGCCAACAGTTAGCCAGCATAGAACATTCAACAACAGAGTCAGTCAGTCCATTCATAGCGTCCATAGGACTCCATAAAAGGGTATACACGCAATACAAAATACCATGATTGGAAAAAGTTCCCTTTAAGGGAACTTTTTAGGCGGCATTTGCATGTCACCGTACATAGTTGGTGGTGTTGTATACCAATTGGAGTTTAACATACAAACTCCATGGACATATTGGCGAAATAACGCTACATGTAAAAAAAAAAACAACGTAATCGGAAGAGAGCGCGCGAGAGAGGGAGAGAAAGAAATAACGGCAGAAATTTACATATTTGTACTCTGAGAGATTGTCGATTGCTATGTAGTCAAGAAGAAAAAAAACGTTACACTCTCTCATGCTTTCATTATAAACAGAATGCAACAGTAAATGCAAATTTCTGCTAACATTACAAAGTAATGTGGAAAGTTTTTTTTAGAGTGGGGCTACACTCAGAATAACTGTAAAGGGGATTAGAGTTTATATCGACTAATAACAGAGAATAACCAAATGGGGAAAAATAGAGAATAACACGGAATAAAATGAAAGATGTAAATTTGCATTCACTTCGGTGATGCCATACTAATTTTTAGAAGTTTTATCACCTTTACAACCTTCAAAGTGTGGATTTCAAATATTTGTGAAATTTTTGCGAGATTTCGAATGAAATTAACAAAACCTTGAACCACTATTTTTTATTAGGGTACATATAAATTGTTTTTTTGTTTTAGTATAGACAAAAGCAATTATGAAGTAAAAATTATTTAAGAAGTTTTCAATTTCTTTCAAATACCATGTAGTAGTAGGTACCTTTTCCATACTTACGTGGGTAACGGATATAAGAAACTCAGTAAAATACTCATTTTTTGTATTTTATATGCGTTTTTTTCTTATTGGGAATTATTGTTCCCAACAAAAATAGTATGTGGTATTTTTAATGACTTATATGTATAATTTTCTTATATGAGATGTGCTTATTCCGTTACCTACTTTACTATGTCTTAAAAATTGGTACCATGTAGTAATATGTACCTTTTCCGACATACATACATGGGTAACGGATATACGAAACTCAGTAAAATCTTCATTTTTTTGTATTTTATATGGTTTTTTTCTCTTATAGGAAATTATTGTTCCCAAGAAAAAGAGGGTATGGTGTTTTAATGACTTTCTTATATGAGATGTGCTTATTCCGTTACTTAAATATCTTATCTATCTATATCTTAAATATTTAGGAGCTCATTAGAATCTGGGATAGAATTCACAAATATGTATGTCAGAAAAGGTACCTATTACTACATGGTACCAAATTTTAATACATAGTAGAATAAAAATTTTAAAGAAATTGAAAACTTCTTAAATAATTTAGGACCTCACTAGAATCAAGGAAAGAGCTCACCTATGTATGTCTGAAAAGGTACCTATTACTACATGGTACCAAATTTTAAGACATAGTACAGTAGCTACTACATGGTAGCAAATTTTAAGACATAGTACAGTAGCTATGTCTTAAAATTTGGTACCATGTAGTAATAGGTACCTTTTCCGACATACATATTTTTTTTTTTTTTTTTATTTTCATCTATGGATTAAACCCTTACAGACTAGCAGTAATATATTACATTATATACATATTGTTTGTTAATATATCAAGTAGTTAATAATAATGTTATCTTTTTCTTTACATTGTATTTCTCTTCTGACAAATCAAGATAATAATAAAATTTATTGAATTCTTTACAAAGACGGCGAAGTGGATCGTTGTGAATGCTATCCCAGATTCTAATGAGCTCCTAAATATTTAAGAAAAAGTTTACAATTTCTTTCAAATTTGTATTCTACTATGTATTAAAATGTGGTACCATACAGTAATAGGTACTTTTTCCCACATACATAGTTGTGAGTTCTATGCCAGATTCTAATGAGCTTCAAAAGGAAGATTTATCCTCCCCGTAAAGTATATACGTGTGTATATTCTGGGTCGTGATGGAATTCTGAGTCGATATAGTGATGTTCGTCCGTCCGAGTGTTGAAATCATAATAACTTCCGACCGAAACAAACTATCGGCTTGAAACTTTGTACGAGTAGTTGTTATTGATATAGGTCGGATGGTATTGCATTTGGACCATATCTGACCACTTTTAGCTATAGACCCCATATAAACTAATCCCAAATTTTACTTCTGGAGCCTCTTGAAGAAGTAAATTTCATACTATCCGCTTAAAATTTGTTAGTAATGCCCTCTAACAACCATGTAAAAATTTTTTCATATCGGTCCATAATTATATATAGCTCAAATATAAAGCGTCCTCCCAAGATTTAACTTCAGAAGCTTGTTAGAGGAACATAACAGGTTGGCTGATAAGTCCCCGGTTTAACAAAGAAAAACACATTTTTTGTCAAAATTCGTTTTTATTATTCAACATAGTTCCCTTCAAGAGCGATACAACGATTATAACGACTTTCCAATTTTTTTATACCATTTTGGTAGTACTCCTTCGGTTTTACCTCAAAATAGGCCTCAGTTTCGGCGATCACCTCTTCATTGCAGCCAAATGTTTTCCATGCGAGCATCCTTTTGCGGTCTGAGAACAAGAAAAAGTCGCTGGGGGCCAGATCTGGTGAATACAGTGGGTGGGGAAGCAATTCGAAGCCCAATTCATGAATTTTTGCCATCGTCCACTCAGCCGACTGGCGATTGGACTCAGAAGTGTAGTGATGGAGCCATGTTTCATCCATTGTCACATATCGACGGAAAAACTCGGGTGTATTACGAGTAAACAGCTGTAAACACCGCTAGTCGGTAACCACCTCTTTTGCGCGTCCACTGCGTTCACCGCCCTCCGTGCTCATTTCACCACGCTTGAATTTTTCATACCAATCAATTATTGTTGATTTCCCTGGGGCAGAGTCCGGAAAAACACATTATCAAGCCAAGTTTTTGCTTCCACCGTATTTCCTTTTTTTCCATTTTTTCACAATAACAAAAGTTGCTTCACAAAAGACGCTCTATCTCACAAACTAATTGACTTACAGACGTCAAATTTTGACACGAATCACTTGTAGAAATTTGTAAGCAATCCATATTGGAGGGCTCAAAAGATTCGACCTGGCCAAACTTTCGGCAGTATTCACTTGCTGTTTTTAATAAATATGAAAATATCACATTTTATGATGATATCTGTTATTTAATTTAATTTTAAATGGCTTCACATTTTGGGAGCGTGTAACCGAAAACATTGCCACTGTTTTCGTCAAATGGGACAGTCTTCGCGTTGTTTTCCACACCTAAGCTACAAAGCCTACTATATTTAACCTTTTCCAAAAATTTACATCACATTATGGTTTTTAATTTTATGTTTACATCGTCTAATGAATTGCATGCATTACAGTCGCAATTAAATTTTATATAACAGTTTATGTTGCACTCTCTCTCTCTCTTCTATTTTATATCTCTATGGATCGAAAATCTGTATTAGAAAAACGGAAAACTCTCTGTTTATATTTCTATCGGCAAAAAGGGAGAGTAAAACTTTCCCACGCTAACAGTGAGAATAGAAACTCTTTATGTACATTGTTATTAACATCATACACTCCCCTCTTTTGGTCGATTGTTTGAAATTTCATCATGACAATAACAAATGCTGTTATTTTCTCTCATTGAGCAGTGTTTACATTTCACTTTTGTTTCCGTTACCTCGAGTGATTCTTGCTTTGTATGCCACTGCATTATTAACATGAACTGTAAGTGTTTACATTAACGCTGAGTAAACAGTGGCAGCAGAGCTGAGGTAGTCTGAGGTAAAATGTAAATACAACACAACAATTGGCTATATTCTCACCTCTAGACAATGCTCTAACGGTATTTTCCTGTTGACTCTCAACTTAACGAATAATATAGAGATGTTACTTTCGACAAATTCCCTTGCACAAAACAAAAAAGAGTTACTCTCCCATTATTTCATTGATTCTAGCTAGGGTGGTTGTAACAATTTCTCAATTTCCCCCAAATTGTAGGGAATTCACATTGAAATCTACTCTTGTAGCTCCTCTACCTGTATACTTACTCTCGTCAATCTACATAGTTATTTACATATATGTGGTATAATCTCTGTTTCTGTTTATACCATATTTTCACATTTTCCTCTTGCTTTGCTTTGTAATTTTGTTTTGTAAAATACTCTCGTAAAAGTTGGAAAAAAAGAGAGAGGGTCCAAGAATTTGTTATAAGGACTTTGTTGTAGGGTTTGGGGTGGACGTGGTTCAGGTGTATCCTGGCTGAAGTTGAAGAGTTATTTTGTTCTTGTTTTTTTTTTGTTTTCATAAATTTTTTCTTCCATTCATCAGTAGTAAGTGGAGTGGGTAGGATGGCTATGAAATAGGAGAACATGAAGAAAAGTTATCTCTGCTTGAACTTAAAGTTAGTTTTAACTTTAAGAAGAAAAACTAAAGCTAACGAAAAATAAACAATCTTTTAGGAAAAGCTGGGGCAAAACATGAAATACTTTGAATAGTTTCTTTTTTAAAGTATTACAAATCATAAAAGTTAACAAGTTAAAATTGGCGTAAGAAGCTTTAGCAATTTTGTCATTAAATACAAATAAACATGAAAATTTATTGAAGATTTCAATGACTAGGATTTTTTTAGGCTAAGCATTCTACCATATATACAGTGAGATCTCTCAAACTTGCACACTCTTAAAAGCGGCCAAATCTCAAAAGTACATTCCGTAAGGGTTTGATTTAGGTGACTGTCGGTTTCCAAAATAATTCTAGCTGGGTTTCTTCTCACCAATAAAAGTCCAGCTTTCAGAGCTCATAAAATCTATATAGTGTTTCCAGGAAATGGTGTTCATCAGACCTAGCAAATCCATGTCCGCATAGCATCCAATCTTCGCTCTCGTTTCGAGCACAACTCGAAACTGGGGTTTGATTTTTCGTCACTGTTGAATGGATCTATTCAATGATATTATTTTGTAATATAAATTATGTACTATACAACTTTAGAAAACAAAGGTATATTGGCAATTTTTTTCTGAAATGTAATTTGGCAGTACTCACTATTAACGGTGCCCACTGTAGAGCCGCACCCGGACCTCAAGATATGATTTTGATTACCGGTATTAATAGAAAGAATCACTTTTTGCCTACACAGGTAAGTTATTATTTTTAAATCCCAGGTAATACTGCAAGTAGTAACTTTTTGATTACCGGTATTACTGAAAGAATCACTAGTGCTTACCCAGTTTTTGCTGGGTAACGTACAAAATTTTATCCGATTCGGATAAAATTTGTTTCTCCAAGAGGTTCCGAAAGCCAAATCTGGGGATCGGTTTATATGGGGGCTATATATAATTAAGAACCGATATGGACCAATTTTAGGCCGATTGTTAGAGACCATGTACTAACACCACGTCCCACATTTCAACCGGATCAGATGAAATGTGCCCCTCCAAAAGGCTCTGGAGGTCAAATCTGGGGATCGGTTTATATGGGGGCTATATATAATTATGGACCGATATAGACCAATTTTTGCATGAGTGTTAGAGGTCATATACTAACACCACATACCAAATTTTAACTGGAGCGGATGAAAATTGCTTCTCCTTGAGCCTGGGTCTGTACGTAAACGATATGGCCCATTTGTAATACCATCCGACCTACATCAATAATAACTACTTGTGCCTTTTTTCGTTCAGAAGTTGGCGTGATTTCAGACGGACGGACAGACTAACAGACGGACGGACTTAGCTAGATCGACTCAGAATTTCACTATGACCCTGAATATATACACGTTATGGGGTCTTAGGCCAATATTTCGATGTGTTACCAGTGTTGCCAAAAAAATTTTTCAGTTTACCCTACAAGGCAGAAAAAAATCCCTACTTTCCTCTACATCCCCAAAATTTTCTCCCTACAGTTTCCCCTACAATATTTTTCGTTATATTTAATTAATTTATTATATGAAAATACAATGTAACATATAAAACTACAATGTATATAACGTAAAATTAAATTTGTACTTTGTATTCAGTCATGTAAATAAAAATTAATATCAAAGCTTATATAGTTCCTTAGAGGAATTGTGTTTTTTTAGATGCGTAGTCTCGCATTTCAAACTCATACAGTCTATGCTGTTGGATTGCATATATGATCTTAGAATACATATAGAATTCAGGAGGGTGTGTGATAATTTGTTGCGTTTTTTGGTCCGAACATCAGTTACCGTAGAAAAAATTCTTTCTGCGTCTGCATTTGCATGAGGTAACGATACTATTGCTGTGGCCAATTTTGATAGATTTGGAAACATAAATTTTCCATTGAAATCTTTTAATTTAAATATTTTTGTCCAAAACTGAACAATGTCCATAGCTTCGAATTCTTTAATTTGTTTGATGTTTTCTTCATCAGATAACATAGATGAATTCGAAGCCATTTTCCTAGAAAATACATAAAGTAAGCACAAAATTATAGTACAAGAAAAACGAAAACTTACCCAAATTTTAGACCATTCCTCTATAATGTGTTTTTTTTCTTCTTCTTCTTCAATTTGTGAAGTTATTTGTATTTTGTAACGACTTATTATGTTACCATATGTCGTCGAAGATCATACGTTGCCAGCTTCGAACTTAAGTATTGGCGACGACCTAAATGAAAAAGCTAGCAAAAAGCGTCGGCGTATTTGACTATTTTTCCTTCACCATGACCACCAAAACACATAAGTTATTGAAAATGTTGTTGAGGGAAAAATTTCCCTACGTTCTGGTGTATTTGAAAAAGTCGGCCCCTACTCCCTACAAACGCTAAAAATTAGAAAAAAAACTACATGTAGGGAATTTCCCCTACTTCTGGCAACACTGTGTGTTACAAACGGAATGACAAAGTTTCTATACCCCAATCACCATTATATTCTATCTGACACAATAACGAAACCTCTACCTAAGCCACAGTTTGTGAAATTTTCGAACATCAATTGGCAGGGTGTTGAAAACCCAATCGACTTTGCAAGATTTGCAAGACTTTTACCATACAAATTCCTTACATAATCTTTCAATAAATTATTAATCAATATTACTAATCAATTTTTTAAATTCAATTTCTTTTGTTATATTCACATAGCAAGCATTGATTTTTGCCTTGTAATGTATAGGGAACGCCATCACGCTCTACCTAACCTGTATCTCTCTTCGAACATCACTCATCATGTGAACGAAACTGTTCTCTATACACCCAAACGAAAGTAGATTTCTAAAATCAAGTTTCAAATTCTTATTCTGAATTCGTACTGAAAATTTTAAGTACGCAAATACTAAGTTATATTCATATTAAGTACAGAATATGCTTATTTGTGCAATTCAAGTACCTAAAGTTTGATTTAATCTTGTTTTGAGTTAAAACAAGAAAATTGTTACTTAATTCGTCTGTGAGAGTTAGGTGCTGAGAGCAAAAAGTAGAGTTTTTTCTCCTCGATGCTCTAATCGAACCCCCAAGCATCGTGTGCGTGTGTGCTTACTCTTTGTCTTGGATTTGATTTGCTATCTTAAGCCGACTTTGGCTTAAAATAAGAAAACTGTTACTTGATATTCATTTATGAGCCAATTGAAATGCAAAATAAAGTTTTGCTCTTCTTGTTACTTTCACAGATGTTTAACCTCCAAAAACTGGGTTTTTCTAAAATTAAGAAATCTGTACTTAATATTTTCGGAATTAAATTAAGAATTTTCTTCTTGGATTTTGACACCGCTACAGCTTGAATCAAGTAAACTTTTCTCTATTATTTTTTTGGGTGTATGACTTACGGAAGTTTACAGGTTTTTTATTTCGGTGTCGATTTGATGTACGAAACCCACATTTATTAGAACTTTCAAATCCCATGTACTTTGACAACCAAAAATTTTACTTCTCCAAATTCTACTCAATTCAGGCCTAATATATGAAGTTCCCAATAACATTTGTTTTTGTTACACTAATCTATAATATTCTCCTTTCCTCGTGTTATTACTCTACCAAAAAATATTCTTCCAAAAACTTCTTTCGAAAAAATTTACAAATACATATTACAACGCTAAATTCCCTATAAGAAAATGCCATCAAATCAGTTTTACTTACAGCCAAAATTATATATTTCATATTGTGCCATATTTTCCTAGATTCTCGTAGTGGCCAACACCGTTCATTCAATTCCTACTGCCCCCGCCAAAATACACTTGTATGTATTACCTAAGTAGGAAATATGTATGAGAAAACATACATACATATAACGAATACTCCACTTCAACTGTTGTACTCCCGTATTCCATAAGCACACACACACCTACATACATACACTCTATAGTGGCAACGGGGCATAAACTATATAAGTACCAATGTGAGTTGAGTTGGAGCGAGAACAGCAATGGGCAAAAAGTACCGACAAACTACACCTGTCCATTAAATATTTAATATTATTGATTACATTTTGCAACTTCTCTCAGTTGCTGCTGCTACTACTACAACTACTGCTGAATGTCGCTGCTGCTCTTCGGAGGACACAGTCAGTAATGTTGTATTGTATTGGATTTAAGTACCATTATAGATATGGTCGCCAAGGGAAGCGAGGTAAAGAAGAAACAGTTTTTTTATTCTGCTATACAAATTTGAATACTCCTACATAAAACTCTTTTTATCTGCTCAGAGATAAAATCTCTCTCTCTCTTGTTACCGAATATGCAATCAGCTCTATTTTCGTTGTCTCTATTGGTTACTCTCTGTTTGTTTTACAAATTAGCTATGGAACTCTATTATAGAGTGTTGACAATGTAAAGCAACAATGTTAGAACCGGCATGCTGTTGCAACAATGTTGCAAAGCGGTTTTGTTTACATTCCAGAGATATCCAGTCGTTAATATTCTCTCTATGTAAATTACAGTAAACGAATAAAATTATGTGAGCATTACAGTATATCTCTTTATTGGAAGATAACAGTGAATATTAGCTCTGAGAATATATAATAAAGAGAAATGTTAACAGCATCTATTTTGTCAGTTGAGTAAGTTAACACAATACATTTTGGGTAATGTAACAGAAATTCTAGGGGCTGAAAATTTTATGTTAAGTAAAGCCGGTTTGTGTTATATTTTGTTTCTTTTTCCAATATTTATTCATAGCAATTTTCAATATTGTAAAATATTGATATCAAAATTTCTGCGTTTTTACTTAAAACAATTGATAGGAAAATAGCAGCACAGAGTATCAAACCATTGTCGTTGTTCGAAACATATGTACTTGCCGTTTACTATTTTTTGTTCCGCAAATTAGTCTAAGAATAAGAAGAAATTAGTGTCAGAAAATACTAACAAAGAAAAAATCGGACTAATGGTTTTCCTTTATACTAAAAATTTAAGGTGGGTATTAAGTTCGAGTTTAGCCGCTAAAATCGTCAAGTTTTCACGATTACTTTTCTTTAATAATCCATTTTAAGGAATACAAACTTTGTGAAAATTTGCTTTGGGCCATTCCCCATCAAGTTATAATAAAATTTGCTACAAATTTGTATAATATTATGCCTTTTTCTTACTGATTTAGTTTTCACTTTAGCGATTTTAGCAGCTAAACTCGAACTTAATACTCACCTTAACAAACAAAATTTAACATCATTTGTGCGTTTTCCATGAAAAAAATGGCAAATTAAAATTTATACGAACATGTATATATCGATCGCCGTAAATGCAACATTTCGTATGGCGTCCGCCAATTTCCAATCTATTATTTTTCACCTCTAGCATGGTGAAAGAACACAGTTGTCTGCCGAATGGGTCATGTGTTTTCTTCAATTCAGCGTCGAATCGGCAAACTAATTCCTCATAGAAGAGCTTTGCAATCACGCTACCCTTCACCAGCTAATCCCGGGCGTTTCAGCCGTGGGTCCTTACGCAGCTGATCCATTCTACTTACGTGTTCTCACGGTTACGCCTGTTTCCTGGATTAAACAGAATCAGCACCTCCAACAGCTCGAACAGATTTCGGATGTCCAAAATTTCGTGCACGATTTGACAAACACAACGTTTTGAAATGCATACTGTCTCTTCAAACTCGATGCTGCTAAAGTTAAGCTAAAAATCATTTTCCCCAAACAATCAAACATTTAAGAGAATCATTTTCGTACTTCACAGTCGATCCTATAGCATATGTCTGTTAAATCCATTAACAGCTCTTTTGCCAAAGAGAGTTTGTTTTAATAGTCCACAAATAACAGAACGTATAAGAGTTTTCAATTCCATGCGTTCTATTAACTTTGTTGATTATTCGTTACGAAGTGGTATTGGTACATATCATAATTTACATTCTTTTTCCGCTATGTGCACTTTATGTGTGTAGAGGTGAGCTTGTGTGCGAATAGTTTTTGCATAAGGGTTGCCTACCTGTCCATAGCTCAGTCGTGGATGTAAACAATCATATTTGTGGAAAATGTAAATGCGTTCTATAGTTATTTACAAAATTTACCAACAGATGGCAGCACAATGACCGTTCATATATAAGGTGACAATTTCCTTTTTCATTGTATTACATTCGTAAATACAATAAACCTTTATAATGATATTGACCGGTACGAAAAAGTGTCTAATAGAAATATTGATATTTCTATAATTGGGGCTCAAATTATTGACATCAGATAGATCTTCCAATGTAGCTTCAGGACTATCTGGATATCGCAACATTTGACCTTAAACTTGTTCACGACTATGTGACAGCTACAATTTTTATCCAATTTACCTAAACTTTGGAATTTAATTTTCTTCTAATATTTGAAGTAATGTGTCGGGGATGTGCAAGTCATGTTGATTTTTCTATACATGGTTTTACAATGTTGGAAATAACATAAAACTTTGGAATCACTTTAAATTTGTCCGAATTGACTATTTTTGAAGGGAATATAGGAATTAGAAAATTTTGATGAAAATTTTAACAAATTTATAAACAAACTGAAGTTTTTCAATTTTTTTCTATAGAAAATATTGTGAAAATTTTATGTCTATAGAAAATTTTGTTAAAATTTTATTTCTTTAGAAAATATTAAGAACAATTTATTTTACATTGTCTAAAATTTTTCTTTAGAAAATTTTGTCAAAATTTTATTTCTATAAAAAATTTTGTCAAAATTTTATTTCTATAAAAAATTTTGTCAATATGTTATTTCTATGGAAAATTTTGTCAAGGTTTTCCTTCTGTAAAAAAATTTGTCAAAATTTCATTTCTATATAAAACTTTTTTAACATTTTATTTCTATTGTATTTCTATGGAAAATTGTTGTCAAAATTTTATTTCTATAGAAAATTTTGTCAACATTTTATTTCTTTAGAAAGTTTGGTCAAAATTTTATTGCTATAGAATATTTTGTCAAAATTTTATTTGTATAGAAAATTCTGCCAAAATTTTATTTCTATAGAAAATTTTGTGAAAATTTTATTTCTATGGAAAATTTTGTCAAGATTTTCATTCTGTTAAAAAAATTTATAAATTTCATTTCTATAGAAAACTTTGTCAACATTTTATTTCTATACGGGAGCCACCGTGGTGCAATGGTTAGCATGCCCGCCTTGCATACACAAGGTCGTGGGTTCGATTCCTGCTTCGACCGAACACCAAAAAGTTTTTCAGCGGTGGATTATCCCACCTCAGTAGTGCTGGTGACATTTCTGAGGGTTTCAAAGCTTCTCAAAGTGGTTTCACTGCAATGTGGAACGCCGTTCGGACTCGGCTATAAAAATGAGGTCCCTTGTCGTTGAGCTTAACATGGAATCGGGCAGCACTCAGTGATAAGAGAGAAGTTCACCAATGTGGTATCACAATGGACTGAATAGTCTAAGTGAGCCTGATACATCGGGCTGCCACCTAACCTAACCTAACCTAACCTAACCTTTTATTTCTATAGAAAATTATGTCAAAATTTTATTTTTATTGAAAATTTTTTCAAAATTATACTTCTATGGAAAAATGTTGTCAACATTTAATTTCTATGGCAAATTTTTGTCAAAATTTCATTTCAATAGAAAATGTTATTTCTTTAGAAAGTTTGGTCAAAATTTTATTTCTATAGAAAATTTTGTCAACATTTTATTTCTATAGACAATTTTCAAAATTTTATAGAAAATTTTGTCAAAATTTTATTTTTTTATAATTTTTTTTCCTCAAAATTTTATTTCTATAAAAATTTTTCCCCAAAATTTTATTTCTATAAAATTTTTTTCTCAAAATTTTATTTCTATAAAAATTTTTCCTCAAATTTTTATTTCTATAAACATTTTGTCAAAATTTTATTTCAATTAAACATTTTATTTCAATAGAAAATGTTATTTCTTTATAAAGTTTGGTTAAATTTTATATCTATAGAAAATCAACAACATTTTATTTCCATAGAAAATTTTAAAAATTTTATAGAAAATTTTGTCAAAATTTATTTTTCTATAAAAATGTTTCCCCAAATTTTATTTCTATAAAAATTTTTCCTCAAAATTTTATTTCTATAAAAATTTTTCCCCAAAATTTTATATTTATAAAAATTTTGTCAAAATTTTATTTCTATAAAAATTTTGTCAACATTTTATTTCTATATAAAATTTTCTCAAAATTTTATTTCTATAGATAATGTTCTCAAAATTTTATTTCTGTAAAAAATTTTCTCAAAATTTTATTCCCATACAAAATTTTGTCAAAATTTTATTTCTATAGAAAATTTTGTCAAAATTTTATTTCTGTAGAAAATTTTGTCAAAATTTTATTTCAATAGAAAATGTTATTTCTTTAGAAAGTTTGGTCAAAATTTTATTTCTATAGAAAATTTTGTTTCTATAGAAAATTTTGTCAAAATTTTATTTCTCGGAAAATTTTGTCGAAATTTGATTCCTATAGAAAATTTTGTCAAACTTTTATTTCAATAGAAAATGTTATTTCTTTAGAAAGTTTGGTCAAAATTTTGTTTCTATAGAAAATTTTGTTTCTATAGAAAATTTTGTCAAAATTTTATTTCTACGGAAAATTTTGTCGAAATTTGATTCCTATAGAAAATTTTGTCAAACTTTTAGTTCAATAGAAAATGTTATTTCTTTAGAAAGTTTGGTCAAAATTTTATTTCTATAAAAAATTTTGTCAAAATTTTATTTCTATAAAAAATTTTGTCAATATGTTATTTCTATGGAAAATTTTGTCAAGGTTTTCCTTCTGTAAAAAAATTTGTCAAAATTTCATTTCTATATAAAACTTTTTTAACATTTTATTTCTATTGTATTTCTATGGAAAATTGTTGTCAAAATTTTATTTCTATAGAAAATTTTGTCAACATTTCATTTCTATAGAAAATTTTCAAAAATTTATAGAAAAGTTTGTCAAAATTTATTTTTCTATGAACATTATTCCTCAAAATTTTATTTCTATAAAAGCTTTTGATCAAAATTTTATTTCTATGGAAAATTTTGTCAAAATTTTATTTCTTTAGAAAATTTTGTAAAAATTTTATTTCTATACAAAATTTTGTTATAATTTTATTTCTATAGAAAATTTTATCAAAATTTCATTTCTATAGAAAATTTTGTCAAAATTTTATGTCTACCGAAAATTTTGTCAAAATTTTTTTTTCTGCGGAAAATTTTTTCAAAATTTTATTTCTATAGAAAATTTTATCTAAAATTTTTTTTAGTCAAAATTTAGTCAACATTTTATAAAAAATATTGTCAAAATTTTATAGAAAAATATAGGAAAAATTTTGTCAAAATTTTATTTCAATAGAAAATGTTATTTCTTCCGAAAGTTTGGTCAAAATTTTATTTCTATAAAACATTTTGTCAACATTTTACTTCGATAGAAAATTTTGTAAAAATTTTATTTCTATAGAAAATTTTGTCAACATTTTATTTCTATGGAAAATTTCGCCTAAATTGAATTCTATGAAAATTTTGTCTAAAAATTTTTTGTATAGAAAATTTTGTCAAAATTTTATTAAAAAATTGTCAACATCCCAGCAAAAAAAATTGGAAGTTCTTCCAAAGGCACAACTTTAAAAGCACTTCCAGAAGATGTACTCCCAATGATGTTCTTTATTTTAACTACCCAGGAAGTTCTTTTAATTCAATTTTTTATAACTTGGTTTTTTCATACTTTTAATGGATAATTTTAACTTTTTTTTTGTATCAAATAGGTTAAAACAGAGTAAGAATTCATAAAATCGTACAAATCATTTAAATTTTGTCGAAAAAAATGTTAAATCTAATCTGAAAAAATTGTGAATTTTTGAAAATATCTGAGGTCAAACGTTTACGACAAGCGTTAGAATCCTTTAAAAATTAAAAAAAAAAAAAATAAAAAATTATTTATTTGACAAAATATCACAGAATTTTTTTAATTTACATCCAAAACATTGAATTCGGATCACATCTAAAGAAGTAATGCAAATTCAGTGCAACGGCTGTTGAAATGGAGGACTTCCGTCCTATGACAAGCCCATGTTAAATTCATCGCTTCTGCGTCAATTTTGCACCACTTCCGGATCAAAAAAGAACATTTTCATTACTTTTTTGGCGACGCTTTTTTTGCTGGGATTTTATAGAAAATTTTGTTAAAATTTATTTTTCTATAAAAAATTTTCCTCAAAGTTTTATTTCTATGGAAAAATTTGTCAAAATATTTCTCTATTGAAAATTTTATTTTTATACAAAGTTATGTCAAAATATTTCTATAGAAAATTTTGTCAAAATTTTATTTCTATACAAAATTTTGTCAAAATTTTATTTCTGTAGAAAATTTTGACAAAATTTTATTTCTATACATAATTTTGTCAAAATTTTATTTCTATGGAAAAATTTTGTCAAAAATTTAGTTCTATAGTAATCACATATGAATGTGATTTTGTCAAATCACATTCTATGGAAAATTTTGACAAAATGTTATTTCTATGGAAAATTTTGAGAAAATTTTATTTCTATGAAAAAAATTTCGTCTAGATTTTATTTCTATGAAAATTTTGTCTAAAATTTCTTTCTGTAGAAAATTTTGCCAAATTTTATAAAAAAATTGTCAAAATGTTATAGAAAATTTTGTCAAAATTAATTTTTCTATATAATTTTTTCCTCAAAATTTTATTTCTATAAAAATCAAAATTTTATTTGTATGGAAAAGTTTGTCAAAATATTTTTGTATACAAAATTTTGTCAAAATTTTATTTCTACAGAAAATTTTGTCAAAATTTTCTTTTTATAGAAAATTTTGTCAACATTTTATTTCTATGGAAAAATGTTGTCAAAATTTTATTTCTATGGAAAAATTTTGTCAAAAATTTATTTCTATAGAAAATTTTGTCAAAATTTAACTTCTATAGAAAATTTTGTCAGAATTTTCTTTTTATAGTCAATTTTTTCAAAATTTTATTTCTATGGAAAAATTTTGTCGAAAATTTAGTTCTATAGAAAATTTTGTCAAAATTTCATTTCTATAGAAAATTTTGTCAAAATTTCATTTCTATAGAAAATTTGGTCAAAATTTTATGTCTACAGAAAATTTTGTCAAAATTTTATTTCTAAGGAAAATTTTGTCAAATTTTTATTTCTATGGGAAATTTTGTCAAAATTTTATTTCTGGTGAAAAATTGATTTTACCGGTCATATAAATAAGAGCCGTGCTATATATTCTGCTCAAATTCAGTATATGGTTGTGGTGGTTCGTAATGGGCTAGTACGTGATTCGTATGTACACTGAAAAAAAAGCATGCCCGGTTCCGATGATTTTGTATTCACTTTAACAATTTTGGTATTGATTCCGAGCCAAAGAAGCGGAGAATACAAGTAAGGATACTTTTAAGACACAATTCTCTTTTAAATTTGGGTTTTGTGTTCTTGCTTCTAGGAAACAAATTTTAATTTTTCGTTTTTTTTCAGCATTTTTTCTTCACATGCCATCAAAGTTCTTTAAAAATGAGTTAACGACAACATTGTTTTCCAAATTCAGACTCGACTTCCAGTAGTAATTATGCTATGTTTCAAGTAAAAAGCGTCTTTAATATGAAGTGTTGAAAAACATGTCCTATATTTGAACGATTTTTTGCTTTGTAGTCAAGATGCAAAAAGACAACAAATTTAAAGACAATTTCATTAAATTTAAAGAATTTGCTTGAATTATTAAAGTCAAGTTGACCTTACCCCAAAAAAATTTTCTTCCCTGTTATGAGACCCATTTTTAAGTGAAATCACTTAATTATAAGGACAATACGATTTCATTGAAAATTTTATCGACTTTTGGACAAGGAAAACAACGTTATATTAGAGAAATGCGTCTTCTATGCTAAGCAAAATTTTCATTCGTATTTTAAGGACATGAAATCTTTGACGTCATGACAATATTTTTTTCAGTGTAGCCACTGCATTCATACCAAGCTCGGAACATGTGGTACCAATTATTATAAAGAGTTAGGATCGTTTTGGAGACTCGCTACATAGCGGTAAAAACAATCTGAAAGTTTCTACCTTATATGAGATAATGGGGATTACCATAGTCACTGAGCATTCTACGTTGCAATGGATCGTAATAGATAAGGAGTTTTTTCTTAGAATGTATTTTTTATTACTAATTTATTATGTATTATGATTAAAAATATGCTGAGAATATCTTCCAACTAAACAATGCGGCAATTATGAACAACCACGACAAATTGCCCAAAAATTGGGGCATCTCCATGCAAAATCTAATGAAGTTCTGCTTGAAATTATAAACAAAATCTGGGACAATTTTCTCAAATCACCATCAAAATGCCAACGACCATAGCGGCATAGTTGACATAAATATGCATCCTCATCCTCAAAAACGTTTATCCGCCCGCTAAAGTTAGGAGAAAAAGCAGGCAAATGGCCGATAATAAACTAGTCACACCATTATACCTAGGGACTGATAACAATGGCCACCGTTTTCCTTTTATTAAATCAAAAAATCTTTACCAAGTAAACATCATCACTCAAAATGGCAGGAAAACTTTTCAAAAATATACTCTGGAATTCTTTCGAAAGTAGATGAATGTGATGTTATGATGCACAGGTATTTTCGATTATAGAGCTTCATGGTGTGCGATGGAAAATAGCAGCCATATAAAGTTGATTGTATTAATAACTGAATGGGGAAAGGGATGGAAGGACAGGATGATAGTTAAGAGAATCTAGCGTGCAAGAGAGATGGAATAATAAGATGAGGTATGATAATTTGAGCTAAGGTAAGAGTTTCATTCTTTAAAAAATAAGAAGATGATTCAAATATATAAGAAACCCAATCCCAAGATGACGATATGTTGGTACAACGGCAAAAAGTGGTCTCTTGACGAGATTGCTGAATTTAGGAGCGAGTAAATTTAATTAAAATTTTGTCAAAATTTTGTTTCTATAAAAATTTTTCTCAAAATCTTATTTCTATGAAAAATATTGTCAAAATATTATTTCTATAGAAAATTTTCTCAAAAGTGTATTTCTATAGAAAATTTTGTCAAAGTTGTATTACTATAGAGTAAATGGTAAATATTTTATTTCTATAGAAAATATTGTCAAAATTTCATTTCTATTGGAAATTTTGTCTACATAGAAAATTTTTTCAAAATTTAATTTCCATAGAAAATTTTGTCAAAATTTTATTTCTATAGAAAATTTTGTCAAAATTTAATTTTTAAAGAAAATTTTGTCAAAATTTTATTTCTATAGAAAATTTTATCAAAATTTTATTTCTATTATTTCTTTTGTTAAAATTTTATTTCTATAGAAAAATTTCTACAAATTTTGTCAAAATTATATTTTATTGTCAAAATTTTATTTTTATAGAAAATTTTGTGAAAATTTTATTTCTATAGGAAATTTTGTCAAATTTTATTTCTATAGATAGTTTTCTACAAATTTTATTTCTATAGAAGATTTTGTCAAAAATAATTTTTTCTAAAGAAAATTTTGTCAACATTTTATTACTATAGAAAAATTTGTCAAAATTTTATTTCTATAGAAAATTTTGGCACAATTTTATTTCTATAGAAAATTTTTTCAAAATTTTATTTGTATAGAAAATTTTGTCAAAATTTTATTTTTTTCGAAAATTTAGTCAAAATTTTATTTCTATAGCATATTTTGGAACAATTTTATTTCTATAGAAAATTTTGTCAAAATTTTATTTCTATAGAAAATTTTGGCACAATTTTATTTCTATAGAAAATTTTGTCAAAATTTTATTTTTATAGAAAATACTGTCAAATTTTCATTTTTCCAGAAATTTTGTCAATATCTTATTTCTATAGAACAGTTTGTAAAAATTTTGTTTCTATAGAAAGTTTTCTAAAAATTTTATTTCTATAGAAAATTTTGTCAAAATTTAATTTTTAAAGAAAAATTTGTCAAAATTTTATTTCTATAGAAAATTTTGGCACAATTTTATTTCTATAGAAAATTTTGTCAAAATTTTATTTCTATAGAAAGTTTCCTAAAAATTTTATTTCTATAGAAGATTTCGTCAACATTTAATTTCTAAAGAAAATTGTGTCAACATTTAATTTATATAGACAATTTTGTCAAAATTTTATTTCTATAGAAAATGTTGGCACAATTTTATTTCTATAGAAAATGTTGTCAACATTTTATTTCTATAGAAAATTTTGTCAAAATTTTATTTTTATAGACAAATTTGTAAAAATTTTGTCAAATTTTTATTTCTATATAAAATTTTGTCAAAATTTTATTTTTATAGAAAATTTTGTCAAATTTTCATTTTTATAGAAAATTTTGTCAAAATTTTATTTCTATATAACAGTTTGTAAAAATTTTGTTTCTATAAAAAATTTTTGTCAAAATTTTATTTCTATAGAAGATTTTGTCAAAATGTAGTTTCTAAAGATAATTTTGTCAACATTTTATTTCTATAGAAAATTTTGGAATTTTTTTAAGAAATAATATTTTGACAAAAAAGAAATAAAATTTTGACAACATTTTCTCTAAAAATAAAATTTGACAAAATTTTCAATAAAAATAAAATTTTGACAAAATTTTCTATAGAAATAAAATTTTGACAAAATTTTTAATTTTGTCAAAATTTTATTTCTATAGACAAATTTGTAAAAAATTTTGTCAAAATTTTATTTCTATAGAATATTTTGTCAAAATTTGATTTTTTTTGAAAATTTTGTCAAATTTTATTTTTATAGAAAATTTTGTCAAAATATTATTTCTTAAAAAAAAAATTCTTAAAATTTTATTCCTATAGAAAATTTGATTTAAATTTTATTTCTATAGAAAATTTTCTCAAAATTTTATTTCTATAGCAAATTTTAGTCATAATTTTATTTTTATTGAAAATTTTGTCAAATTGTATTTTTATAGAAAATTTTAGCACAATTTTATTTCTATAGAAATTTTTGGCACAATTTTATTTCTATAGAAAATTTTGGCACAATTTAATTTCTATAGAAAATATTGTCAAAATTTTATTTCTATAGGAAATTTTGTCAAAATTTTATTTCTATAGAATATTTTGGCACAATTTTATTACTATAGAACAGTTTGTAAAAATTTTGTTTCTTTACAAAGTTTTGTCAAAATTTTATTTCTATTGAAAATTTTGTCAAAATTTTATTTCTATAGAAAGTTTCCTAAAAATTTTATTTCTATAGAAGATTTCGTCAAAATTCAATTTCTAAAGAAAATTTTGTCAACATTTTATTCCTATAGAAAATTTTGTCAAAATTTTATTTCTATAGAATATTTTGGCACAATTTTATTTCTATAGAAAATGTTGTCAAAATTTTATTTCCATAGAAAATTTTTGGCACAATATTATTACTATAGAAACTGTTGTCAAAAATGTATTTCTATAGAAAATTTTGCCAAAATTTTATTTTTATTGAAAATTTTGTCAAATTGTATTTTTATAGAAAATTTTAGCACAATTTTATTTCTATAGAAAATTTTGGCACAATTTAATCTCTATAGAAAATATTGTCAAAATTTTATTTCTATAGGAAATTTTGTCAACATTTTATTTCTATAGAAAATTTTGTCAAAATTTCTATAAAAAATTTTGTCAAAATTTTATTTCTATAGAAAAATTTTGTCAAATTTGTATTTCTATAGAAAATTTTGTCCAAATTTTATTTTTATAGAAAATTTTGTCAAAATTTTATTTCTAAAGAAAATTTTGTCTAAATTTTATTTTTATAGAAAATTTTGTCAAATTTTCATTTTTATAGAAAATTTTGTCAAAATTTTATTTCTATAGAACAATTTGTAAAAATTTTGTTTCTATAGAAAATTTTATTTCTATAGAAAGATTTCTAAAAATTTTATTTCTATAGAAAATTTTGTCAAAATTTTATTTCTATAGAAAATTTTCTCAAACTTTTATTTCTATAGAAAATTTTCTCAAAATTTTATTTCTATAGAAATTTGTGTCAAAATATTATTTGTAAAAAACAAAAATTCTTAAAATTTTTATTTATATAGAAAATTTGCTCAAAATTTTATTTTTATAGAAAATTTTCTCAAAATTTTATTTCTTTAAAAAATTTTCTCAAAATTTTATTTCTATAGAAAATTTTGTCATAATTTTATTTCTATAGAAAATTTTCTCAAAATTTTATTTATATAGAAAATTTTCTCAAAATTTTATTTCTATAGAAAATTTTCTCAAAATTTTATTTTTATAGAAAATTTTCTCAAAGTTTTATTCCTATAGAAAATTTTGTCAAAATGTTATTTCTATAGAAATTTTTGTCAAAGTTTTAATTCTATACTAAATTTTGTCAAAATTTTATTTCTATATAAAATTTTCTTAAAATTTTATTTCTATATAAAATTTTCTCCAAATTTTATTTCTATAGATAATTTTCTCATAATGTTATTTCTGTAAAAAATTTTCTGAAAATTTTATTTCTTTAGCAAATTTTCTGAAAATTGTATTTCTATAGAAAATTTTGTCAACATTATATTTCTGTAAAAATTTTCTCAACATTTTTTTATATAGAGAATTTCCTCAAAATTTAATTTGTAGAAAATTTTGTCAAAATTGTATTTCTATAGAAAATTTTGTCAAAATGTTATTTTGTCGCAATTTTATTTCTATAGAAAATTTTCTCAAAATTTTATTTCTATAGAAAATTTTTTCAAAATTTTATTTCTATAGCCTCTCTATGTATACCTTCATAGATTCCTTATCTCGGGTTCTACCCAATGAAGCTACAACCTATTTTACCTAACCCACCTCGTCTTGACGGTCATTAACCAAATTTTCTAGCAGAATTTGATGAACAACAATCAGATCATAAAACACGAACCAGAATAAAACACACAAAAAACTGGAATATATGCAGAAAATTATAAAAAACACGAAGAATTTTGTCTAAATTTTATTTTTATAGAAAATTTTGTCAAATTTTCATTTTTATAGAAAATTTTGTCAAAATTTTATTTCTATAGAACATTTTGTAAAAATTCTGTTTCTATAGAAAATTTTGTCAAAATTTTATTTCTATAGAAAGATTTCTAAACATTTTATTTCTATAGAAAATTTTGTCAAAATTTTATTTCTATATAAAATTTTCTCAAAATTTTATTTCTATAGAAAATTTTTTCAAATATTTATTTCTATAGAAAATTTTCTCGAAATTTTATTTCTATAGCCTCTCTATGTATACCTTCATAGATTCCTTATCTCTGGTTCTACCCAATGACGCTACAACCTATTTTACCTAACCCACCTCGTCTTGACGGTCATTAACCAAATTTTCTAGCAGAATTTGATGAACAACAATCAGATCATAAAACACGAACCAGAATAAAACACACAAAAAATCTGGAATATATGCAGAAAATTATAAAAAACACGAAGAATTCAAATATGAATAAAGGTATAAGCTTTAGTAAGGCAACAATTCCCACAATGAAGGACCCAAGGAATAAGAATGAGGAAGGACATTTTGTGAAGCCATATTCACTAAGAAGTTACTTTGTCTGATGGAATACCCCAAACGTCACAAAAGCGAAAACAAGTTGGCTGCTGCTAATGGCATTGTAAAATAGACTCTAAGGGAATAGAAAGGAAGCTCCATTTTAAGTAGATGATGAAAAATCTTAAGTTGGCAAAAAAAAAACAAAGAAACGCGTACAGATATTCGAAGACGTTTTTCTCCTTCCTGTTCTCCAGTCGCAAGACGAGGATGAGAAGCAGACATCAAAGTTTGGAGCTTTGGGTCCTTAAGGTGTATTGTCATCTATTCGTCTACTTACACCTTTTTTTTGGTTCTTTTCTTTATTTTTCGGCATTAAGCATCATCATCCAGCCATTCAGTCATTCTCGCAAACAACTAACCTTCACATTCCCCTACCATAGGCCATATCCTTTACTTTTGACTCCTATGCATGGCTTATGAGTGCGTCGATGTGAAAAATACAAGTCACTACCACATTTACATGTAAGCGTAAGTTTACACTCATAGGATTAAAGGAATAGGAAGGATATCTTCGGTGAATATGTGGGAGTGCGTGAACACATAACACTCCCTAAGTAAGTGTGCGTGTCAACGAGTGCGTAAATGGTGTTTTAACGCATATGTTTCTATGTGTGTGTGTATGAGTTGGTTGACAAAGATCTTGAGGGGAGTATGAGACTATGTGTGGGTGAGTGATTTGCTAAGTGTATGGTATGTAAAATAAACACAATAACAATAACAACGACAACAGTCAACTGCGAAAAGATAAAAGTAAATGATGCGTAAAACATGTAAAAAATATCATCGACAATGCACAGTGGTTTCTACAAGGCAAAAAATATTATTATGAAATCTATCTTATCAGTAAAGTCCAATCATCTACCTATCAACTAATTCACGGGTCTCCGGTCATCAACGAATTGAAGTTCTCATAAACTAGCGACCATCTGCGTACCGAATTCCTTGTCAACAAATCGAAGTCATCAAATATCGATAGCAAACCGAGGTTCTCATAAACCTCTCATCACCTAATAATAAGGTTGCCAGATGATGGTTTCCGAAGTCCGGGTAAGCCTGCCTATGAACCTAATTCCTCACAAACGAACGGGATTTTTCTGCTAGCAGCTAGGTGTTAATCAGGGTTGCAAAAATTGGTCGAAAAAAATTTTAGTTTTTAAATTTGGTCCGATAGTCGGACCAAATGGAATTTGGTTGATTTTGGTCCATTTCGATATTTTTTTAAAAATTATCGATTTGACAAAAGTTTATTTAAAAATTTTGACAAAAATTTCTAATGAACTAAAAGTTTGTGAAAATTATATATAGAAGTAAAATTTGGACAAAAGTTTCTAATGAACTAAAATTTTAAAGTACAGAAATAAAATTTTGGCAACATTTTGTATACAAATAAAATTTTGACAAAGTGTTCTATAGAAATAAAATTTTGACAAATATTTCTGTACAAATAAAATTTTTGAATAGAAATAAAAATTTGATAAAATTTTGTATGGAAGTAAAATTTTGGAAAATTTGTAACATTAAAATTATATTAATTTAATTTGAAAAAATGGCTGGTACGAATTTTGGTCGAAGTTTGGAAAAATGGTGGCCCAATATAAAAATTCATTGTAACAGGATGGCTGATAAGTCCCCGGTCTAACAAAGAAAAACACATTTTTTTGTCAAAATTAGTTTTTATTATTCAACATAGTTCCCTTCAAGAGCGATACAACGATTATAACGACCTTCTAACTTTTTGCCACCATTTTGGTAGTACTCCTTCGGTTTTGCCTCAAAATAGGCAAAATAGGTTTCGGCGATCACCTCTTCATTGCAGCCAAATTTTTTCCTGCGAGCATTGTTGATGGTTTTTCCCTTCTCAAGATAATCGATAAAAATTATTCCATGCGCATCCCAAACTTTGCCAGCGGACTTTTGAGTCTTTCCACGCTTCGGAGACGGTTCACCGGTCGCTGTCCACTCAGCCGACTGTCGATTGGACTCAGGAGTGTAGTGATGGAGCCATGTTTCATCCATTGTCACATATCGACGGAAAAACTCGGGTGTATAACGAGTTAACAGCTGCAAACACCGCTCAGAATCATCAAAACGTTGTTGTTTTTGGTCAAATGTGAGCTCGCGCGGCACCCATTTTGCACAGAGCTTCCGCATATCCAAATATTGATGAATGATATGACCAACACGTTCCTTTGATATCTTTAAGGCCCATGCTATATCTATCAACTTGATTTTACGGTCATTCAAAATCATTTTGTGGATGTTTTTGATGTTTAGGTCGGTAACCACCTCTTTCGGGCGTCCACTGCGTTCACCGTCCTCCGTGCTCATTGCACGACGTTTGAATTTTGCATACCAATCAATTATTGGTGATTTCCCTGGGGCAGAGTCCGGAAACTCATTATCAAGCCAAGTTTTGCTTCCACCGTATTTTTTTCCCTTTAGAAAACAGTATTTTATCAAAACACGAAATTCCTTTTTTCCCATTTTTTTCACAATAACAAAAGTTGCTTCACAAAAGATGCTCTATCTCACAAACTAATTGACTTATAGACGTGAAATTTTGACACGAATCATTTGAAGGTTGGTACTATATAAAAATAATATGCATTTAATACTATGTGTCAGAACGGGGACTTATCAGCCAACCTGTTAGCAACGCTGGTGCTAATCGTTCTACTAAGACCTTCGGGCCAAAAATTCCACCACTGTTATCAGAATCTACCAACCCGAGATAACTGAAATACTACTACGAATTTATCTTCAACGAATCCCTTTTGTTATAGATTGTCGATCATCAAAGAAGCGAATCCCTCGTCAACTTCCAATCACCAACAAATCGAAGCCCTCACGAACCACAGAGCTTCAGTGAACGGAGGTTCTCATCGATACCGATAATAAAGAAACGGAATGCTTCATCAACTTCTAATCAACCAACAAATCAAAGTCCTCATCAACCACCGATCGTCAATGAATCGATTTTCCCATCAACGAACCGAAGATGTCATAATCTATCGATCACCTTAGAACCGAATTACTCATTAACAAATCGAAATCTTCATTAACCACCGATTATCAACGAACCGAGGTGTTCATCCATACAGATCACAAACCGAATTCATCATCAACTTCCGAACATAACAAAATGGAATCCTTATCAAAAATCGATCATCTACGAATTCGACACAAACCAGCGATCTACAACAAACCGAAGTTCTCATAAACTACCGACCATCTACGAACCGAAGTTCTCCTCATCATCGAATCGAAGTTCTTACCAAACACTGATCATAGACGAATCAAAATTCTCATCAAAGAACCGAAGTTATAATAACCCAACCAAATTCCCCATCAACTTCCGCTCTTCAACAAAGCAAAGTCCTCATCAAACATTGATAATGAACAAGCCGCAGTTCACAAAACTACCGATCACCTACAAACCGAATTTCTAGCAAACTACCGATCATCTGCGAACCGATTTCTAATCGACTTCCGATCTTCCACAAAAGGAAGTCCAAATTAGACACGAATCTGAACGTATCAAAGTAACCTGCAAAACAAATTTCTCATCAACCCATCGAAGTTCTTATCAACCGCTAACTAATTAATTAAGGCGCCACCGTGGTGCAATGGTTAGCATGCCCGCCTTGATTACACAGATAAAACCACTTTACAATTTTTTAATTCAATTCTAATTTAATCCATAGTTTTATTTACTATATTTATTATGAGTACAATAAGAATATGGATGTGAGCAATGAAAGGCCTAGTGGACTGCACGGTTGTGATGAACTGGTGACGGTGTAACACTGACTGGTGACGGACTTTGTGATGAAAGCTGATGTTGGGTTTGGTCCGACCGGTTCTCAGGAAACGGGGATGTTGATGGTATCGTGTCGACTGGTGCTCGTAGAACGGTGATGGCGATGGTGTCGTGCCCACTGGTGCTTGTGAACGGGGGTGGCGATGGTGTCGTGCCGACTGGTGATGGGATCGTCTTAGTGCTTGTTTGAATTCTGTAAATAGAAGTGGGAAAGGTGGGGATTCGGGTATACTAGCACTCGGGTGACGCGAACAAATCGCGTAAGCGGACGAAACGCGTAAGCAGATGAACTGCGTAAGCGAACGAATCGTGATAACGGACGAACCGCGTAAGCGCACGAACTGCGTAAACGAACGAATCGTGTATGCGGACGAACCTCGTAAACAGACGAAATGCGTAAGCGAACGAATCGCGTATTCGGACGAGCCGCTATCGGAAGTTCGGCTGCAATTGGTGTTGGTCAAACTTCGTGTCATTCATGCCATCGTCTCAAGAAACTCACATTCTTAAGCAGACATTAAGTACAACTCAATGAGAATTCTCCACGTACACTCTATTCATGTTGGATGACGAAAATCACTTCCTCCTTGCATTACTTGTGCCTTCTCCAAATAAAAAGACTCTGGGCATAGCAATGTATTGATGAATATGCATATGGTAACAGTGACGCAGACCAGTAGCTCCAAAAACCAAATCTGGGGATCGATTTATATGGAAGCTATATATGATTATGGACCGATATGAACCACTTTTTGCATGGTTGTTAGAGACCATATACTAACACCACTTACCAAATTTCAACCGGATCGGATGAATTTTGCTCCTCCAAGAGGCTCAAGAGGTTAAATCTGGGGATCGGTTTATATGGGGGGCTATATATAAGTATAGACCGACATGGATAAATGTTTGCATGGTTGTTAGAGACTATATACTTACACCACGTCCGAAGGTCAAATCTGGGGATCGGTTTATATGGGGGCTATATATAATTATGGACCGATGTGAACCAATTTTTGCATGGTTATTAGAGACCATATATTAACACCATGTACCAAATTTCAGCCGGATCTTAGAGGCTCCGCAATCCAAATCTGGGGATCGGCTTATATGGAGGCTATATATAATTATGGACCAATATGGATAAATTTTTGCATAGTTGTTAGAGACCATATACTAGCACCATGTACCAAATTTCAGCTGGATCGGATGAAATTTGCTTCTCTTAGAGGATCCGCAAACCAAATTTGGGGATCAATTTATATGGGGGCTATACGTAAAAGTGGTGCGATATGGCCCACTTGCAATACTATCCGATAACAACTACTTACTGCCAAGTTTCACGTCGACATGTTAGCTTGTTTCGTTCGGATGTTAGCTTGATTTCAACAGACGGACGGACGGACATGTCCGTCAGAATTTCACCACGACCCAAAATATATACACTTAATGGGGTCTTAAAGCAATATTTCGATGTGTTGCAAACGGAATGAAAAAGTTAATATACCCCCATCCTATGGTGGAGGATTAAAGATTAAGTAGGTACCAAATCCTTCATCAACTTCCGATGATCAACAAATGCAAGTCCCCGTCAATCGAATACCGATCATCATCTAACCGAATTCCTCATCGACGAATCCAAGTTCTTTCCAAACTTTGATCATGAAAACACCGAAGTTCTCATCAATTAATCACATTTCGCAACGACAAACCAAAGATGTCATAAACTATCGATCATCTACGAACTGATGTTTTTATTGACAACCTTTCTCATCAACCATCTATCATCTGCGAATCGAAATCCTAATCAACTTTCGATTTTAAACAAATCGAAGGTCTCATCAGCTATGGATCTTCAACGAATCGATGTTCTCAAAGAAAAAAGATTAGCTACTTACCGAATTCCCCATCAACTTCCGATGATCAACGAATACAAGCCTCCATTCATCCAATACCGATAATCAACAATAGCAATTTTTTATCAAGGAACCGAAGTTCTTATAAATCACCGATCATTAAAGAAATTAACAAAAGAATCTAAGTTCTCATCGACTAACCGAATTCCTCATCAATGAATCCAAGTCCTTTCCAAACTTCGATCATCAAAGAACCGAATTTCTCATCAACTAATGGAATTTCTCAACGACAAACCGAAGATGTCATAGACTATCGATCATCTACGAACTGAAGTTTTCATTGACAAACTTTCTCATCAACCAACTATCATCTGTGAACCGAAATCCTAATCAACCTTCTATATTAAACAAATCGAAGTTCTCATCAGTTCTCATGGAGCATGAACGAACCGAAGATCTACAAAAAAGAAAACGATGATCTACCTACCGAATTCCTCTACAACTTCCGAAGACCAACAAATGGAAGTCCCCATCAATCGCCGATCATCAACAAACCGAGTTTGTCATTAATGAATCGATTATCAACCAAACGAAGTCTTCATTAACCACGATTGATCAGCGAACCCAAGTTTTCATGAACTATTGATCACTAACAAAGCGAATTCCTCATCGTAGAATCGAATCCAACTTCTCATCAACGAATCCAAGTTCTTATCAACGAATCGAAGTTCTTACCAACCACAGATCATCAACGAATATTATTGACTACCGATCATCAACGAATCCAAGTTCTTATCAACGAATCGAAGTTCTTACCAACCACAGATCATCATCGAATCTTATTGACTACCGATCATCAACAAACCGAATTTCTCATCAACAAATCGAAGTCCTCATCGACCACGGATCATGAACGAATCGAAGAGCTCATAAAATACTGATCATCTATGAACCGCATTCCGCTCATACTATCGATCATCTATGAATCTAATCAACAAATACGGATGATGAATGGAGCTAAGCTCTCATAAATTACCGATCAACTAAGAACATAACGATTCGTCAACGGAAAATCTTTAAGTATAAGATACTCCATTGGAACCCAATTCATTGCGGAATCATTTTATTCTATGTCACGAACAAGTTCACTCGCTATGTACAAAAAACAACCGAACAAAAACTTTGTTATAATGAAAATATTTCCTTTTTATACCCTCCACCATAGGATATTAACTTTGTCATTCTGTTTGTAACACATCGAAATATTGCTCTAAGACCCCATAAAGTATATATATATTCTGGGTCGTGGTGAAATTCTGAGTCGATCTGAGCATGTCCGTCCGTCTGTTGAAAAAACGCTAACTTCCGAACGAAACAAGCTATCGACTTGAAACTTTGCACAAGTAGTTGCTATTGATGTAGGTCCGATGGTATTGCAAATGGGCCATATCGGTCCACTTTTACGTATAGCCCCCATATAAACGGACCCCCAAATTTGGCTTGCAGACTCTCTAAGAGAAGCAAATTTCATCCAATCTGGCTGAAATTTGGTACATGGTGTAAGTATATGGTCTCTAACAACCATGCAAAAATTGGTACATATCGGTCCATAATTATATATAGCCCCCATATAAACCGATCCCCAGATTTGAACTCCGGAGCCTCTTAGAGGAGCAAAATTCATCCGATCCGGTTGAAATTTAATAAGTGGTGTTAGTAAATGGTTTTTAACAACCATGCAAAAATTGGTCCATATCGGTCCATAATTATATATAGCCCCCATATAAACCGATCCCCAGATTTGGTTTGCGGATCCTCTAAGAGCAGCAAATTTCATCCGATCCAATTTAAATAAGGTACGTGGTGTTATTATATGGTTTCTAACAACCATGACACAATTGGTCCATATCGGTCCATAATTATATATAGCCCCCATATAAACCGATCCCCAGATTTGACCTCCGGCGACTCTTGCAGGAGCAAAATTTATCCGATCCGGTTGAAATTTGGTACGTGGTGTTAGTATATGGTATCTAACAACCATGCAAGAATTGGTCCATATCGGTCCATAATTATATGTAGCCCCCATATAAACCGATCCCCAGATTTGTCCTCCGGAGCCTTTCGGAGGGCCAAATTCATCCGATCCGTTTGAAATTTGGAACATGGTGTTAGTATGTGGTCTCTAACCAACACTCAAGAAATGGTCCACATCGGTCTATTATTATATATAGCCCCCATATAAATCGATCACCAGATTTGACCTCTGGAACCTCTTGGAGGAGCAAAATTCATCCGATTTGGTTGAAATTTGGTACGTGGTGTTAGTATATGGTATCTAATAACCATGCAAGAATTGGTCCATATCGGTCCATAATTATATATAGCCCCCATATAAACCGATCCCCAGATTTGTCCTCCGGAGCCTCTTGGAGGGTCAAAATTCATCCGATCCGTTTGAAATTTGGAACATGGTGTTAGTATTTGGTCTCTAACCAACACGCCAGAATTGGTCCACATCGGTCTATTATTATATATAGCCCCCATATAAACCGATCCCCAGATTTGGTTTGCGGATCCTCTAAGAGCAGCAAATTTCATCCGATCCAATTGAAATATGGTACGTGGTGTTATTATATGGATTCTAACAACCATGCAAAAATTGGTCCATATCGGTCCATAATTATATATAGCCCCCATATAAACCGATCCCCAGATTTGACCTCCGGCGACTCTTGCAGGAGCAAAATTTATCCGATCCGGTTGAAATTTGGTACGTGGTGTTAGTATATGGTATCTAACAACCATGCAAGAATTGGTCCATATCGGTCCATAATTATATATAGCCCCCATATAAACCGATCCCCAGATTTGTCCTCCGGACCCTCTTGGAAGGCCAAAATTCATCCGATCCGTTTGAAATTTGGTACGTGGTGTTATATGGTCTCCAACAACCATGCAAAAATTGGTCCATATCGTCTCTAACAAACATGCAAGAATTGGTCCATATCGGACCATAATTATATAAAGCCCCCATATAAATCGTTCCCCAGATTTGATATCCGGAGCCTCTGGGAAAAGCAAAATACATCCGATCCGGTTGAAATATGCAACGTGGCCGCTAATAACCATGACAAAATTGGTCCTTATAGGTCTATAGCTATATATAGCCGATCCCCAATCACACAAAAATTGGTCCATATCGGTTCATAATCATGGTTGCCACTCGAGACAAAAATAATCTACCAAAATTTTATTTTTATGGAAAATTTTGTCAAAATTTTATTCCTATAGAAAATTTTGTCAAATTTTATTTCTATAGAAAAGTTTGGCAAAATTTTATTTCTATAGAAAATGTTGTCAAAATTTTAATTCTCTTGAAAATTTTGTCAAAATTTTATTTCTATACAAAATTTTGTCAAAATGTTATTTCAATTGAAAATTTTGTCAAAATTTTATTTCTGTAGAAAATTTTGTCAAATTTTATTTCTATAGAAAATTTTGACAACATTTTATTTCTATAAAAAATTTTGACAAAATTTTATTTCTATAGAAAATTTTATTTCTATAGAAAATTTGTCCAAATTTTATTTCTATAGAAAATTTTGACAAAATTTTATTTCTATAGAAAATTTTGACAAAATTTTATTTCTATAGAAAATTTTGACAAAATTTTATTTCTATAGAAAATTTTGACAAAATTTTATTTCTATAGAAAATTTTGTTCAAATGTTATTTCTATAGAAAATTTTGTTCAAATTTTATTTCTGTAGACAATTTTGTCAAAATTTTATTTCTATAGAAAATTTTGTCAAAATTTTATTTCTATAGAAAATTTTGTCAAAATTGTATGTCTTAGAAAATTTTGTCAACATTTTATGTCTATAGGAAATTTTGTCAGACTGAATAATATACGTATTTGATCGATCTTTTTTGATTTAATATATACCACGTATGGATTTACATACAATTTAGAAGACGGTGTTAGGAGGTTTTAAGATACCTTGCCATCGGCAAGCGTTACCGGAACTTAAGTAATTCGATTGTGGATGGCAGTGTTTAGAAGATGTTTCTACGCAATCCATGGTGGAGGGTACATAAGCTTCGGCCTGGCCGAACTTACGGCCGTATATATGTTACTTGTTATAAATTTATTTTTTTGACAAGATCGTAGGGATGATGTTGATTTCAACACAGCCCATGAAATCGGGGCCATTGCCTGTAGCATGCTAGTGAATTGCATCGTTACATCCACATACCACTGTTCCATCTATTTTTCGTACAAAGAAACCTTAAAAATTTCCATATATAAATTTTTCGTTAACTTCCTTTATGCTTACGTCTTGTTTTTTTATTTTTGGTTACATCTTGAACATCCGTTTCTTCACACTAATGAAAATCAATAAAGTAAAAGAAAAAAAAAAAATATTGCAAGAAAATTTTATAGAAATTTAAACAATGCGAAGGACAGTAAAGCTCACCTTTACACCAATATTCTCCCACCCCCGCCTCACAATACTCCAACGTCTACACTCCCACCCGAAAAGGTAGAAAAAAGTCACTCCCCCTGACGAGAGAAAATATACTGTGCACAACTCAACATTTTCATGTTGTAGCACTTGAGTGTCTGGGATGGAAGTACTTCCCCAAGTGGTGTGTGGTGTGGTTGGTTGGTTGATGGTCTTTCGGTCTTTTTGGTAAAAAGGGAATCACTTTTTTGTTTTGTTTTGTGCCTTCAGTCAGTCAACTCTCAGTGAGTTGAGCTCCTCACTACTTTTGATTTTTAATCGTTAAACATTGATAAAGCACACAGCATCCTTTATGGTCTTTGGTAAAATGGTACTCTTGCTACTGATGACGATGATGATTATATTGACGAGGGGGCGAGGACGAGGACAATGATGACAAAGAGGGGACACAGGATTTTTTCCAATGCTTTTGCCTTTTTTTAATGTTGCTCTGTGTGTGTGCGTTTTTTTAAGTCCTTATTTACTGATGCAACCAAATGATTTCTTCCTTATCCCATATTCCTATCTCAGAGAGTTTCAATGTGGCTGTGTGTATGTGATGCGATTGTATATGTATTGTGAAATATCGTGTTTTCCGTTTGAGGTTATTTTTTCTTTTTTTGCTACATTACAAGCTACAAAAATGTGTTGATGACATCCTTTTTAAATGAACAGCTCCAGTAATCAGAGCAACGGCAAGCAACAACAATAGCAGAAGCAGTACCAGCAAAGGTGGTTTTGATGACTACTATCAGTATCATGAACATTTTGAATTTCTCTCTCTTCCCCCTTCTCTCTCTCTGTGTTGGGTCCCTTGTTTTTTTTGCTACTGTTCATGTCGATGTTTTTGTTTTATTCTCACAATGCTATTTTTGCATCATCGCATCATCATATGATTGTTGTTAATATTTTTTTCTTGTTGTCTTTCATCTTTTATAAAAGTTTATTATTCGCAAGTTCTAATTATGACACCAATTAACAACAAAATAAGCAACTAACAAAAATATATAATCTAAAAAAAAATGAAGAAAACTTTGATAATACATCGATCTTTGAAGTCCATAGGACTATAAATGATCTAATCGGGGTTTATACACATAATCTAAAT
Organism: Haematobia irritans; assembly: GCF_050003625.1. NCBI lineage: Eukaryota > Metazoa > Arthropoda > Insecta > Diptera > Muscidae > Haematobia > Haematobia irritans. The sequence goes on from NC_134398.1 coordinate 18,604,209, forward strand.
GAACTTTATATGATGGGCAAAGATGAAATAATCTAGCATGAATAAGTACAACCCGATTTACTTTTTATCCCAATGATAAAGACCCACTTTGTTATAGGCTAGTCTGCACGGTTTAAAGTTGATAACATTTTTGTCAAACTTTTATTCCTATAGAAAATTTGAATTCTTTAGAAAATTGTATCAAAAATTTCCATAGAAAATTTTGCAAAAAATGTCTTCGTAGAAAATTTTGTCAAAATTTTATTTCTTTAGAAAATTTTACGTCTATAGAAAATTTTGTTCGAATTTTATTTCTATAGACAATTTTATCAAAACTTTATTTCTATAGAGAACATTTCTTTACAAAATTGTATGTCTTTATAAAATTGTGTGAAAAATATATTTCTATAGAAAATTTTGCCAACAATTTGTTCGTAGAAAATTTTGTCAAAATTTTATTTCCTTAGAAAATTGTATGCCTATAGAAAATTTATTTTTATTACTATAGAACATTTTGTCAAAATTTCAGTTCTATGGAAAATTATTGCAATATTTTATTTCTATAGAAAATTTTGTCAAAATTTAATTTCTATAGAAAATTTTGACAAATTTGTGTTTCTGGAAAATTTAGTCAAAATTTTATTTCTATAAAAATTTTGTCAAAATTTTATTTCTATAAAAAATTTTGACAAAATTTTATTTCTATAGAAAATTTTGTCAAAATTTTATTTCTATAGAAAATTTTGTCAAAATTTTATTTCTATAGAAGATTCTTTCACAATTTTATTTTTATAGAAACTTATGTCAAGCTTGTATTTCTATAAAAAATTTTTGTTGTTGTCAAATTTTTATACCCACCGCCATAGAATGGTGATAGGGGTATAACAGTTTATCATTCCGTTTGTAACACATCAAAATATCGATTTCCGACTATATATATATTCTTGATCAGGGAGAAATTCTAAGACGATATAAGCATGTCCGTCTGTCTGTCTGTTGTAATCACTATCCAACCTTCAATAGTGGTGCTATCGTCCTGAAATTTGGCACACATTCGTTTTTTTGTTTGCAGGTAGGTCAAGTTCGTAGATGGGCTATATCGGTCCAAGATTTCAGTTCCCATATAAACCGACTTCCCGATATGGGGTCTTGGGCTTCTAAAAACCGTAGTTTATATCCCATTTGTCTGTAATTTGAAATCGAGAGGTATTTTACCCATAAAAAGGTGTGCCGAAAATGGTGCCTATCGTATATGGTATAGCCCCCATAAAGACCAATCTCCCGAGTTTACTCCTTCGGCTTCTAGAAACTATATGTACTTTCCGATTTGCCTGAAATTTGAAATCTAGAAGTATTCTAGGACCATAAAAAGGTGTGCCGAAAATGGTCCGTATCGGTCCATGTTTGGGTATAGCCCCCATATAAAGTGATCTCACGACTATTCTTTTTGGCTTTCTAAAATTCGTAGTTTTTACCCAATTTGTCTGAAATTGGAATTCTAGAGGTATTTGAGGACCATTAAGAGATGTGTCGAAAATGGTAAGCATTGGTCCATGTTTTGGTATAGCCTCCATATAGACCTAACTCCCAAATTTATTTCTTGGGCTGCTAGAATATATAGTTGTTATCCACTTTGCTTAAAATTGGAAATCTAGAGGTATTTTAGGACCACAAATATTTCAGCCGAATATGTTGTGTATCGAGTAGAGGTGTGCACGTAACACGAAATTGTCGTGACACGAAATTCTCGTGACTCAATAATCCCGCTGACGAACATAAATTGCTTACGAGTTGAATAAGTAACGAATTTCGGAAAAACGCGCTCACGAAAATAATCCCGCTGACAAACATAAATTGCTTACGAGTTGAATTCATTTATAATTTTAGTGACATCCTAGGTGGTAAGAGTTTTATAACGCACTCGATTTTAACCATACTCCTGTTTTCAGTCAGGTTCTAAAGGTAAATCACTCATAAAATCATTCGTGAGTCACGAGGTTTTTCGTGAGTCACGACATTTTTCGTGAGTCACGATATTTTTCGTGAGTCACGAAATTTAAAAGATTTTCGTGCGTGAGTATAAATCTTCTTTTCGTGAGCGTGAGTCCTACCAAAAAATATCGTGCGTGAGTGTGTGTGAATAAGATTTCTCCGTCGTAAGTGTGCGTGAGTGTGAGCAAAATATTACTCACGTGCACACCTCTAGTATCGAGCCATGTTTTGGTATATCCCCGATCTACCGATTTACCTCATTGGGCTTCTAGAAACCGTAGTTTACATCCGATTTGCCCGAAAATGTATTATAGACCCTCAAAAGTCTGTATCGCATTTATTTTTACCGGTCCATTTGGTAAGGCATCGATATAGACCGGTTTCACTTCTTGAGGGTATAGCAGGGGTACTGATCATAAAAATTTCGTGAAACTGAAAGTAAAAGTTCCAGATTATACTCCTCGTAATCATTTAAATAATGGCGGTAAAAATCTACAAATTTAAGATTTTAAATCAGGACTTTCTTTCATCTATTACCCGATATGTTTATGGCAATAACATTTATATAGAAAATGTTGTCAAAATTTTATTTCTATAAAAAATTTTGTTAAAATTTTATTTCTCGAGAATTTTATCAAAATTTTATTTTTATAGAAAATTTGTTAAAATTTTTTTTCCAGAATTTGGTCAAAATTGTATTTCGATAAAAATTTTGTAAAAATTTTATTTCTATAGCAAATGATGTCAAAATTTTGTTGCTATAGAAAATGTTTCAAAATTTTATTTCTATAGAAAATTTTGTAAAAATTTTATTTTTATAAAAAATTTAGTCGAAATTTTATTTCTATAGAAAATGTTGTTATAATTTTATTTCTATAGAAAATGTTGTCAAAATTTTATTTCTATAGAAAATTTTGTCAAAATTTTATTTCTACAGAAAATGTTGTAAAAATTTTATTATTTTTATTGAACATTTTGTCATCACTTTATTTCTTTAGAAAATTTTGTCAAAATTTTATTTCTATAGAAAATTTTGTAAAAATTTTATTTCTATAGAAAATTTTGTTAAAATTTTATTTATATAGAAAAATTTGCCAAACTTTTATTTGTATAGAAAATTTTGTCAAAATTTTATTTCTACAGAAAATGTTGTAAAAATTTTATTATTTTTATTGAACATTTTGTCATCACTTTATTTCTTTAGAAAATTTTGTCAAAATTTTATTTCTATAGAAAATTTTGTAAAAATTTTATTTCTATAGAAAATTTTGTTAAAATTTTATTTATATAGAAAAATTTGCCAAACTTTTATTTGTATAGAAAATTTTGTCAAAATTTTATTTATATAGAAAATGTTGTCAAAATTTTATTTGTATATAAAATTTTGTCAAAATTTTATTTCTATAGCAAATATTATCAAAATTTTATTTCTGTAGAAAATTTTTTCAAAATTTTATTTGTATGGAAAATTTTATCAAAAATTTATTTTTATAGAAAATTTTGTCGAAATTTTATTTTTATAGAAAATTTTGCCAAAATTTTATTTTTATAGAAAATATTGTCAACATTTTATTTGTATACAAAGTATTGTCAATATTTTATTTCTATAGAAAATTTTGTCAACATTTTATTTGTTCAGCAAATGTTGTAAAAATTTGATTATTTTTATTGAAAATTTTGACAAAATTTTATTCCTATTGAAAATTTTGACAATTTTTTTTTTCTACAGAATATTTTCTCACAATTTTATTTCTATAGAAAATTTTGACAAAATTTTATTTCTATCGAAAATTTTGTCCATATTTTATTACTTTAGAAAATTTTGTCAAAATTTTATTTTTATAGAAAATTTTGCCAAAATTTTATTTTTATAGAAAATGTTGTCAACATTTTATTTGTATACAAAGTATTGTCAATATTTTATTTCTATAGAAAATTTTGTCAAAATTTTATTTGTTCAGGAAATGTTGTAAAAATTTGATTATTTTTATTGAAAATTTTAACAAAATTTTATTCCTATTGAAAATTTTGACAATTTTTTTTTTCTACAGAATATTTTCTCACAATTTTATTTCTATAGAAAATTTTGACAAAATTTTATTTCTATCGAAAATTTTGTCTATATTTTATTACTTTAGAAAATTTTGTCAAAATTTTATTTCTATAGAACATTTTGTTAAAATTTTATTTCTATAGAAAAATTTGGCAAAGTTTTATTTGTATAAAAAATTTTGTAAAAATTTTATTTCTATAGAAAATTTTGTCATAATTTTATTTGTATCGAAAATTTTGCCAAAATTTTATTTGTATAGAAAATTTTTTCAAAATTTTTTTTCAATAGAAAATTTTATCAATATTTTATTTTTGTAGCAAATTTTATCAAAATTTTATTTTCGTAGAAAATTTTTTCAAAATTTTATTTGTATAGAAAATTTTGTCAAAAATTTATTCCTATAGAAAAATTTGCCAAAATTTTATTTTGTAGAAAAGCCACCGTGGTGCAATAGTTAGCATGCCCGCCTTGCATACACAGAGTCGACGCTTCATACCCAGTTTCGACCAAACACCAAAAAGTGTTTCAAAGGTGGATTATCCCACCACAGTAAAGCTGGTGACATTTCTTAGTGGTTTCACTGCAATGTGGAACACGTTCGTACTCGGCTATAAAAAGGAGGTCCCTTGTCATTGAGCTTAACATAGAATCGGGCAGCATTCAGTGATAAAAGATAAGTTCACCACTGTGGTAACACAATGGGTTGCCACTATACCTAACCTAACTCTGTAGGTGTAAAACCAAGTATAGCTCCAAATATCAGGCATTTCTGTTCAGATTATAATAAAATTGCAATAAACATGTACACCTTAATTTTCATAAATAAGGAAATGCGGTTCATCTCCCAAACCTTTACCAAATGCTTATGTTTACTAATTCACTGGGGGTGGTTTAGGGTATGATGTAGTCGGCTCCGCCCGACCCTCTACTTTACTCAAAATTTTATTTCTGTTCAAAATTTTTGAAAAATTTATTTCTTTGAAATATTTTGTCAAAATGTTAATTCTATAGAATAGTTTGTCAAAATTTTATTTCTATAGACATTTTTTTCAAGATTTTATTTCTATAGAAAATTTTGACAAAATTTTATTTCTTTAGAAAATTTTATTTCTAGGAAAATTTTCTCAAAATTTTATTTCAATAGAAAATTTTGTAAAAATTTTATTTCTATGGAAAATTTTTGTAAATTTTTTTTCTATAGAATAGTTTGTCAAAATTAAACTTCTTCAAAAAAAAAAAAAAAAAACTTTAAATCTACCAAAACATCAAGAATTCTATCAATCTACCAAGCCGTAAAAAATCTACCATTTTTGGTAGAATTCTAACAACTGTGGCAACCATGTTGCTCATAATTGAATTTAAATTTCAGCTGAATTGCATAATAAGCACCTATTACGAATTTGGCGAAAAAACTTAAGGGCCCCCAGCATATGTTAAGGATTTGGCTACTGATCTAGTTTGACAGAAAAATTTTGATGGGCGTAATAGTTACTTACTGCGAAGTTCATTCATGCTTAAAGGTGAAATGGACCTTATTGTGCCGAAGCCACCGGAGAGAATATGATGGAACGAAGAGAGACTACTATACTAATACCTAATACATCCCATGCCCTAAAGTAGAAATTTACCACATCAATGACAAACCCATGTTAAAGTTACTGGTTCCTTTCATACGTCTTGGCCAGTATTAAGAGTGGCCAATATACACCAGGGCCTTGTACAAGTCCTGCAGTAGGTCCATTTCCCGTAGGGAAATTACTAAAGGCATAAATGGGCTTCGAAAGATGACTCTTACATACAAAATATTCATAATTTCCCTCAAAACTTAATGGATAGAATATGAGCAACTTTTTAGGAATAATTTCTCATATGATTTTATAGCGTCATAGAACATCTATTATAGAGAAAAATTCAAATTTAATAATTTGAATTCCAAAAAATTTCTCAATACAATGCTAATTTATTTATGTTTCCTTTTTCCCATAAGGTTTCACATGTCTTAATGTTGAGGAATGATTCGCTATGTCTCTTGTTTATTGTCAAATTATGTTAAATACTTTAGTAGTGATATTGACAAAGGGTCTTTATTGATGCTATTTGCAAATCTTTTCTATTCACATTTAGCCTTTTGCTTCCAAAAGGGTTTTATGTAAATTTAAAATTTACCTGTCAGTCTTCTTTTCAATTTTCTTGGGGTTACTTTGCCATTTTGGGGAGCAATTAGATTAACAATTTGAGCTCCCATTAAAACGTCATTTAAAAAATTTACATAAATGGGGAACTGTTTTTTTTTTTTTGGAAAATAGACAGTTTTCATTGACATATAGTGGGGCTGTCACAATAGCCTACTTGGTCATGTAATGGGAATTCAGTAATCCTGTTGCTTTGAGACTAACCTGTTTTAATGCTGGTTCTAAGACAGATATCTATCACCCCCTCCTGAGACTTAAGGATAAATGAGACTATTGGACGACATTCTTTCGTATCCGAGATGTAATCACTCAATTTGTCAGGTAATGATTGAACTTCTGCTAGATAGCTTCCATAAGGTCTGTGAAACTTTCAGAGCTCAAAGCCACTTAATAAATACGAAACGTTATTTTCATTAGAATTATTATTATATAAGACCCCAATTGAGTCAATTTCAAGTCGATAGCTTATTTCGTTCGGAAGTTAGTGTGATTTCAACAGTCGGACAACGGACGTCGCTAGATCGATATTTGATTACATTCGATATTGGTGCTTTTGAACAATAAAATAAAAAATATAGCGCTTTACTTTGTTGCTTTCCATATTAGCCACCCTTATATATAGAGAAAATTCGAAATCCATGATGGAATTCCGCTTCGTGTAAGGATGTGACCCTAAAGTCGTTTCCAATATCTGAGTACTTTTAGAACGACCGATTTTGTTACCCTGGGAGTCACCGTGGTGCAATGGTTAGCATGCCCGCCTTGCATACACAAGGTCGTGGGATCGATTCCTGCTTCGACCGAACACCAAAAAGTTTTTCAGCGGTGGATTATCCCACCTCAGTAATGCTGGTGACATTTCCGAGGGTTTCAAAGCTTCTCTAAGTGGTTTCACTGCAATGTGGAACGCCGTTCGGACTCGGCTATAAAAAGGAGGTCCCTTGTCATTTGGCTTAACATGGAATCGGGCAGCACTCAGTGATAAGAGAGAAGTTCACCGATGTGGTATCACAATGGACTGAATAGTCTAAGTGAGTCTGATACATCTGGCTACCACCTAACCTAACCTACCCTGGAAATTAGTATAGGTATCACTCAAACCACAAATAATCTACTAAAATTTGGAGCAAATTTCATAAAAAAACTACCAAAGAAAAATATCTTAAATTTCTTAAAAATATCTTCGTCAAAGTTGTATTTCTATAAAAATTTTGTCAGTACTTCACTTCTATAGAATTGTTAATCCTAATCTTATTTCTATTGTAAATTTTCACAAACTTTTGTTAGTATATTTTGACAAAATTTTATTGCTATAGAAAATTTTGTCAAAATTTTATTCTTATAGAAAATGTTGTTAAAATTTTATTTCTACCGAAAATTTTGTCAACATTTATTTTTATAGAGATTTTTATCAATATTTTATTTTTATAGAAAATTTTGTCGAATATTTTTATAGAAAATTTTGTAAAATTTTATTTTTATAGAAAATTTGTCAAAATTTTATTTTTACAGAAAAATTTGTCAACATTTTATTTTTATAAAAAATTCTATCAAAATTTTATTTTAATAGAAAACTTTATCAATTTTTTTGTAGAAAATTTTATGAAAATTTTATTTTTAAGAAAATTTTGTCGAAATTTTATTTTTATAAAAAAATTTGCCAAAGTTTTGTCAATATTTTATTTTTATAGAAAATTGTGTCAAATTTTTATTTTTATTTATTATAGAAAATTTTCTCAAATTTTTATTTGTATAGAAAATTTTGTCAATATTTTATTTGTATACAAATTTTTGTCAAAATTTTATTTTTATAGAATATCTTGTCAAAATCTTATTTTTATAGAATATTTTGTCAAAATTTTATTTTTATAGAAAATTTCCTCAAAATTTTATTTGTACAGAACATTTTGTCAATATTTTATTTGTGTACAAATTTTTGTCAAAATTTTTTTTATAGTATATTTTGTCAAAATTTTATTTTTATGGAAAATTTTATCAAAATTTTATTTTCATAGAAATATTTGTCAAAATTGTATTTTCATAGAAAATTTTGTTAAGATTTTGTTTTTATAAAAATTTTGTCAAAATTTTATTTTTATAGAATATTTTGTCAAAATTTTATTTTTATAGAAAATTTTGTCGAATTTGTATTTTTATAGAAAATTTTGTCGAATTTTTACTTTTATAGAAAATAATGTCAACATTTTATTTTTATAGAAAATTGTGTCAAAATTTTATTTTTATATAAAATTTTGTCAAAATTTTAGTTTTTAGAAAATTTGTCAAAATTTTATTTTTACAGAAAATTTTGTCAACATTTTATTTTTATACAAAATTCTATCAAAATTTTATTTTTATAGAAAATTTTATCAGTTTTTTTACAAAATTTTATTTTTATTTTTTTGTCACAATTTCATTTCTATAGAAAATTTTGTCAAAATTATATTATTATAGAAAATTTTGCCAAAATTTTGTCAACATTTTATTTTTATAGAAAATTGTGTCAAAATTTTATTTTTATTGTGACAACATTTGATTTTTATAAAAAATTTTGTCAAAATTTTATTTGTATAGAAAATTTTGTCAATATTTTATTTGTATACAAAGTTTTGTCAAAATTTTATTTTTATCGAATATTTGGTCAAAATTTTATTTTTATAGAAAATTTTCCCAAAATTTTATTTGTATAGAAAATTTTGTCAAAATTTAATTTTATACAATTTTTTGTCAAAATTTTATTTTTATAGAATATTTTGTCAACATTTTATTTTTATGGAAAATTTTGTCAAAATTTTATTTTCACAGAAATTTTTGTCAAAATTTTATTTTCATAGAAAATTTTGTTAAGATTTTGTTTTTATAAAAATTTTATTTTTGTAGAAAATTTTGCCAACATTTTATTTTTATAGAAAATTATGTCAAAATTTTATTTGTATTGCGACAAAATTTTATTTTTATAGAAAATTTTGTCAAAATTTTATTTTTATAGGAAATTTTGCCAACATATTATTTTCATACAAAATTTTGTCAACATTTTATTTTTATAGAAATTTTTATTAAAATTTTATTTTTATAGAAAATTTTGTCAAAATTTTATTTTTATAGAAAATTTTGTTAAAATTTTATTTTTATAGAAAATGGTGTCAAAGTTTTATTTTCATAGAAAATTTTGTCAAAATTTTTTTTTCATAGAAAATTTTGTCAAAATTTTATTTTTATAGTATATTTTGTCAAAATTTTATTTTTGTAGAAAATTGTGTCAGATTTTATTTTAATTGTGACAAAATTTCATTTTTGTAGGAAATTTTGTCAAAAGTTTGTTTTTGTAGAAAATTTTGTCAAAATTTTATTTTTATTGTGACAAAATTCTATTTCTGTAGAAAAATTTATCAACATATTATTTGTATGCAGAATTTTGTCAAAATTTTATTTGTATAGAATGTTTTGTAAAGATTTTAGTTTTATAGAAAATTTTATCAAGCTTTTATTTTTATAAAAAATTCTGTCAAAATTGTTTAAGCAGTAGTCGACTATCAAACCTTTTTTCGGAAGGTTCAAGTGTAGTTCACTTTGGGTTGAGTGAATTACCCGAATTTATTCTGATATTTGGTTGAAAGTTTTGCTGCAAGTAGAGGATGCTGATGAGGAATGTGGTAATTCCGAAACGTGCCTCCATCCAACCATCTTGCAGTCTATAGGGCTTTGCTAAAATATATTTGACAAACATTATTTTCCTCTGTTGGTTAAGCGACACTTTTAGTTTAGTCAATGCATGATTTTAAGCTGAGATCAATAACAACAAAAATGATTGAAGAGAACCCAACAATAACAAACAAAACGAAAATTTTATTTTTATAAATAATTCTATCAAAATTTTGATTTTTGGAGAAAATTTCATTAAAATTTTCTTTTTATAGGAAATTTTGTCAAAATTTTATTGTTATAGAAAATTTTGTCAACATTTCATTTTTATAAAAAAATTTTGTCAAAATTTCATTTTTATAAAAGAATTTTTTTCAAAAATTCATTTTTATAAAAAATGTTATCAAATCTTTATTTTTATAGAATATTTTGTTAAAATTTTATTTTGATAGAATACTTTGTCAAAATTTTATTTATATAGAACACTTTGTCAAAATTTTATTTTTACAGAAAATTTTGTCAAAATTTTATTTCTATAGAAAATTTGGTAAACATTTTATTTCTATAGAAAATTTTGTACGTCTTACTTTGAGAGGAATATTTTGCAAAATTTTAGTAGAATTCTACCAACTGTGTCAACCGTGATAGGTATGCAAAAATATATTTTTGGTAAACTTTGCCCTTTTGACGCTGTAATCAATCAATTTCCAAAACCACATGTGATAGAAAAAGATATCAGGGACCACAAAAACTGCCAGGTAATGTACATGCCCTATCATAAAAGCAATCACAAATGCTCTTTTTTAACCTCCCCCACAGCAGCTTTGCTTGCTCATTTAAATTTTAAAGAAGGAGCGTACTAAGTCTTCCATATGTGTTGGCCTTATACGAAAGGGTCCTTCCAACCATCATACAATAACAGCTCATTAGGTATGCTTATGCAAATTACAATATGGTCACCCCTAATTGTTTTCAATGTGGGAGGGGGGGACACATATTTTGTTGCCATAGTAAGCCACTTTTTGGGTTTACCCCATTTTTGTGGGGGAATGTCTTCGTAGCCGACTGCTTGGCTTAATCGATGACATATTGCTAAGTGCCTTTGTTCTCCCATTGTATTTTTGTTCCAATGTGGTTGACTTATTTTGTAATGCTCGTTTGGTGGTTTATGGTCTTCGGTTTACTATTTGCCAGAGCTGCAAGCGTTTATTCAACATTATCAGTTAACAATGACAATGTGTATTTTTCTATGTCTTCCTGTTTAGATAGGCTAATTATATGCCATGTAAATGTTGAGAGAAAGAGAGAGAAGTATAAAGCATAAAAGAAGTTTAAAGTCCTTAAATGGGGTGTGAGCTGAATAAGAAGCCCTGCCCCTTTGCTAAGTAAATTTAGGAATTGGTAATGAGAATATCTTCGTGACTTTCAATTAATAATTGTAATAGGATACGGCAATGAGTTGCTAAAAGAGAAAATGAAAACTGTATACAGCCAGGATGAATTAAAGTTTTTCTATAGAAAACAATATTCAGTAAGGCTGAATTAAATTTTCCTATAGGAAACATTATTCAACCAGGCTGAGTTAAAGTTTTCTTATAGGAAACATTATTCAGCCAGGCTGAATTAAATTTACTTATAGAAAACTTTATTCAGCCAGGCTGAATTAAATTTCCCTATAGGAAACATTATTCAACCAGGCTAAAATAAAGTTTTCCTATAGATAACATTATTCAGCCAGGCTCAATTAAAGTTTTCCTATAGAAAACATTATTCAGCCTAGCTGAATTAAAGTTTATCCATTGAAAACTTTATTCAGCCAGGGGAGCTAATGTTTTCCTAGTTACAAAACTTTATTCAGCCAGACTGAATTAAAGTTTTCCTATAGAAAACATTATTCAGCAAGGCTGAACTAATGTTTACCTATAGAAATTCAGCCAAGCTGAATTAAAGCTTTCCTATAGAAAACTTTATTCAGCCAGACTGAATTTAATCTTTCCTATAGAAAACATTATTCAGCCTAGCTGAATTAAAGTTTTCCTATAGCAAACATTATTCAGCATGCCAGTATTAAAGATTTCCTATTGAAAACTTTTTTCAGGCAGATTGAATTAAAGTTTTCCGACAGAAAGCATTATACAGCCAGGCTGAATTAAATATTTCCAATAGAAAACATTATTCAGCCTGCCCAAATTAGGGTTTTCCTACAGAAAGCATTGTACAACCAGGCTGAATTAAAGTTTCCCTATAGAAAACTTTATTCAGCCAGGCTGAGTTAATGTTTTCCTATAGAAAACATTATTCAGCCAGGCTGAACTACTGTTTACCTATAGAAAACATTATTCAGCCAGGCTGAATTAAAGTTTTCCTATAGAAAACATTATTCAGCCAGGCTGAATTAACGTTTTCTTATAGAAAACATTATTCAGCCAGGCTGAGTTAAAGTTTTCCTATGGAAAACATTATTCAGCCAGGCTGACTTAAAGTTTTCCAATAGAAAACATTATTCAGCCAGGCTGAATTAAAGTTTTCCTATAGAAAACATTATTCAGCCTAGCTGAATTGAAGTTTTCCTATAGAAAACATTATTCAGCATGGCTGAATTAAAGTTTTCTTATTGAAAACTTTATTCAGGCAGGCTGTATTAAAGATTTCCTATAGAAAACATTATTTAGCATGGCTGAATTAAAGTTTTCCTATTGAAAACATTATTCAGCCAGGCTGTATTAAAGATTTCCTTTTCAGACACATTGAATTAAAGTTTTCCTACAGAAAGCATTATACAGCCAGGCTGAATTAAATATTTCCAATAGAAAACATTATTCAGCCTGCTCAAATTAGGGTTTTCATACCGAAAGCATTGTAGAACCAGGCTGAATTAAAGTTTCCCTATAGAAAACATTATTCAGCCAGGCTGACTTAAAATTTTTCTATGGAAAAAATTATTCATTCAGGCTAAATTAAAGTTTTCCTATAGAAAACATTACTAAGTCAGGCTGGGTTAAAGTTTTCATATAGAAAACATTATTCAGCCAGGCGGAGCTCATGTTTTCCTATGGACAAAACTTTATTCAGCCAGGCTGAATTAAAGTTTTCCTATAGAAAACAGGCTGAATTAATGTTTACCTATAGAAAATATTATTCAGCCTAGCTGAATTAAAGTTTTCCTATAGAAAACATTATTCAGCATGGCTGAATTAAAGGTTTCCCATAGAAAACATTATTCAGCACAGCTGAATTAAAGTTTTCCTATTGAAAACTTTATTCAGCCAGGCTGTATTAAAGATTTCCTATTGAAAACTTTTTTCAGGCATATTGAATTAAAGTTTTCCTACAGAAAGCATTATACAGCCAGGCTGAATTAAATATTTCCAATAGAAAACATTATTCAGCCTGCTCAAATTAGGGTTTTCATACCGAAAGCATTGTACAACCAGGCTGAATTAAAGTTTCCCTACACAGAAAAAATATCACCAAAATATTTCCAATTAAAAAGTTAATTGAAGTTGAAAATTTTTTCAATTAATAAATTAATTGATACAATTAACTTTTTAATCACGATAGAAACATTAAGTTAATTAAGTTAATGATTGAAATTTTTTAAATTTTTAATTAAAAAATTAATTGATACAATTAACTTTTTTTTAAATCAAATTCGGAAGACTAATTCTGTTAACCCTTTCACTACCGAAATAAACCTAATGTTAAAAACTTTAATTTTTCTTCTGTTTTTACTTGTATTACCAGCATGTAGAACAAAAATTGCCATTTTGAAAACCTACTTCAAATACTTCAATGAGCTTGTTTTGAAAGTTTGAGTCTTGAATTGTGACCAAGTGGTCTTACGAAAATAAGCGCTATTTGCCCTATAATGTCCTTCAAAGTGTGAGCAAAAATACAAAAAAGAACCCGAAAAAGTGTCAGCTATAGTTTTCGTATGATTGTCCATTTACTAGAAACATACAGTAGAAAAAATGTCTCAAATTTTCGTATTTTTCGTTTATTTCTAAAGAAGTTTACAGAAATGTATTTTGGACCTCAGCAATATAGAAAATATTTATAGGTTATTTAGATTAAAGCCTCTACTTCAAAATAACATCGAGAAATAAATCAAAACTAAGTGGAAAAATAGAATTTGGTGTCTTTTTCGAATGTCCTTCAAAGCGGACATCGGCAGTGAAAGGGTTAAAAAAGTGCTGATTTTTTTTAAATTTTTAATTAAAAATGTATTTCAAACAATCATCTGTTAAGTCAAATAAAAACTCTAAGCCAATTCAGAAAGTAATTAAAAATAGTTACCTTTTTTAATTAAGAAATTAATTGAGTTTTGCAATCAACATCAATTAAATTTTTAATTGAATCAATTAAAAAATTAATTGAAATTTGCTGAAAAAATCAATTAATTTTTTAATCAAGAATTTTTTCTATGTCCAATTAAAACTGTGATTGATACTATCATTTTCGTGATTGAAGACATTTCAATTAAAAAATTAATTGGATCAATTAATTTGGTGATTGAATCAGAAAAATTTTTTTTGTGTGTATAGAAAACATTATTCAGCCAGGCTGATTTAAAATTTTTCTATAGAAAAAATTATTCATTCAGGCTGAATTAAAGTTTTCCTATAGAAAACATTATTAAGTTAGGCTGAGTTAAAGTTTTGAATTAACGTTTTCGTATAGAAAACATTATTCAGTCTAGCTGAATTAAATTTTTCTTATGGAAAACGTATTCAGCCTTGCTGAGTTAATGTTTTCCTATAGGTAAACATTAATTCAGCCTGACTGAATAAATGTTTACCTATAGAAAACATTATTCAGCCAGGCTGAACTAATGTTTACCTATAGAAAACATTATTCAGCCAGGCTGAATTAAAGTTTTCCTATAGAAAACATTATTCAGCCAGGCTAAATTAAAGTTTTCCTATAGAAAACATTATTCAGCCAGGCTGAATTAAAGTTTTCCTATAGAAAACATTATTCAGCCAGGCTGAATTAAAGTTTCCCTACACGCAAAGAAAAAAAAACGTTTGGAAAACGTGTACCGAAAACGTTTTTCTTTTGTTAGAGTTTTTTGAATTGCTTCGAAAATTTTAAACTTTTATCACCAAAAAAATTCGTTTGTTACAAAGTTATTATTTTTTCAATAAACAAAGTTATTTTTGAAACAACAACAGAGTCCATTTCGTTTATATCAAACACTGTTCTTTTCTGACTTTTGGTCTTTAATAAAACACATTTTACAGTTCAAAATTTAATATAGTACAATGTAATGTTGAACATTTTTTTCGGAATCTTCCGAACATATGTAGAATGTATGTAAAAAAAAAAAAAAAAACTTTGGTCGAAGCAGGGATCGAACCCACGACCCTTGGCATGAGAGTCAGACGTAGCAACCACTGCTCCACGGTGCCAAACTAAATGTTTGTTTCTGTTAAATAAACTTTGTTTATTCGGTTCGTGGGCGCCGCAAGCTATGCTATATAAATATAACTTATATGGATATTTATCTATTGATGACCATAACAGGTACATAGCTCAGTGGTTAGTGTGTTGGCTTACAAAGTGCATGGTCCGCGGTTCGATTCTCAGTCCAGGCGAAAGGTAAAAAAATTTTAAAAATTTATAAAATCGTATAATTTCTTCTACATTGTTTGTATTACAGAAAAAGGTGCTAAGAACTAAACATCTTCGTGGAAGTGAGAAAGATGTGAGGGAAAATGCAATTAGCCAGAAAAAATTTTTTTTTGAGTTAGTCTTTATGAAATTGTTTTTACATCCTGGAAAAGAATAAACGTTTATCACAAAAAGTATATACTTTTCTTCCAAATACACTTCCTTACAGCGAAAAGCAAATGAGAAACGAACTTTGTTTGTCTAAAATTTCGTTTGGGAGGAAAGAATTATTTTTTTGCGTGTATAGAAAACATTATTCAGCCAGGCTGTATTAAAGATTTCCTAATGAAAACTTTTTTTCAGGCAGATTGAATTATAGTTTCCCTATAGAAAACATTATTCAGCCAGGCTGACTTAAAATTTTTCTATGGAAAATATTATTCAGCCTGCTCAAATTAGGGTTTTCATACCGAAAGCATTGTACAACCAGGCTGAATTAAAGTTTCCCTATAGAAAACATTATTCAGCCAGGCTGACTTAAAATTTTTCTATGGAAAAAATTATTCATTCAGGCTGAATTAAAGTTTTCCTATAGAAAACATTACTAAGTCAGGCTGAGTTAAAGTTTTCCTATAGAAAACATTATTCAGCCAGACGGAGTTCATGTTTTCCTATAGACAAAACTTTATTCAGCCAGGCTGAATTAAAGTTTTCCTATAGAAAACAGGCTGAACTAATGTTTACCTATAAAAAACATTATTCAGCCTAGCTGAATTAAAGTTTTCCTATAGAAAACATTGTTCAGCATGGCTGAATAAAGTTTTCCTATTGAAAACTTTATTCAGCCTACCTGAATTAAAGTTTTCCTATAGAAAACATTATTCAGCCTAGCTGAGTTAAAGTTTTCCTATAGAAAACATTATTCATCATGGCTGAATTAAAGTTTTCCTATTGACAATTTTATTCAGCCAGGCTGTATTAAAGATTTCCTATTGAAAACTTTTTTCTATGGAAAATATTATTCAGCCAGACTGAGTTAATGTTCTTTTTGTCAAAATTTTATTTCTATAGAAAATTTTCTCAAAACTTTATTTCTATAGAAAATATTCTCAAAATGTTATTTCAATAGAAAATTTTGTCATTATATAATTCTACAGAAAATTTATTATTTCTATTTCAAAATTCAAAATTTTATTTCTATAAAAATTTTTGGCAAAATTTTATTTCTATAGAAAATTGTGACAAATGTTTTGTAACAATTTTATTTCTATAGAAATTTTTTTAAAAATTTAATTTCTATAGAAAATTTTTTTAAAAATTTTATTTCTATAGAAAATTTTTTAAAAATTTTATTTATATAGAAAATTTTTTAAAAATTTTATTTCTAAAAAAATTAGTAGAAAACATAAAAATAATCCAAAATTAACATAAATATTACATAGAAGAAAATATTATTATTATTTTCGAGAAATACTATCGTCGTTTCCAAAAATGTTTAAATCGTGTGAAACACAAAGAAAATTTTTTTTTTTTTAAATCTAAAAAAAAAACGAAACAAACGTCCCCGAAACAGGGTATACAAATTAATAATGTTCCATTGATAATTTACGAGACCGAAATCCTAATATGCAGAAAATTGTTATGAAAACACGATGATATGCCTTTGTGGACAGATTGGATCTTATGCAGACTCTGTATCTATTTGCTTGCCAAGTGCTTTGACTTGCATCATGGAATGAGCATGAAACCTTAGACGATAGACTATAGGAAACAAATGCCAAATACCATGCAACAGTAGAAAATAGGAAAAGGCGCCTTGCCACACTTGAGATCATGAATTTTTAATGGTGTGGCAAACGACAAAGGAGATGACTTGAACACCAATGCTGTTGACGATGATGATGATGATGGTGGCGGCAACACTTTCAAAATTTCCCCACCGCTCAAGACGATCCTATACCCTAAACAATGATTAGTGTTAAACGTTTGGAAGTGGTTTCAAGACATATTCACTTTGCCTTAATTTCATATCCTTGTCTTTGGGTTATTTTCCTTTTGCCACCACTTTGTGGTTAAACCTAGCAAGGATATGAAGAAACGCAAAAAGTCACCAGGATATTGTGTTAGCTATGGGCTTCTCTCCACTCTCCACTCATTGGCAAGAAATTATGAAAAATGTTACATTTAATAGTTTCTTGAGTTTTCGCCTTGCCATTGCTTTTTTTTGTGGCGTTTTCGCGCTTCTACTATCCTTTTGCCAGCATAATTTATTAAACCATCTTCACTATACGTGTGGCAAAGGAGTAGTTAATCTTATCCTTGTCTCTGTTTGCTTACATCCTTGTCCATGCTAGCTTTGTCTTTGTGTGGCGGCATTTGGATATCTTCCAGACATGGTGTTAAGTACTGCATTTTGGAAAATTGTATGCAAATTATGGGACAATTTATAAGTGTCATTATCTTCGCTGCTGCAAAATGGCAAGAAGGTACGGGGAGAGAGAGAGAGCGTATGACTCCATTTGAAAATGCATATTTGGTTTTTCACAAGAATTAATTAGTTTTTGTTATTGGTAAAATGATTTTGGGTAAATGAATGCATAGTTAAAAGTTGAAGCTGGAAAGGTGAAATCCACATATGAACAAAACTTTACCTCAATACTCTGTTTCAAGGGGAGCTTGCCAATCCATTAGCAAATTGCACGCAGATCGACTAGGGATCATGGTTACCACAGAATTTTGTAAAAATTCTGTGGTAACCGTTTCTATAGAAATAAAATCTTGACAAATTTTTGTATAGAAATAAAATATTGAAAAAATTATCAATAAAATTTTAACAAAATTTTCGATAGAAAAAAAAACTTTGAAACAATTTTCGATAAGATTTTCTATAGAAATAAAATGTTGATTAAATTTTCTATAGAAATAAAATTTTGACTAAATTTTCTATAGAAATAAAATTTTGGCAAAATTTTCTATTGCAAACCAATTTTGACAAAAATTTCTATAGGAATAAAATTTTGACAAGATTTTCTAAAGAAATAAAAACAAGTATATACGGCCGTAAGTTCGGACAGGCCGAATCTTATGTACCCTCCACCATGGATTGCGTAGAAACTTTTATGAAAGACTGTCATCCACAATCGAATTACTTGGGTTGTGGTAATACTTACCGATGGTTAGGTATCTTAAAACTTCTTAACATCGTTTTCTAAATTGTGAGCTAGTCCATACGTGGTATATATCAAAGTTATGTATAGGTAAGTCTACAAATAATTACGAATCGATATCGACTTTTTGCACGATACGTTGGAAGCCAGAATTGAAATATGGGGGTCGCTTATATGGGGGCTATATACAATTATGAACTTGATATGGACCAATTTTTGTGTGATTTGGGATCGATTTATCTGAGGGCTATATATAACTATAGACCGATGTGGACCTATTTAGGCATGGTTGTTAACGGCCATATACTAGCACAATGTACCAAATTTCAACTGACTCCGATGAAATTTGCTCCTCCAAGAGGCTCCAAAAGAAAATCTCGCGATCGGTTTATATGGGGCTATATATGATTATGGACTGATATGGACCACTTTTGGCATGGTTGTTAAATATCATATACTAGCACCACGTACAAAATTTCAAGCAGATCGGATGAATTATGCTTCTCCAAAAGGCACCGGAGGTCAAATCTGGAGATCGGTTTATATGGGAGCTATATATAATTATGGACTGATATGAACCAATTCCTGCATGGTTGTTGGATACCATATACTAAAATCACGTATATAATTTCAACCCAATCGGATGAATTTTGTTCTTCCAAGGGGCTCCGGAGGTTAAATCTGGGGATCGGTTTATATGGGGCCTATATATAATTATGGACCGATTAATATGGGGGCTATATGGAGACACCGTGGTGCAATGTTTAGCATGCCCGCCTTGCATACACAAGGTCGTGGGTTCGATTCCTGCTACGACTGAACACCAAAAAGTTTTTCAGCGGTGGATTATCCCACCTCAGTAATGCTGGTGACATTTCTGAGGGTATCAAAGCTACTCTAAGTGGTTTCACTGCAATGTGGAACGCCGTTCGGACTCGGCTATAAAAGGAAGGTCCTTGTCATTGAGCGTAACATGGAATCGGGCAGCACTCAGTGATAAGAGAGAAGTTCACCAATGTGGTATCACAATGGACTGAATAGTCTAAGTGCACACAAAAAAATTTTGTTCTGATTCAATCACGAAATTAAGTGATCCAATTAATTTTTTAATTGAAATGTCTTCAATCACGAAAATGATAGTATCAATCACAGTTTTAATTGGAAATTTACAAATTAATTGATTTTATTAGAAATTTTCAATTAATTTTTAAATAGATTCTATTAAAAATGTTGAATGCAAAACTCAATTAATTTTTTCCATTAAAAAGTTAATTATTCTCAATTACTTTCTTAACTGACTTTGTGTTTTCATTTGGATTTAAAATGGATAGTTTGATACAAATTTTTAGTTAAAAGTTAAGATATATCGACCACGTTTTTTAAGTGACTTAGTCTTCCGAGTTTGATTCAAAAGTTAATTGTATCAATTAATTTTTTAATTAAAAATTTTTAAATGCTTAATCATTGACATAATTAGCTTAATGTTTCTATCTTGATTAAAAAGTTAATTATATCAATTAATTTATTAATTGAAAAAATTTTCAACTTCAATCAACTTTTTAATTGTAAATATTTTGGTGAAATTTTTGTCTGTGTGAGCCCGATACTGCCCGGGCTGCCACCTAACCTAACCTAACCATGGGGGCTATATATAATTATCGACCAATGTGGACCAATGTTTGCATGGTCATTAGATACCATATACTAACACCATGTACCAAATTTCAGCCGGATCGGATAAAATTTGCTTCTCTTAAAGGCTCCGCAAGCCAAATCGGGGGATCGGTTTATATGGGGGCTATATATAATTATGGACCGATGTGGACCAATTTTTGCATGGTTGTTAGAGACCATATACTAACACCATGTACCAAATTTCAGCCAGATCGGATGAAATTTGCTTCTCTTAGAGGCTCCGCAAGCTAAATCGGGGGATCGGTTTATATGGGGGCTATATATAATTTTGAAACGATATGGACCAATTTTTGCATGGTTGTTAGAGCCCATATACTTACACCATGTACCAAATTTCACCCGGATCGGATGAAATGTGCTTCTCTTAGAGGAGCCGCAAGCCAAATTTGGGGGTCCGTTTATATGGGGGCTATACGTAAAAGTGGACCGATATGGCCCATTTGAAATACCATCCGACCTACATCAATAGCAACTACTTGTGCCAAGTTTCAAGTCAATAGCTTGTTTCGTTCGGAAGTCAGCGTGATTTCAACTGACGGACGGACGGACGGACATGCTCAGATCGACTCTGAATTTTACCACGACCCAGAATATATATACTTTATGGGGTCTTAGAGCAATATTTCGATGTGTTACAAACGGAATGACAAAGTTAATATACCTATGGTGGAGGGTATAAAAAAAAGCATGCCCGGTTCCAAAGATTTTGTCTTTACTTTAAAAATGTCGGTATTGATTCCGAGTCAAAGAAGCGGGGAATACAAATAAGGATACTTTTAAGACACGATTCTCTTTTAAATTTGGGTTTTGTGTACTTGCTTCCAGCAAGCAAATTTTAATTTTTCGCTTTTTCAGCCTTTTTTCGTCATATGCTATTAAAGGCCATTGAAAACGAGTTAACGACAACTTTATTTTCGAAATTAAGACTCGACTTCCAGTAGAAGTTATGCTATGTTTCAAGTAAAAAACGTCTTTAAAATAAAGTGTTGAAAACCTTGTCCTATATTTAAAGGAGTTTTTGCTTTGTTGTCAAGATGCAAAAAGACAACAAATTTAAAGACAATTTCATTAAATTTAAAGAATTTGTCTGAATTATTAAAGTCAAGTTGACCTTAGCCCAAAAAATTTTTCTTTCATGTTATGATACCCATTTTTAAGTCAAATCATTTAATTGTAAAGACATTGCGACTTCATTGAAAAGTTTATCGACTTTTGGACAAGGAAAAAAACTTTGTATTAGAGAAATGCGTCTTCTATGCTAAACAAAATTTGCATTCGTATTTTAAAGACATGAAATCTTTGACCTCACGACAATATTTTTTTCATTGCATCTACTATTTTAATTTAGTAATATAATAATAAATTTTGAATATTATAATAACATAAAAAGCATAAATGAGTCAAATGCTAATATTCTAAATGTAATGTTTCAATTGAGCTTTGAAATATGTGGAAAACTTTATTCTGGCAACAAGGCTTAGATAGAAAACGCCGTTTTATCCATATTTCAGTAGAAACATGTCGAAAAAAAAAACAAAAATAGCTAAAAAGGGAAAAACGGAAAAAAGCCAGAAAAAAACTAAAAGCTAAATTCATTTTTTCCCCGCTAAACGACTTCAAAAAAGCCAAACCTAGCGGGAAAATCGCTAAATTGGCAACGCTGATGGAAATAAAATTTTGACAAATTTTTCTATAGAAATGAACTTTTGACAGCATTTTCTATAGAAGTAAAATGTTCTCAAAATTCAAATTACGGTTTGTTCTAACTTTTTAGAGTTTTGGTAAAAATTATACTTTTTACATTTCTTTTGTCACTACTATGCTTGATAGAGATGCCGGTGATTTGGGTGGATGGGGGAGAACTGGGCGGAGATTGGGGAAAACTCGTATAACATAACCACATTTTAGAGGGCAGGAACATACAGAAGATTTCATTATGAGGAAGTTCAGAGGATAAATTTACTCATTATCCTGGTTGGGCAAAGCATCTTTCTTTTGATACAGAAAAACTCAACACGGACATCCCTGAATGAGCCTTTAACAAATCCCGTGATTTCAGGGATTTTCCTAAACACTTAAATTTTACAATATTTGAAATCAATTTGAACTTCATTTCCCTTCCTCTCTGGTTATATGCAATCAATATTCCATAGTTACAACGATGTCCAATGTGCAACATTTGATTGATGGATAAACTGCATCTAATTGCATGACAGGCCCTTTATCATGTTACGCCCATTCTTACAAAATCTCACTTAATCCTTATCACAAAAAAAAAAACGCAGAGATTCCTTTGTCCAAGAGATGTTTCGAAAAAAAAACAACAGCAACAATAACAAGGAAACTGCGAACCTCAGCTGTTTTATTGAATTCATCCATAAGCCTATAGCCAAGATAAAATGGCAGTGGCATAATATGGCATATGTGCCCAAAGGACTTTAGAATGTGGCATTTTAGCTGATGCTGAAGCCAATGTGAATGCAATCGCTTCCTTTGTGACAGGGTGGAGTTGTGATTAAATTTACGAAATGGAAATCCCTATAGCAGTGGCAACGTTGTCATTTGTCTTTTGTAACACAATGAGTGTCCTGGACTCTTACCCATACATAGACATGCGAGAGCCTCAATATGGATGTATTTTCGATCTTAGCTGTATTTGCCATGATTAAAGTAGTCTATGAGATTAATTTTAAATGAGATGGGTATTGGGTCAGGCATTTAAATCAGAAACTGCTGGTTACCTTTTTGCAAAATCCTCCTTTAAATTTTCGTATATTAATGACGAATTTAGTTCTATTATATTAATGGGGATGGGAAATATTAACTCCATATTGGAAGAAGAAGCTTAGTTATATTAATGGAATTGG
The DNA here is from genome assembly GCF_050003625.1 of Haematobia irritans. Taxonomy (NCBI): domain Eukaryota; kingdom Metazoa; phylum Arthropoda; class Insecta; order Diptera; family Muscidae; genus Haematobia; species Haematobia irritans. The sequence goes on from NC_134398.1 coordinate 18,627,409, forward strand.
TCGTTAAAATTCTACCAATGAAATAATTTTTTTACGATTCCTGGTACTACTACCAGGAATTTGCAAAATATTCCTCTCCAACTAAGATGTACTTCAGTTTTTATAGAAATACAATTTTGACAAAATTTTCTACAGAAATACAATTTTGACAAAGTTTTCTACAGAAATAAAATTTTGACAAATTTTTCTATAGAAAAAAAAAATTGACATAATTTTCTTTAAAAATAAAATTTTAATAAAATTTTCGATAGAAATAAAATTTTGACAAATTTTCCTATAGAAATGATATTTTGAAAAAATTTTCTATATAAATGAAATTTTGACAAAATTTTCTATATAAATACCATTTTGACAAAATTTTCTAGAGAAATAAAATTTTCAGAAAATGTTCTATATAAATAAAATGTTGACAAAATTTTCTGTGGAAATAAAATTTTGACAAAATTTTCTATAGAAATAAAATTTTGATAACATTTTCTATAGAAATAAAATTTTGAAAAAATTTTCTTTAAAAATAAAATTTTGACAAAATTTTCTATAAAAATAAAATTTTGACAAAATTCTCTATAAAAATAACATTTTGACAAAATTTTCTATAAAAATAACATTTTGACAAAATTTTCTATAAAAACAAAATTTTAATAAAATTTTCGATAGAGATAAAAATAAAAAAAAAATAAATATCTATAGAAATAAATTTTTGAGAAAATGCTCTTTAGAAATAAAATTTTGACAAAATTTTCTGTGGAAATAAAATTTTGACAAAATTTTATATAGGAAGAAAATTTTGACAAAATTTTCTATATAAATAAAATTTTGACAAAATTTTCTATAGGAATAAAATTTTGACAAAATTTTCTATATAACTAAAATTTTGACAAAATTTTCTATATAACTAAAATTTTGACAAAATTTTCTATAGAAATAAAATTTTGACAAAACTTTCTATAGAAATAAAATTTTGATAAAATTGTAGATACAAATAAAATTTTGATAAAATTTTAGATAGAAATAAAATTTTGCCAAAATGGTCTATAAAAATAAAATGTTGACAAAAATTTCTTTAAAAATAAAATTTTGACAAAATTTTCTATAAAAATAAAATTTTGATAAAATTTAAATAGAAATAAATTTTTGACATAATTGTCTATAGAAATAAAATGTTGACAAAACTTTCTATAGAAATAAAATTTCGACAACATTTTCTGTGGAAATAACATTTTGACAAAATTTTCTATAAAAATAAAATTTTGACAAAATTTTCTTTAAAAATAAAATTTTGACAAAATTTTCTATAAAAATAAAATTTTGATAAAATTTAAATAGAAATAAATTTTTGACATAATTGTCTATAGAAATAAAATGTTGACAAAACTTTCTATAGAAATAAAATTTCGACAACATTTTCTGTGGAAATAACATTTTGACAAAATTTTATATAGAAATACAATTTTGACAAAATTTTCTATAGAAATACAATTTTGACAAAATTTTCTATAGAAATAAAATTTTGATAAAATTTTAGATAGAAATAAATTTTTGACAAAATTGTCTATATAAATAAAATGTTGACAAAACTATCTATAGAAATAAAATTTTGACAAAATTTTCTATAGGAATAAAATGTTGACAAAATTTTCTATAGGAAGAAAATTTTGACAAAATTTTATTTATATAGAAAATTTTGTCAAAATGTTGACAAAACTATCTATAGGAATAAAATTTTGACAAAATTTTTTATATATAACTAAAATTTTGACAAAATTTTCTATAGAAATAAAATTTTGACAAAACTTTCTATAGAAATAAAATTATGATAAAATTGTAGATACAAATAAAATTTTGATAAAATTTTAGATAGAAATAAAATTTTGCCAAAATGGTCTATAAAAATAAAATGTTGACAAAATTTTCTATAGAAATATAATTGTGAAAAATTTTCTATAGAAATAAAATTTTGATAACATTTTCTATAGAAATAAAATTTTGACAAAATTTTCTTTAAAAATAAAATTTTGACAAAATTTTCTATGAAAATAAAATTTTGACAAAATTTTCTATAAAAATAACATTTTGACAAAATTTTCTATAAAAATAAAATTTTAATAAAATTTTCGATAGAGATAAAACAAAAAAAAAATAAATATCTATAGAAATAAAATTTTGAGAAAATGTTCTTTAGAAATAAACTTTTGACAAAATTTTCTGTGGAAATAAAATTTTGACAAAATTTTATATAGAAATGAAATTTTGACAAAATTTTCTATAGAAATAAAATTTTGATAAAATTTAAAAAGAAATACATTTTTGATAAAATTGTCTATAGAAATAAAATGTTGACAAAACTTTCTATAGAAATAAAATTTCGACAACATTTTCTGTGGAAATAACATTTTGACAAAATTTTATATAGAAATACAATTTTGACAAACTTTTCTATAGAAATAAAATTTTGATAAAATTTAAGATAGAAATAAATTTTTGACAAAATTGTCTATAGAAATAAAATGTTGACAAAACTTTCTATAGAAATAAAATTTGGACAAAATTTTCTATAGGAATAAAATGTTGACAAAATTTTCTATAGGAAGAAAATTTTGACAAAATTTTCTATATAAATAAAATTTTGACAAAATTTTCTATAGGAATAAAATTTTGACAAAATTTTCTATAGAAATAAAATTTTTACAAAACTTTCTATAGAAATAAAATTTTGATAAAATTGTAGATACAAATAAAATTTTGATAAAATTTTAGATAGAAATAAAATTTTACTCAAATGGTCTATAAAAATAAAATGTTGACAAAATTTTCTATAGAAATATAATTTTAACAAAATTTTCTATAGAAATAAAATTTTGATAACATTTTCTATAGATATAAAATTTTGACAAAATTTTCTTTAAAAATAAAATTTTGACAAAATTTTCTATAAAAATAAAATTTTGACAAAATTTTCTATAAAAATAACATTTTGACAAAATTTTCTATAAAAATAAAATTTTAATAAAATTTTCGATAGAGATAAAAATAAAAAAAAAATAAATATCTATAGAAATAAAATTTTGAGAAAATGTTCTTTAGAATTAAAATTTTGACAAAATTTTCTGTGGAAATAAAATTTTGACAAAATTTTATATAGAAATACAATTTTGACAAAATTTTCTATAGAAATAAAATTTTGATAAAATTTAAATAGAAATAAATTTTTGACAAAATTGTCTATAGAAATAAAATGTTGACAAAATTTTCTATAGAAATAAAATTTCGACAACATTTTCTGTGGAAATAACATTTTGACAAAATTTTATATAGAAATACAATTTTGACAAAATTTTCTATAGAAATAAAATTTTGATAAAATTTTAGATAGAAATAAATTTTTGACAAAATTGTCTACAGAAATAAAATGTTGACAAAACTTTCTATAGAAACAAAATTTGTACAAAATTTTCTATAGGAAGAAAATTTTGACAAAATTTTCTATATAAATAAAATTTTGACAAAATTTTCTATAGGAATAACATTTTGACAAAATTTTCTATATAACTAAAATTTTGACAAAATTTTCTATAGAAATAAAATTTTGACAAAACTTTCTATAGAAATAAAATTTTGACAAAAGTTTCTATAGAAATAAATTTTTGACAAAATTTTCTATATAAATAAAATTTTGACAAAATTTTCTATAAAAATAAAATCTTGACAAAATTTTCTATAAAAATAAAATTTTGACAATATTTTCTATCAAAATAAAATTTTGACAGAATTTTCTATAAAAATAAAATTTTGACAAAATTTTCTATAAAAATAAAATTTTGACAAAATTTTCTATAAAAATAAAATTTTGACAAAATTTTCTATAAAAACAACATTTTGACAAAATTTTCTATAAAAATAAAATTTTAATAAAATTTTCCATATAAATAAAATTTGGACAAAATTTTCTATAGGAATAAAATTTTGACAAAATTTTCTATATAAATAAAATTTTGACAAAATTTTCTGTGGAAATAACATTTTGACAAAATTTTCTATAGAAATAAAATTTTGTCAAAATTTTCTATAGAAATACAATTTTGACAAAATTTTCTATAAAAAAAAATTTTGACAACATTTTCTAGAGTAATCCAATTTTGAAAAAAATTTCTATATAAATAAAATTTTGACAACATTTTCTAGAGAAATAAAACTTTTGAAAAAAGTTTCTATAGAAATGAAATATTGACAAAATTTTCTATATAAATGAAATTTTGACAAAATTGTCTATAGAAATACAATTTTTAACAAAATTTTCTAAAGAAATAAAAATTTTGAAAAAAGTTTTTATAGAAATGAAATATTGACAAAATTTTCTATAGAAATAAAATTTTGACAACATTTTCTACAAAAATAAAATGTTGACATAATTTCTACAAAAATAAAATTTTTACAAAATTTTCTATAAAAATAAAATTTTTACAAAATTATCGATAGAAATAAAATTCTGACATAATTATCTATAGAAATAAAATTTTGAGAAAATCTTCTATAGAAATAAAATTTTGACAAAATTTTCTTTTGACAAATTTTGTACAGAAAGTACAAATAAAATTTTGATATAATTTTCTATAGAAATACAATTTTAACAAAATTTTCTATAAAAATAAAATTTTGACAAAATTTTCTGTAGAAATAGAGATTTGACAACATTTTCTAGTGAAATAAAGTTTTTGTAAAAAGTTTCTATAGAAATAAAATTTTTAATAAATTTTCTATAGAAATAAAATTTTTGCTAAATTTTCTATAGATATAAAATTTTGACAAAAGTTTCTATAATAAAATTTTAACAAAATTTTCTATAGAAATAAAATTTTCGAAAAATTCGATTCTTATATAATTTTACCATTTATTCGGTCGATCGAGGGTTAAGAGCAACACAATAATTTAAAATTATTCTTATCAATATAATTATGGGCATATTATTATACTCTTTCTCTCTCCCTCTTTTCACTCTCTCCATCTTTTGTGTATTTAGTTAAATAAACAAGTAATTCTAAATGAGTCTTTGGCGTTAACCTCATTCAATCAACTGTCAATAGAGAGCAGAGAGTCATAATAAGAATGGGTATATGTATGCATGTGTGTGGCTAAGTACATGTGTTTACATTGAAGTATGCAAATATCCTTCGTCTCAATACAATTGAATGGACTGATTGTGTACTTATAGGATTGATTGATCGATTGATTGATGTGTACACACACAGGCGGAAACTTACCCAAACACCAGTAACATTGAAGTAAACAAACAAAAGAATCGCCATTACACTAAAATCATTCAAATACTTTCGAAACATGACTTAATAAACACTTTAGGCTTTTGACAAATTTACCATCCAACACTTCACTTCCATTCACCAGCCATCACAGTAAATTTCCAGATGTTTAGTGGATGGTAGAAATTTAGGGTAAGTGTGATTGTAATTCTCATGTGAATGAAGACATTTAAATGGATTTAAATAAACAAAGAGACGAACAGTATATGGTTAAGGTATAACAACATGCTGTAAATTCGATCAAAGATAATAATAAAATACCGCATAAAATAAAAATATTCGAATTCAAAAGTACGAATACGAAAAAAAAGTTGTAACGATAAATATTCTGGGGGCGCTAAAAATTTATCTAGATGGGGCCCTAGCTACGCCAAGGGTCGTTTTTGATGCCGTTTTTGACACAAGAACAAACGCTACCGAATTTGGACAAACATGTTACATGGTCACCATCCAAAAATAATTTTGTACTTTTGAAACATGTTTGAGGTGATCACATTCTTTCTTTGAGTGTTGAAAGTGTAATAATTCTTGGATCCCATGCTGTATGATAAACAGTCCTCAACATTTATTTGCATTTTGAAAATTTAAGTGTAAATGTATAAGAATTTGCTCTTGTTTGTATTATTTCCCACCATAAACCATATCCCATATACCTACACCTGCACTCACACAAATATACACTCAACAGGAAGTAACAGGAATGAATATGACATTTTATTAGCCATCAATACATACTTATATGAGATGGAGAAAATGAAGTTAAGTGAATGACAGCAAGTTAGAATGCACAATGGGTTACACATGGATATTAACTGGGATATGTAAAATTAATATTATTTATTTATTATGGGTATATACTTACTAGACCGATACACACTGAAGAATAAGTGCGATGGTAAATAAAGGCTACACCCAAAGAAAAAAATATGTTCTGAAATTTTGTGATAAAAGTTTGAAATTTTCAAAGAAATTAAACAAAAAAACACTAACAGACAAAAAAAAAATGATACACGTCTTCCAAACGTTTTCTATCTTTGCGTGTACAATGGGTTCAATACCAGTTTCGAGCAAATTCCTAAAAAAATTTCAGCGACGAACTATCTCCTCTGATTAATGCTGGTGACATTTCTGTGTGTGTTTTAAAGCTTCTCTACATGGTTTCAGAGAAACGTTGAACGCCGTTCGGATTCGCCTATAAAAAGGAGGTCCCTTGGCATAGAATCGGGCAACATTCAGTGATAAGAGAGAAGTTCACCACTGTGGTATCACCATGGACTGAATAGTCTAAATAAGCCTGAAATATCAAGCTGCCTCTATGCCTAACCAAAACTAATTTACTTTTCTAATTTTTATACTCTCCACCATAGGATGGGGGTATTTTAACTTTGTCATTCCGTTTGCAACACATCGAAATATTGCCCTAAGACACCATAAAGTATATATATTCCGGGTCGTGGTGAAATTCTGAGTCGATTTAGCCACGTCCGTCCTTCCGTCTGTTGAAATCACGCTTTGACCTCCGGATCCTCTTGGAGAAGCGAAATTCATCCGATCCGGTTGAAAGTGGGTACGTGCACACAAAATTGTTTTTTTCTGATTCAATCACGAAATTAATTGATCCAATTAATTTTTTAATTGAAATGTCTTCAATCACAGAAATGACAATATCGATTAAAAATTAATTGGGAGTCAATTAAAAAATTAATTGATCCGATTAAAAAATTAATTAATACCATTAATTTGTGTGTCAATTAAAAATTTTGTTAAATCAATAAAATTTTTAATTGTATATTTTTTAAAACTCAATTAAGATTTTAATTAGAAAATTTTTTGTGACTTTAACAGCCATGCAAAAATTGGTTCATATCGGTCCATAATTATATATAGCCCCCATATAAACTGATCCCCAGATTTCACCTCCGGAACCTCTTGGTAGAACAAGATTTATCCGATTCGGTTGAAGTTTGGTATAGTTAGTTATAGTTCTATATTCTATAATATATCCGATCCCCAATCACACCAAAGGTGCCACTCGAGCCAAAAATAATCAACCAACATTTTATTTCTGTAGAAAATTTTGTCAAAATTTTATAACTATAGAAAATTTAGTCAAAAATTTATTTCTATACAAACTTTAGTCAAAATGTTATTTCTATAGAAAATATTGTCAAAACATTATTTCTATAGAAAATGTTGTCAAGATTTTATTTCTATAGAAAATTTTGTCAAAATTTTATTTCCATAGAAAATTTTGTCAAAGTATTATTTCTGTAGAATATGACAAAATTTTATTACAATAGAAAATTTCGTCAACATTATATTTCTTTAGAAAATTTTGTCAAAACTTTTTTTTGTCAAAATTTTATTTCTATAGAACATTTTATTAAAATTTTATTTCCATAGAAGATTTTGTCAAAATAATATTTCTAAAGAAAATTTTGTGAAAATTTTATTTCTATAGAAAATTTTGTCAAAATTTTATTTCTATAGAAAATTTTGTTAATTTTTTTTTTCAAAGTAGTATTTCTGTAGACAATGACAAAATTTTATTACTATAGAAAATTTTGTCAAAATGTTATTTCTATAGAAAATTTCGTCAACATTTTATTTCTTTAGAAAATTTTGTCAAAATTTTTTTTCTATAGAAAATTTTGTCAAAATTTTTTTGCTATTGAAAATGTTGTCAAAATTTTATTTCTATAGAACATTTTGTTAAAATTTTATTTCCATAGAAGATTTTGTCAAAATGTTGTTTCTAAAGAAAATTTTGTGAAAATTTTATTTCTATAGAAAATTTTGTGAAAATTTTATTTCTATAGAAAATTTTGTCAAAATTTTATTTCTATAGAAAATTTTGTAAATTTTTTTCTATAGAAAATTTTGTGAAAATTTCTTTTTATAGAAAATGTTGTCAAAATTTTATTTCTATAGAAAATTTTGTTAAAATTTTATTTCCATAGAAGATTTTGTCAAAATGTTATTTCTAAAGAAAATTTTGTGAAAATTTTATTCCTATAGAATTGTTTTATTTTATTTCTATAAGAATTTTTTTCAAAATTTTATTTTTATAGAAAATTTTGTCAAAATTTTATTTCTATAGAAAATTTTGTTAAAGTTTTTTCTATAGAAATTTTGTCAATTTTTTTTTATAGAAAATGTTGTCAAAATTTTATTTCTACAGAAAATTTTGTCAAAATTTTATTTCTACAAAAAATGTTGTCAAAAATTTATTTCTATAGAAAATTTTGTCAATTTTTTTTCTATAGAAAATTTTGTCAATTTTTTTTCTATAGAAAATTTTGTCAAAAAGTTTTTTCTATAGAAAATGTTGTTAAAATTTTTTTTCTATAAAAAATTTTGTCAAAATTTTATTTCTATAGAACATTTTGTTAAAATTTTATTTCCATAGAAGATTTTGTCAAAATAATATTTCTAAAGAAAATTTTGTGAAAATGTTATTTCTATAGAAAATTTTCTCAAAATTTTATTTCTATAGAAAATTTTGTTAATATTTTTTTTTTCAAAGTATTATTTCTGTAGACAATGACAAAATATTATAACTATAGAAAATTTTGTCAAAATGTTATTTCTATAGAAAATTTTGTCAACATTTTATTTCTTTAGAAAATTTTGTCAAATTTTTTTTCTATAGAAAATTTTGTCAAAAGTTTTTTGCTATAGAAAATGTTGTCAAAATGTTATTTCTATAGAACATTTTGTTACAATTTTATTTCCATAGAAGATTTTGTCAAAATGTTATTTCTAAAGAAAATTTTGTGAAAATTTTATTTCTATAGAAAATTTTGTAAAAATTTTATTTCTATAGAAAATTTTGTCAAAATTTTATTTCTATAGAAAATTTTGTGAAAATTTTTTTTATAGAAAATGTTGTCAAAATTTTATTTCTATAGAAAATTTTACTAAAATTTTATTTCCATACAATATTTTGTCAAAATGTTATTTCTAAAGAAAATTTTGTGAAAAATGTATTCCTATAGAATTTTTTTATTTTATTTCTATAGGAAATTTTTTCAAAATGTTATTTCTAAAGAAAATTTTGTCAAAATTTTATTTCTATAAAAAATGTTGTCAAAATTTAATTTCTATAGATAATTTTGTCAAAATTTTATTTCTATAGAAAGTTTTGTCAATTTTTTTTCTATAGAAAATTTTGTCAAATCTTTATTGCTATAGTAAATTTTGTCAAATTTTTTTTTATAGAAAATGTTGTCAAAATTTTATTTCTACAGAAAATTTTGTCAAAATTTTATTTCTATAGATAATTTTGTCAATTTTTTTTTTCTATAGAAAATTTTGTCAAATCTTTATTGCTATAGTAAATTTTGTCTATTTTTATTTTTAGATAATTTTGTCAAAATTTTAGTTCTATAGAAAAGTTTGTCAAAATCTTATTTCTATAGAAAGTTTTGTCAAAATTTTATTTCTATAGAAAATTTTGTCAAAATTTTATTTCTATAGAAAATTTTGTCAAAATTTTATTTCTATAGTAAATGTTGTCTAAATTTTATTTCTATAGGAAAGTTGCCAAAATTTTATTTCTATAAAAAATTTTGTCAAAATTCTATTTCTATAGAAAATGTTGTCAAGATTTTGTTTCTATAGAAAATTTTGTCAAAATTTTATTTCTTTAGAAAATTTAGTCAAAATTTTATTTCTATAGAAAATTTTGTTAACATTTTATTTCTATAGAAAATTTTGTCAAAATTTTATTTCTATAGGAATTTTTTGTCAACATTTTTTTTCCATAGAAGATTTTGTCAAAACTTTATTTCAATGGAAAATTTACCTCTTTGCAAAATCTACCAAACTAATGTGGTATAGACAATATTCCTCTCAAAAATATAGAGATCCTCTAATAAAAACTAAAATATCCTCATTGGGATATGTTTATTTCTTCAATGTCGGCTTTCTATAATTTTTGGAGTTGAGTTGATATCTGAGAAACACAAGAGTGTTAACTTTATCAACCCTGCTCCATACTAGCATAGCAAAAGCTAAGCTCAGAAGCCACAACAAAAACACCTATATAAACTAACCCATCTACCAAACCGCGTCAATTCGGTTTAAAAAAGCAACCAATTATCTGCACTAAAACTTATTCAAATTAAAAAAAAAATTAATACAATTTCCATTACCCACTGTGTTATATATTTAGATTCTTCTGGAAGAAATGCATAAATGTGTATGAAAAATCATTAGTTTTTATTTTCGCAAAAAAAAAACAATATTTCGAAATCAAGTTATAAAACATTTGTAAAGAGTTCTTCACCTTTCTTATATTCGTAGCTATTCTTATATTTCCTTTTGCTTTCTTGACAAACAGATATTTTCTAAAGCCTTTTCCCCCGGAAAAAGAAGCCCTTTTGCAATTTTTGGAAAGAGTTGATGAAAACTGAAAATTCAAGAAGCTGACACAAATGGATCAAACAATAAGAAGCGAACAATTGGTGTTGTTAGCAAACAGGTTTCCTGGTTGCTGTAGGGGATAGCATGGGAAAGCTACTTTAAGGAATTCTCTTTTGAGATTTCATGAACAATAGACCTATTTGATATTGTCGATGGAAAAGGTAAAGTTGCCTTGTTAGAGATTCAAAGAAAGCCTAATTGATTTTGCTTTTGAATATGAATGCATTATTAGAGAATTGAAGAAGGAGAGAGGGAGGGGCTATAGGAGTCATTGGAGAAAGGTAAAAATATTTAAATTTAATAAAAAACTTCATATAGCATTTTAAAATAAAATACGGAAATAAGTAAATTGAATGGTAGGTGAATATCTTGGATTGGTTGGTTGAATCCATCTCAACACCCGAACTAGTCCATTTCGAAAAAATCAACTTCGAAGGACGGTTGCCACAGTTGGTAGAAAAATAAAAAAATGGTAAATTTTGTACTTTTTGTAGATTTTTCTAGATTGGTAGAATTTTTGATGTTTTCGTAGATTGTGCAAAATCTTCCTTTCCAATAAAAAATCTCAAAAAAAAAAAAATTTACAAAATTTTCTATATAATTAAAATTTTGAAAACATTGTCAACAGAAATACAATTTGGACAAAATTTTTTATAGAAATAAAATTTTGACACCATTTTTTATAGAAATAAAATTTTGACAAAATTTTCGATAGAAATAAAATTTTGATGAAATTTTCTACTGAAATAAAATTTTAACAAAACTTTAAAATTAAATACAATTTTGATGAAATTTTCTACTGAAATAAAATTTTGACAAAATTTTCTAAAGAAATAAGATTTAGATAAAATTTTCTATAGAAATAAAATTTTAACAAAATTTTCTATAGAAATAAAATTTTGATAAAATTTGCTATAGAAATAAAATTTTGACAACGTTTTCTATACAAATATAACTTTGAGAAAATTTTCTATAGAAATAAAATTTTGAAAAAAAAAATTCTACAGAAATAAAATTTTGACAACATTTTTTACAGAAATAAAATTTTGACAAAATTTTCTACAGAAATAAAATTTGAAATTTTCTATTGAAATAAAATTTTGACAAAATTTTCTATAGAAATAAAATTTTGACAAAATTTTCTATTGAAATAAAATGTTGACATTTTCTATAGAAATAAAATTTTGACAACATTTTTTACAGAAATAAGTATTTGACAAAATTTTCTATAGAAATATTTTTTTTACAGAATTTTCTATAGAAATAAAATTTTGGCAAAATTTTATATACAAACAACAACAACATTTTTTATAGAAATAAAATGTTGACAAAATTTTATATATAAATTATGATATTAAATGAGATTTCTGTATCTCATTTAATATCATAATTTATTATGGGTTTAAATTCTTAAATAAATAAATAAAATTTTGACAAAAATTTCTATTGAAATAAAATGTTGACAACATTTTCTATAGAAATGAAATTTTGACAAAATTTTCTATAGAAATAAAATTTTGATAAAATTTGCTATAGAAATAAAATTTTGACAACGTTTTCTATACAAACATAACTTTGAGAAAATTTTCTATAGAAATAAAATTTCGAAAAAAAATCTACAGAAATAAAATTTTGACAACATTTTTTACAGAAATAAAATTTTGACAAAATTTTCTACAGAAATAAAATTTGAAATTTTCTATTGAAATACAATTTTGACAAAATTTTCTATAGAAATAAAATTTGAAATTTTCTATTGAAATAAAATTTTGACAAAATTTTCTATAGAAATAAAATTTTGACAAAATTTTCTACAGAAATAAAATTTTGACGAAATTTTCTACTGAAATAAAATTTTGATCAAATTTGCTATTGGAATAAAATGTTGACAACGTTTTCTATAGAAATACAATTTTTACAAAATTTTCTATAGAAATAAAATTTTGACAAAATTTTCTATAGAAATCAAATTTTGACAAAATTTTCTATAGAAATAAGATTTTGAAAAATTTTCTATAGAAATAAAATTGTGATAAAATTCGCTATAGAAATGAAATTTTGACAAAATTTTCTATAGAAATTAAGTTTTGACACTATTTTCTATAGAAATAAAATTTTGACAAATTTTTCTATAGAAATATTTTTTTTACAGAAATTTCTATAGAAATAAAATTTTGGCAAAATTTTATATACAAACAACAACAACATTTTTTATAGAAATAAAATGTTGACAAAATTTTATATATAAATTATGATATTAAATGAGATTTCTGTATCTCATTTAATATCATAATTTATTATGGTTTTAAATTCTTAAATAAATAAATAAAATTTTGACAAAATTTTCTATTGAAATAAAATGTTGACAACATTTTCTATAGAAATGAAATTTTGACAAAATTTTCTACAGAAATAAGATTTTGATAAAATTTGCTATAGAAAAAAACTTTGACAAAGTTTTCTATAGGAATAACATCTTAATAAAATTTGCTGTAGAAATAAAACTTTGAGAAAATGTTCTATATAAATAAAAATTTTACAAAAATTCTATAGAAATAGAATTATGATAACATTTCCTATAGATATAAAATTTTTAAAGCAATAAAATTTGGAAAAAATTTTCTATAAAAATAAAATTTTTACAAAAATTTGTATAGAAATAAAATGTTGACGAAATTTTTTAAAGAAATACATTTTTGACAAAATTTTCTTTAGAAGCAACAGTTTTACAGTGTTTTTTTATAGAATTAAAAATTTGACAAAAATAAAATTTTGACAAAATTATCTAATGAAATAAAATTTTGACAAATTTAAAAAAAAAAAACTATAGTTTTGACATCCTTTAACAAAATTTGGTATAAAAAAAATTTGCAAAAATGTTCTATAGACACAAAATGTTGCAAAAATTTTTTACTGAAATAAAATTTTGCAAATTTTTTTTTATAGAAATAAAACTTTGCAATTATTTTCTATAGAAAACCAATAGTTTGGAAAAATGGTGATTTCCTTAAAATCCCTAATACCAAATATTTCAAAAACAGTCCAGTAAATAACCTTTCTCATATGGGCTTTTGTGCAAGTTATTCGTTTTAAACTACCAAGGCTTCCTCATTCGAGAGTATCACATCTTTTTATACCCAAAACCACATAGTGGTCAGGGTATAATAACTTTGATCTGCCAAAAAAGTTTGCCTACCAGAAATATTGATTTTAGACCCCATAAAATATATACCGATATACTCAGAATCACCTCCTGAGTCGATCTAGCCTTTGGTGTCCGTCCCTCCGTCCGTCCTTCTGTCCATGTATTTGTTGTTCGCAGGATTCCTGTCGCAATTATTAACCGATTTTGATGAAATTTGATACTTGGCGTTTTTTTTTTTGGCACATTGAATTTGGGAAAAAATCGTATCAAATTTAGATATAGCTCCCATATATATGTATCGCCCGATTTCGATAAATGGGGTCAGATTGCGCTCATTTACTAACCGATCGGCGTCAAATTTGCCACAAAGTAATCTAATTTATTAGATTACTAAATGTGACAAATTTCATTGAAATCGGTTCAGATTTAGATATAGCTTCCATATATATGTATCGCCCGATTTTCCCAAATTTGGCCAGAAGTCCTTTAGTTATCGACCCATCTTACTCAAAGTTGGCTTACTCTAATTTTCTATAGTACTGACTATATGTGCAAAAACTCATGGAAATCGGTTTAGATTTAAATATAGCTCCCATGTATATGTATTGCCCGATTTTGGAAAATTTGGTTATAATAGCCTTATTTATTTACCGACCTTTCTCAAAATTGGCAAAAAATAAAATTTTGTGGTATTAACTAAACCTGCAAAATATCATCCAAATTGGTTCAGATTTAGATATAGCTCTCATACATATGTATCGCCCGATTTTCAAAAACTTTCTCCTAATAAACTTATATTTGACCATAGTGGCCTCATTTATTAACCGATCTTACTCAAATTCAGTACAATGTAATCTCCTGTAGTATCAACCAAACCTGCAAAATATAATTCAAATCGGTTCAGATTTAGATATAGCTCCCATATATATGCATCGCTCGATTTTCCCAAATTTGACCATAAGACTCTTATTTATTTCCAATGTTACTCAAATTTCACACTTTTTCCTCTTTTTATATCTTAAATTTGGAAATACGCTTAAATGCTTATGTTTATGTACTAATTCAGTAGGGGTGGTTAAGGGTATGATAACATATACTCGTAGTCAGCCCCGCTCGACTTTCTACTTTACTCACTTGTTTAATAATGCATTTCTTTAAAGTACAGTGCTCCTTTCTAGCAAACTCCATACAATATTAACCTCTCTCAAATACTTAGCTCACAATATTCGATTATACAAAAAAAAAAACCTCCGGCCATAGCAAGTATTTTGTTTAGTCATTGACCTTCTTAAAACTTCCCTTGTATAATTTTCCCAGACACAATTTCCACTTTAAAAAATAATAATAAAAAATCTTTTGTGTTATTTTTAAGGATAAACGAGATGACTTTACAAAAAATATGTTCTTTCAAATTTTTAATTTTAGTAAACTTAAAAAGAATAATATTTCCATTCCTTTTGTAAACGTCAAGAACGACTTTAATTTCTATAATTTCTGGTATTTGACCATAATTTTCATAGAACTAATTAAACAACTGCATCCCCAGAATATGTTTGAGCATTATATATTTGTGTTAGTGTGGTGTGTGATTTAAAGGGGAAATGTATTAGGTTAGGTTAGGTTGTAGAGGATGACATCAATTTTTGTGTTGAAATTGATGTCGACCTAGACCAGTATAGGTCATTGTGATTCCACGATGTGCTCTTTCCATCTTCTTCCTTCCGATGCGGTCCGCTTTGTTCCGGAGATTCCTCCTGCTCGTTCTCTTTGAAAGAAATCTCAGAACAACCAACCAGAGGCCCTGATGAATGCAAGTATGTTCCTTAAGCTGCACTTCCCCAGATCAGTGAGAGCCTGAAAGAAAAAGGAGCCCAGTATCTGGTTTCTTCTTAAGAATATAGCTGGACACTGGCTCCGGAAGTCCTACGAGTCCTCTGTAACTTCCGGGTCCAGGCACCATCTACAGATATCATCGCCTTTAAGTCCTATTCTTACCATGTGCTTCCCAAGTGTGTTAGTCCTGTTATGATACCAATCAGCGGCCGCAATTCTTCTTGTTCATCGACATCAAAATTTCGCAGTTCCTACGTTTCTTTTCGTCCCATATCAACTTGGTTTGCTCGCAACCATCCGAAGAAACCCAGCGTCTTCGCCACAGTTCGTCATATTGACCTCTATCCTGTAATGATAAGAAGATAGTAGAGGAAAAACGTCCGCTAGGTTAAGTTAGGTTAGGTGGCAGACCGATGTATCGGGCTCACTATTCAGTCCATTGTGATACCACATTGGTGAACTTCTCTCTTATCGCTGAGTGCTGCCCGATTCCATATTAAGTTCAATGACAAGGGACCTCCTTTTTATAGCCGAGTCCGAACGGCGTTCCACATTGCAGTGAAACCACTTAGAGAAGTTTTGAAATCCTCAGAAATGTCACCAGCATTACTGAGGTGGGATAATCAATCCACCACTGAAAAACTTTTTGGTGTTCGGTCGAAGCAGGAATCGAACCCACGACCTTGTGTATGCAAGGCGGGCATGCTAACCATTGCACCACGGTGGCTCCCAAAAAAGTCCGCTAGGACATTATTCGTTCCACGAGCGCCCTCCTTAGCCAGCACATCCGCTTCTTCATTTCCTATTATCCCATAGTGCCCAGTACGACAGCGGCTGACTACCTTAGAACTTATGTCAGCACTGCACAATGCCTTTATAGCTGCCTGACTGTCGATGAAGAAGCTGATATCGCTTCTGAATAACGGCCTCATCAACAGCGACTTAGCAGCCTTTGTTATCGCAGAAAACTCACCCTGACAAATACTGCAATCACTATCCAGCGTGTAAGACTCCCTTGTTTCTAGTTCACTGTAATAGATTCCGCTCCCCGTTCCTTCCTCCATCTTTGACCCATCCGTATACATGTTCAGGGATCCGAAGGGTATCCTCCTGTCTTCCCACTCCTCTATACTTGGTATAATGTATGTCGGTTTGTTATGATAAACATGCTCCGTGGCCATATGGTCCGTCTCTCTATATTGCCCGGCCAGAATCTTAGTATGCCTGCAGGCTGTTCTCTTCAGCGTGTTCAAGTGTACCAGCGACAGTATCAGCTCCGTCTTTCCAGAGTTCACCCCTAATCTGGATCCTAGTGTCCACTTCGAAAAATACTGCAAATACCCCCTCAGCACATCCTAAATAGAGTCCAGGAATTTCCCCGATACCATTATCACAAGTCATCCGCGTATGCCACTACCTTGATGTCCCTACTGGTCAGCCCAATCAATACCTCGTTCACCACCAGTAGCCATAACAGAGGTGATATTACCCCTCCCTGTGGCAATCCTCTAGTGGTCCTAGCCCTCCTTGTGGAGTTCGCTGCTCGACCACCATGTACTTGCTTAGCAGCATCACCTCGATCCACTTTATAACGAATTTCTCGACACCATTCTTCTCTAATGCCTGTACTACCTTTTCAATTTTCGTATATTTAAAAGCACCTTCAATGTCCAGAAACGCCGCCAATGTATATTCGCTATATGTAATGGATCCTTCAATGTAATGCACCACTGAGTGCTGGGCAGATTCAACAGATCTACCCTTAATGTACACATGCTGAAAGATTGATAGTTTCATACCTAGCTGGTTCCTTGTATGGTCATCCAGTATACTCTCCATCGTCTTTAGCAAGAATGATGATAAGCTTATTGGTCTAAAATACTTCGCGTTCCCCGCTTTAGGAATGGAGATTACCTTAACCTTCCGCCAAGCCCTTGGTATATATTCAAGACGCAATGAGGCTCTCATCAATTCCACATAAGAAATAAAAATTTGACAAAATTTTCTGTAGAAATAAAATTTTGACAAAATTTTCTATAGAAATAAAGGTTTGACAAAAATTTGCTATAGACATAAAATTTTGACAAAATTTTCAACAGAAATAAAATTTTGACAAAATTTTCTATAGAAAGACAATCTACTATAGAAATCAAATTTTGACAAAACTTTCAACAGAAATGAAGTTTTAACAAAATTTTCTATAGAAACAACAGTTTGCAAAATTTTCTAAAAAAGTAAAATTTTGCCAAATTTTCTATGCAATAAAATTTTTACACATTTTCTTATATAAATAAAATTTTGACAAAATTTTCTATAGAAATAAAATTTTAACAAATATTTGTATAGAAATAAAATTTTGACAACACTTTCTTTAGAAATAAAATTTTGCCAAATTTTCTGAAAAAAAATAAAATTTTGCCAAAATACTGCAATCACTATTTTGGCAAAATTTTCTATAGAAATAAAAGTTTGAAAAAAATTTTCAATACAAATAAAATTTTCTATAGAAAAAATTCTGTAGAAATAAAATATTGATACAAATTTCAATAGAAATAACGTTTGGACGAAAGCTTGTATAGAAATAAAATTTTGTCAACATTTTCTATAGAAATAAAATTTTGGCAACATTGTCTTTAAAGGGTAATACGGTCAAAATTTGGTCAAGGGAAAACGCGTGTAAATCGGTGAAATCGTTTATTTAAAAAATCAAATTATATTTCTTTTTCAAGTTCAATTAGTATAAAATTCAGGAAAAATATTCAGTTAGGCTTTCGCTTTTCCAAATCCGAATTGCCGGGCCTCACGCTTGACACCTGTCATCAGATTTTGTACAGCCTCCTTGTCCACCTTCTTTGCCGCAGAAAGCCAGTTTGCCTTGAACTGCTGCTCGTCCTTAGCAGTTTTTTTTTGGTCTTCTTTAGGTTCCGCTTGACAATAGCCCAGTATGTCTCAATTGGGCGGAGCTCTGGCGTGTTGGGAGGGTTCTTGTCCTTGGGAACCACCCGCACGTTGTTGGCGATGTACCACTCCATGGTAATGGCATGATGCCAAATCCGGCCAAAACAGTACGGGACAACCGTGTTTCTTCAGGAAAAGCAGCAGACGTTTCTTCAAACACTCTTTCACGTAAATTTCTTGGTTGACAGTCCCGGAAGCTATGAAAATGCTGCTTTTCAAGCCACAGGTACAGATGGCTTGCTAAACCAGATATTTCTGTGCGAACTTTGACAGTTTTATGTGCTTGAAAATATCTGCTACCTTTCCCCTTCCTTTTGCCGTATAAAACTCCTGTCCCGGAAGCTGCTTGTAGTCGGCTTTGACGTAGGTTTCGTCGTCCAATACCACGCAGTCAAACTTCGTCAGCTTCGTCGTGTACAGCCTCCGGGATCGCGCTTTGGCCGTCGTATTTTGTTTATCATCGCGATTTGGAGTCACTACCTTCTTGTAAGTCGATAGTCCGGCTCGTTTTTTGGCTCGATGCACGGTTGTAGACGATACACCCAGCTTATTTGCGGTATCTCGGAGAGAGAGGTTAGGGTTTCGCTTGAAACTACCGGCAACTCTCTTTGTCGTCTCAGCGGCTTCCGGTTTTCGATTTCCCCCCGATCCAGACTTCCTGGCTGTCGAAAAAACGTTCCCCAAACACTTTAATTACATGTGTAACGGTTGATTTGGCAACTTTTAGCGATTTTGCCAGCTTTGCGTGCGAGTAGCTCGGATTTTCGCGATGCGCGAGCAAAATTTTGATACGCTGCTCTTCTTGCTTGGACGGCATTTTGACAACTGAAGAGTGAACTCCAAAATCAAAATAAGAGCAACATTTTACACACACACACCTTCAAAATGAGGGGTGTTCAGGTTTTTTAAATGCAAAATTGAAAGAAATACGTCAAGTTTATATTGACCAAATTTTGACCGTATCACCCTTTAGAAATAAAATTGTGATAAAATTTACTATAGAAATCAAATTTTGACAAAATTTTCTATAGAAAAAAAATCTCCAAATTTTGGTAGTTTATTTCTGGCTCGAGTGGCAACCTTGAAATGCTTTCGCTCCACCGATTCCAGGTCGGACCCAAAATAAATCGGATATAACACCTAACTCCGAAGGATCATCCTCTAAGATGGCATCATTTTCTCTGCTCTCGGTACAAAAAAACTCTCTAAAAACTCAAATCGATTTTCCATCTGTATAAATGTGACAGCGTTTCTTTTTTTATTTTGTTAATCGAAATGTTATTCACTGATGTGTATGTTCGAAAATATGACATGAAGTCAAATTCATAAATTCCAACAATACAATTGGCAATTGACATGTATGGCCAACACACAACATCAAAGTACAACACGAAATACTCATATGGCATGGCTGCAAAAACAGAACATTATAATCAATGGTTTTGACATTTATGAATTCACCGGAAACCAGCAACGTCCCTGCCAATACTTCACCCACTACCCCTTAATCACTCACTCACAGCCAACGACATCAGGCAAAAATGTTAATAGAAAGTTAGAACCCAGTTAAAGGGTTCCCTATGAATGTCTTAAGAGCAATACTCAACAAAAAAATGTTCTTGAGTATAGAAGCAGCACAAAGTACACAAGCACCCGACAAGTGTTCCCCCACTCTGTGATTGTGAAATCAAAATGCAACAAAAATCAATAGGAAGTCATCAAAAATCATACGAGAGTTAGTTACAAAAGTTATCACGAGAAGAAGGTACATTTGAAGGGGGTTCCAGTATTCGGTTTGTTGTGTTCCACGGTATATCCTTGCCTTATTCTGATTTTGATTGATATGAAATTAATTTAATTTAATATGAAATTAATTTCCGACTCTTTACTCTACAGACTAAGCCTTGTCTACTTTGGATTATCCAATTTCTTCACCAGCTTTTTTCCTTTGACTCCAAAACCTTGCGTGTCGAAGCACTCTTATGGAGCTGATCGTACCGCTCTCTAACTTGGCTATTTCAAGTCCATGTTTTAGCAAAAAACTATAGGTAATTGGCATGGTTTACCTATTAATTTTAACAAATTTTATTCTTCCTTTGCCTTACTCTTGGAGTTAGTCCATGTGCTGTTCATGTTAACTCTTTGAGGATTCTTCGCATATTCTTGTCTTCTTGAAATTAGCCGATATCGTTATCTCCTAATTTCTTATTTTTTTATCAATTCCTTGGCCGCATACTATACGCCTTTTTTTGTTTGACTCGTGGAAGAGGACCTTGTTTGGTCGGGATTAGTTTATTTCGTCTCATGCCTCCCGAGTGTTTTTCGCAGATTCTTGTCTATTCTTTTCGTTTTAGCCGATCTCGTCATTTCCTTTTGTATCAATACTTTAGCATCAAAATATTTGCCGTTCTTGTTTGACTCGTGGTAGGGTACCTTGTCTGGCAGAAATTTGTGCTTGTTCCTGTTTCTTCTTAGGTTCCATTTCCCTACACTCCGGAGGTTTGTTTGACTCGTCTAAGGGTTTATTGTCCGGTTAGAAGTAGTGGATTTTGTCATCTCGCCCTAGTTCCAATTCGCTACACTCCGGGGGTTCGTTGCACATTCTTGTCTTCTTGGAATTAGCCGATCGTGTTATCTTCTTGTATGCCACATTTCATGCATACCTTAGCAGCACACTGTGTACCGGTCTTGTTTGACTCGTGGTGGTGTTCCTTGTCTTTTCGGATTTCGTCACCTCCATGTCTCTCTCATTTCCTTTTTTATCAAAACTTTAGCATCAAAATGTTTGCCGTTCTTGTTTGACTCGTGGTAGGGTTCCTTGTCTGGCAGGAATTTTAGTTTGTTCCTGTTTCTTCTTAGGTTCCAATTCCCTACACTCCGGAGGTTTGTTTGACTCGTGTAAGGGTTTCTTGTCCGGTCAGGAGTAGTGGATTTCGTCACCTCGCCCCAGTTCCAATTCCCTACACTCCAGGGTTCGTCGCACATTCTTGGAATTAGCCGATCGTGTTATCTTCTTGTATGCCACTTTTCATGCATACCTTAGCAGCACACTGTGTACCGTTCTTGTTTGACTCGTGGTGGTGTTCCTTGTCTTTTCGGATTTCGTCACCTCCATGTCTCTCTCATTTCCTTTTTTATCAAAACTTTAGCATCAAACTGTTTTCCGTTCTTGTTTGACTCGTGGTAGGGTTCCTTGTCTGGCAGGAATTTGTGTTTGTTCCTGTTTCTTCTTAGGTTCCAATTCCCTACACTCCGGAGGTTTGTTTGACTCGTGTAAGGGTTTCTTGTCCGGTTAGGAGTAGTGGATTTCGTTACCTCGCCCTGGTTTAAATTCCTACACTCCGGGGGTTCGTCGCACATTCTTGTCTTCTTGGAATTAGCCGACCGTGTTATCTCCTTGTATGCCACTTTTCATGCATACCTTAGCAGTATACTGTGTACCGTTCTTGTTTGACTCGTGGTGGTGTTCCTTGTCTTTTCGGTATTTTTGGATTTCGTCACCTCCATGTCTCTTCTAAGGTTCCAATTCCCTACACTCTGGGGGTTCTTCGTAGATCCTTGTCTTTCTGGAATTAGTCCGTCTCGTCATTTCCGTGTTATTCCTTTTCCATCAATTCCTCAGCCGCAGACTGTATGTCGTTCACTCCCGGCAGATTCGTGTCTTCTTGAAATTAGCCGATCTCGTCATCTCCTTGGTTCTCATTTTACATTCATACTTTAGCAGCAGACTGTGTTTGTTTGAAGGTGTTAGGGTTTTTTTGTTTGGTAGGGTTTAGTGGATTCCGTCACATCGCCTTAGGTTCCAATTCCCTACACTCCGGGGGTTCTTCGTAAATTCTTGTTTTCTTGGAATTTGCCAATCTCGCCATCTCATTGTTTCTCATTTTTCATTCATATCTTAGCAGCAGACTGTATTTGTTTGACTCGTGTAAGTTTTCCTTGTCTGGTTGGGAGTAGTGGATTTCATCACCTCGCCTTAGGTTCCAATTCCCTACACTCCGGGGGTTCTTCGCAGATTTTTTTTATTCTTGGAATTAGCCCATCTCGTTATCTCCTTGTATCTCAGTTTTCATTCATACCAGAGCAGCAGACTGTGTGACGTTTTGTTTGATTTGATTGGCATTCCTTTCTGGTCGGAATTAGTGGATTTTGTCACCTGTTCCTCCTTTAGGTTCCAATTCCCTACACTCCGATGATCCTACATTAGAAATATTAGACCACAGTGTGCTAAGTCCAAACCAAAAAAAGTCCAAGTCCAAAAGGGAACGAAATCCTCTAATTCCAAACAGTGCGAAGCCCTCCTTCTTGTTTGACTCCTTGAAGAGTTCTTCGGCGGAGAGACGAAGATTTCCAAGCGTTGGGTGTTGTTCAAAGTGAAGGGTTCTTCGCCAAACCTTGTTCTTTCCATCTTGAAAAGGAAAATTGGAGAGCTGAAGGACTCCATGCGTTTGGTTTTGCTAAAAGTGGACGAGGTGGCTGGTTCGTGCTCAACTTAAAAAGTGTAAGGTGGTTGGACTAACAAATGTTTTGTAATAACTTTACCCCCCAGTGGTACTTTGTAGATTCTTGTCTTCTTGGAATTAGCCAATTTCCTTGTTTCTCCTTTTTCATCAATACCTTAGCATCAAACTGTGTGTCCTCTTGTTTGACCCGTTGGACGGTTCCTTTTCTCGTCCGGATTAGTGGATTTTGTCAAATGCCTGTTTCACCTTATGTTCCAATTTCCTACACACCGGTGATCCTATATTGGAACCATTAGATCACAGTGTGCTAAGTCCATCCCAAAAAAGTCCAAGTCGGAGTGAAGGGAATCTGAACCAGAAGAGAAACAGGGTGGGAACGAAATCCACAAATACAAAACAGACAAGGATCGGCTCGAAAGCCTCCGTCTTGTTTGACCCTCGGCGGGTTCTTCGCCGATCCTAGTTTCTCCCATATTGAAAAAGATAGGTGGAGAGACAAAGGACTCCATGTGTTTGCTTACTAAATGTGGACGAGATGACCTGGTTCCGGCTAAACAAAGAATGTGGTGGGTGGACTAACAAATCTATTGCAATACCTCATGCGATTAAATTCCCTCTTTGCACAGAGTGCTGTCCGATTCCATGTTAAGGTAACTGATTATAGATAGGCGAATCTTAATGCATACTGTTTGTGAAAGACTTATGGCCTGTTCCTGTATATCGAGCGAAAGCTTTCTTTCGTATTCCAAACGAAAGAAAATTGAGCTTTGTTCTCCTATTCCGAAAGGCAAGTCACTTCATATTTTGTTGTCGAGCAATAATAGTGAAGCTTTTAAAACCGTTAGAAACGCCATCAGCATTATAGAGACTTCTCCAAACAGCTTTTGGGTTTTTGACCAAACCTTGGATAGATCCAGTGATTACCATGTATGCAAGGAGGGTATGGGAGCCACCGTGGTGCAATGGTTAGCATGCCCGCCTTGCATACACAAGGTCGTGGGTTCGATTCCTGTTTCGACCGAACACCAAACAGTTTTTCAGCGGTGGATTATCCCACCTCAGTAATGCTGGTGACATTTCTGAGGATTTCAAAGCTTCTATAAGTGGTTTCACTGTAATGTGGAACGCCGTGCGGACTCGGCTATAAAAAGGAGGTCCCTTGACATTGAGCTTAACATGGGATCGGGCAGCACTCAGTGATAAGAGAGAAGATCACCAATGTGGTTTCACAATGGACTGAATAGTCTATGTGAGCCTGATACATCGGGTTGCCACCTAAGCTAACCTAACCTAGTTTGAATTCGACTTCCCTGCTGTGAAGGCATGGGGATGTCTTCATCAAAAACTCTTAGTTCAATATTTCGGTTGTGAGAGAGTATCTCATCCCTAGATGCAAGTCTCCATATGAAGAAATGCTCTTCAAAAACTCTTAGTTCAATATTTCGACCTTTGGCCATTGCCGGAATTATGTTGCAGACCAGGTCCTCTATATCAGCCTGCTAGTCCTAGGGAATTTTTGCCATGGTTTTTATTTTGGTTAACCACAGCATATTCCACTTCCCCTTCACCCACTTCTCAATTACCTGCGGATATTTTGACCATAATTAGCCCACTTCTTGATGGACGATTCTGTAAATGTCCTACCACGGATCTGTCGCGACCTTCGGATACCCTACAGAGTTATGGAGTAGAGATATTCTTAAGAGCTGTACTTAGGTTCCCAATGTAATTTGCTGGAGCGCACTTTCGTGTTTCCCCTTAGTTTGCAATGTTCTATTCTTAGCGAAATGTGTTCCTCTTTCTACTCCCCGCAGGATATGACAAGTCTCAAGCTTCTTTTCGGAGCATCTAGTTTCATCGGCTTTTTATTCATCACAGCTCCTTCTTGTAGCGCCTTTTAGCTACATTGGCGTGGGAAGTGGGCTGCCAATTTTCAAGTGAATGGTTATATTTTCTTCATAATTGACCTCCCTTTTCACTAAAGAGTATGTTAATGCGCGCCCCTACTACGTATCTGGGTAGACTTTTGCATATTCAACAGGATTCTCCTTTTCTGCTCTTTCTCCTATTCGTTGCAAGGTCTAAGCTACAAACTTAGGCCTCAGCATGAGGAAGTCCCTCTCAAATATTTTGGCTGTTTGGCTGTCCTTACTCCTCTGCTCTGAGTGTGTTAATGCGCGCCCCTACTACGTGTCTGGGCTGACCTTTGAATATTCAACAGGATTCTCCTTTTCTGCTCTTTCTCCTATTCGTTGCAAGGTCTAAGCTACAAACTTAGGCCTCAGCATGAGGAAGTCCCTCTCAAATATTTTGGCTCTTTGGCTATCCTTACTCCTCTGCTCTGAGAGGCATATTTTTCCACTGGTCGCTGCAAGGTCTTCCGCCAAACCTTAGAAGCAAGCCTGAACATGAGAAAGTCCTCTTCAAAAACTCTCAGATCACTATTTCGAGATGCAATTGGTGTTCCTCTTATTCGTCGCAAGCTCTAAGCCTCAAACGTAGGCCTCATTATGAGGAAGTCCCCCACCCCCAAAAAACCGGCAGATTAATATTTTGGCTGTTTAGACGTCCTTACTCCTCTTTCCTGAGAGGGCTTATCTTCCACTGTTCGCTGCAAGGTCTTCAGCCAAACCTTAGAAGCAAGCCTGAACATGAAAAAGTCCTCTTCAAAAACTCTCAGATCAATATTTCCATCGACAGCCATTGAAGAGTGTGGAATTATATTGTTGACCAGGTCCTGGAATTCAAACTACTACATACTATCTCTACGACGTCCAACTTATCTGAAATTTCATATAAATCGGAGTACATACGACTTCCCAAAACTTTTCTAACTAGCCTTCGTTAGACATGTCACAAAAAGAAACCCCCAGGGACAATGGAAAATCGAACTTCTCGAAATTGAAAACAAAGGTACTTTCCTCAATTTCAATAGAGAGTGAATGTAGGAGTAGATTTCCTTATATGGGTACGTATGGATATTGCCGGTGTTTGTGTTGGCTTCAAATCAAAAATGTCTGCACTTAAGCTGTCAACATTTGAAGTGCAGAGCACCACCACTCACTCTACTGTAGATATTTGTGCGCTTTTAAATGTGTTCAATACCGACAATTCTTACATCCAGGTTCTTTAAAAAGGAATTAAAAAAAAAAAAAAAAAAAAAAAAACAAGTCAGAAATCATTCAAAAGTAAATTGTTCACAGTATTATACTACGAACTTAAGAGAAACATGACAGAGTAATGGGAAATGAAGGAAAAATTATGAGAACTCATGAAATCGCTAGAAAAATGAAAATTGCTGTAAATAATAGAAATGTTCATCATTCGACAACGTTAGGAGTTATACTCGTAGCTACAATTCGTAAGCGTCAATATGAGTGATGTTGTTAATACCTTTTAACGGATTTAGTACAATTTCCAAAAACGATGAGTTGATATTCTTTTGACGTTTTGCTAGAATATGCTTCACTGGCTTTGCGACCATTGCATAAATAAACGAAAGTGGATTTGTTGAAGACACAGGTAGCAGTATGATTGCTTAGGCCTTGTAGGGTAAGCCAAGAATTTGTTCAATTCTCTGGCATATTTCCATATTGGTTTCATTTCTAAAAATTGCTTTCAATGAATCTCGACGTGAAAGTTAATACGTAGGATGCTCTAAGTGGTTTTATAAGATATTATAGGTAACT
Organism: Haematobia irritans; assembly: GCF_050003625.1. Lineage (NCBI taxonomy): Eukaryota > Metazoa > Arthropoda > Insecta > Diptera > Muscidae > Haematobia > Haematobia irritans. The sequence continues at coordinate 18,654,239 of NC_134398.1, forward strand.
CGGTAATTTGTTTTATAGGGACTTTCCCAAAATCGGAGACACTGTGATGCGATGGTTACAAGCCCGCCATGGGGTCAATCCCGGTTTCGTCATAACTCCGAAACCCTTCTTCAATGCTGGACTATCCCCTACAAACTTCTCTAAGTGGTATTTCAAGGTCCGAAGTCATCCAGTTAGGCCATTAAAAAATCCACATCCGGTTTGAGGAAAAAAGGTGGTTCTAGTGGATACAACCATTGTGAATTTGTTGTCAGATCTGTCAGAGATGTGAAGAGAATGTCCACACTTCGTGCCTTCATTTAGAGATATCTTTCTGAATAGAGTCTTATGCTTCACTTCAACTATCACTCGTCTCTCATGAACCTGATCAGTTGATTAATTGATCTTCGATATCTTCTGAAGTCAAACCTTATTCATATGATTCTTTCAGAAGTTGCTATAGATGAAACGTTTTGGGTGATCTGGACTGGACTTAAAAATATTGTGCTGATCGAGGAGAGTACTGTGTTCCCTCACCGAAAGCATTTTTAACTCAATAGACAGATGATGTATTGGAGCAGTATTTAGCGATTTCCCTATTGAATCTCTCTAATAGTGGTAGTTCAAAAATGGGCAGCGTAATCAAGAAGGGATCGACCAATCTTCTCGGATAGTTTTTATATCGTCTCATTTTCTTTTCCCTATGCGACACCAGAAGTTGTCTTGCTAAGAGTGAAAGATTTTCGGCGATCTACGCCATTGAATATGATCAGGTTGTGATGAAAGGGGGGAGTACAGTATTCTCGCAGTAAGAGCATCTTTGCAGTGACCATCATTGGATGAGTATTTTTGGGCGATTTTCATATTGAGTCTTGCTAATACAGGGCGTTCAAACTGAGGCCTCGTAATCGAAGATTAAATTTTGGGCGACCCCTCTGTACTTGAGCAGGTTGTGTTGGTAGTTGGGAGTGCCGTGTTCCTTCACCAAGAGAATTTGGATCTTATGAGTTAGGTGCTGTATAAGAGTGTTAGAGTGATGATCATTGGCAAATCGTACATCAATAATTTGAAGATCTCTCTGTTAGGTCTAGCTAATACTGGGAATTCAAACAGATATCGCATAATCGAAGGGGGAACTATCAATCTACTCCGAAGATTTTGGTATCGTCTTATTATGTGTTCCCAATGAGCTAGCAAACAGTCCCTTTAGGGTTTCAGCTTTCGTGCTCATTTTCAGTGGGATATATTGCTGACTTGTTGTTTCCGAATGGTTACCAAAGAGAAACAGGTTGTCAAATGTCACACCAAGAATTGTGGAGCTTTTTGGTGTGGAAATCCTCTGGCCACAAATGTGGATATAGAGCGGATAGGTCTCTACTTTAGTATACAATGTTTGCTTTCGATTTGCGAGCAGAAACCGGCATATTCCTATCATCAAAGGAGTCCTAAAGTATAATATCATATTCACAAATCTTCACCCAGAGTTCATTGACATCACGGTCTTACGTGATTATTGACATCACGGTCTTAGTGATAAGAGAGAATTTCACCAATGTGGTATCACAATGGACTGAATAGTCTAAGTGAGCCTGATACATCGGGCTGCCACCTAACCTAACCTAACCTTCATGATTATAGAATAATCATCAGCATATAAAGGGTGATACGGTCAAAATTTGGTCAAGGGAAAACGCGTGTAAATCGGTGAAATCGGTTATTTAAAAAATCAAATTAAATTTCTTTTTCAAGTTCAATTAGTATAAAATTCAAGAAAAATATTCAGTTAGGCTTTCGCTTTTCCAAATCCGAATTGCCGGGCCCCACGCTTGACACCTGCCATCAGATTTTGTACAGCCACCTTGTCCACCTTCTTCGCCGCAGAAAGCCAGTTTGCCTTGAACTGCTGCTCGTCCTTAGCAGTTTTTTTTGGTCTTCTTTAGGTTCCGCTTGACAATAGCCCGGTATTTCTCAATTGGGCGGAGCTCTGGCGTGTTGGGAGGGTTCTTGTCCTTGGGAACCACCTGCACGTTGTTGGCGGCGTACCACTCCATGGCCTTTTTACCGTAATGGCAAAATGCCAAATCCGACCAAAACAGTACGGAAAACCGTGTTTCTTCAGGAAAGGCAGCAGACGTTTCTTCAAACACTCTTTCACGTAAATTTCTTGGTTGACAGTCCCGGAAGCTATGAAAATGCTGTTTTTCAAGCCACAGGTACAGATGGCTTGCCAAATCAGATATTTCTTTGCGAACTTTGACAGTTTTATGTTCTTGAAAATATCTGCTACCTTTCCCCTTCCTTTTGCCGTATAAAACTCCTGTCCCGGAAGCTGCTTGTAGTCGGCTTTGACGTAGGTTTCGTCGTCCATTACCACGCAGTCAAAATTCGTCAGCATCGTCGTGTACAGCCTCCGGGATCGCGCTTTGGCCGTCGTATTTTGTTTATCATCGCGATTTGGAGTCACTACCTTCTTGTAAGTCGATAGTCCGGCTCGTTTTTTGGCTCGATGCACGGTTGTAGACGATACACCCAGCTTATTTGCGGCATCTCGGAGAGAGAGGTTAGGGTTTCGCTTGAAACTACCGGCAACTCTCTTTGTCGTCTCATCGGCTTCCGGTTTTCCAATCATCTCCATCTGAAAACAAAAGTAGGAAACAAGGAGGCTAAGAGTGGGCTTTGGCCTACCGGTTTATCTATCGTGTACTCTTACTGTAGAATCTTTCAGCTATTTTTTCTATTAATTCACACAAAGCTTTCGTTGGTGTATCGAACCGTCGGTTGGGAGACCATCAATAGCAATAGCTTTCACAACATTTGTCACAGAGACAGTGCCATAATTGGCAAGACGAGTTTTCCTTGTGTGTCAGGAATTCAGCGCCAGTCTCTATAACGTGCTCAACCTCCTCGTAGCTAATAACTGTAGAGTTCTTGGCGGCAATTATCGTCTGTAGTGTATACTCCTGGCTGATGACCATAGAGTTGTAACCCAAACTAAGGGGATAGAAGGCTCACCTTTATCTTCTGCTTCCACATTTGCTAATCCCATCTCTCATATCTTCCATTCTGGATGCTTCCGTAGGTAAATTCGAACGAATGTTGGGTATTCGATTCGCTGTACTTGTCACTGGTATCAAGGAGAATTCTTTCTCATCTCATCTCTCTTATCTTCCATTCTGGATGCTTCCGTAGGGAAATTCGAACGAATGTTGGGTATTCGATTCGCTGTACTTGTCACTGGTATAAAGTAGAATTCTTTCTCCAACCTCCGCTGAAGTTACGGTTGCGGTAAGAATCTACACTTATATTTGCTCTTTATGTAATATTGCATTGTACCAAACTGTTTTATTTTTTATTATTCAAAGGCCTTCCAAAGCCCCTCTTATCACCCTCTTTTCCTAGACGCATATGAATTATTTTCTTTTACTTTTTTGTAGAATTTGTGACGGCATTGAGTGAAAAGGGTATTACCAAGGTATTAGCGTCTGATACCGAACCAAAAATGGGAATTATAAATCTATTGTGCATCAAGAGAGTGAGAGTGAGATGTATTCTTAAGCTATTGACAATGCGTGCTAGACACAAGGTGTTACAAATTGGCATGAACGGTGTAGGTGGAAAAGGTTTGGATCATGTTCAATGACATTAAAGTGTTTGGCTTGTGATAACTTTATCATTTTGGGAATATGCCATATGGTCGATAGACATTGTAAGGTGAAAAAGATTTTCGCTCAAACGATAGACATATAAGCCAACGAGGCAAACGAGGAGTTGAACTATTGTTCAATAAAGGTTTGATGGGGCTGTGCTCAGGTTTCCATCGGGGACAACAGATGGTGGATAGCTGGACGACCTTTAAGGCCCGTTGCGAAAAATAAGCAGCCCCCAATCATATATTGAAGGCGTGCAATAAAGCAGTAGAACATAACGACAGGATGCCGCCAGTTAAGTAGGCATCTTCCCACAAGGAGTATCCTTGTGGACTGCCTAATCAAACAAGAAAGTATTGATCTGAAATTGCAAATAATGGGCAATGATTTGGAATATGGATCAGCAAGAAACGACATAACATACATTTTGTTACCCGTGTACCTGTGATTGTCATCTGCGGGAAATGGCCTTCAAGTTAATGCCACAACTTCTTCCGCCCCGTTTGAAAAACGCTCTGTGTCAAGTAACCATGGCCATCGTATTTCCGCTGATACGACATCCAGATCTTGTTCTGAATACATGTACACATAATATCTTGTATCAACTCCCACGAGGACCTCACTGCTTCTATAGAACCCCTAATACCAACAAGTCGGTCAATACACAAGACATAAAACTAAGCTACTCCATGAAGATATAGTACGCAACGTTAAAAGCTACTACGATACTACGAAGGATACTCAGGGAGATGAGTAACTGCATACTCCCGTATAGAAAAGAGAAGGTCGTTGATCCTACAGACACAAACTAGAGCGACTAAGCTGCATTCAGTTCAGAGCAGAAGCTCTGAGAATTACAAGCACCTCACTGCTGGCATAGGGACCCTAATCCCAATAAGCAGCCTATATTTAGGACTGAAGCTGGATTCAAACCTACTTGAAGCAGATAGCGTACGCAAAGGAAAAAGCTACTACACCACTGTGCATGTTAAGGGCAAACATGGGATACCAACTTCCAAGCAGAACAAGGATACTCATGGAGATGAGTAACGGCATACTCCTTTATAGATGAGAGAACCCTACAGAGCATTTGAGCGAAGAAAAGTTTTCGAGGCCAAACAGCAAGGTGCGGAAGAAGAAGGAGATGAGTAATAGCATACTTATTTACCGCAATGAGATCGGGTCGTCAACAATACAGGACAAATTAGAGCGAACAAAGGGCTTTAAGTTCAGAGAATAGCAGCTCTGAGAATCACTTCGACATGCCCTACAATATCAAAGGTAACCGCATTAGTAATAACAGGAACGATCCCAATAAACCTCTAGGCATTAAAGCGGAGAAAAGTTTTCGATGCTAAACAGAAAGATGCGGCAAACTTAATACCGGGCATCCAACAAGAGACCAGGGATAGATGGCGAGGACTGTGGAGAAACGATACAGACAGATGGTCCCACCGACATATATGCGGCATACAATTATAAAGAAAATATGGCGAAGTGACGTACTACATAACTCAGATATTCTCTGGCCACTGGTACTTTAAAAAGTATATGTACCATATAGGCAAACGCAGCTTAGGCAAGTGCATTAAAGAAGTAAGAGAGGCTTAAGTCCATGGGAAGAACGGAAGACAACGCTTGAAGATGAAATTGAGCATGACTTCCTGAGAAATATAATCCAAAAAATGATACAAAGTTAGAGGAACAGGGAGATTGTAAAGCGGCTTTCTGAATACATTCTCTACAAGAAAAAGGTTGACATGGAAATTGAAACTTTAGTCTGGACTAAGAGAAGATGGTCACGGGCCACGAAGGGTTCCACCTTGAAGTAATGCAAAAGCGGGTCCGAAGTGGAAATAATATCGCGATCCTCTAGTGTGATAAAGTCCGGCTAACCAGTGTCAGGCACATAAAACATTTTTCTACCCTTAACTGAAAAAACAACATTGGGCCGGCCCGAATCTTATGTACCCAAAACCATGGATCTGTTCATGTCATATCTTTTTATACTCTCCACCATACAATGGGGGGTATATTAACTTTGTCATTCCGGCCCCATAAAGTATATATATTATGGGTCGTGTTGAAATTCTGAGTCGATCTAATAAGCATGTCCGTCCGTCCGTCTGTCCGTTGAAATCATGCTAACTTCCGAACGAATCAAGCTATCGACTTGAAACACAAATAGTTGTTGCTAATGTAGGTCAGACGGTATTGCAAATGGGCCTTATTGGACCACTTTTACTTATAACCCCCATATAAACCGACCCCCAGATTTGACTTGCGAAGCCTCTTAGAGAAGCGAATTTCATCCGATCCGGTTGAAATTTGGTACGTGGTGTTAGTATTTGGTCTCTAACAACCATGCAAAAAGTTCATTCGATCCAGTTGAAATTTGGTACGTGGTGTTAGTATGTGGTCTCTAACAACCATGCAAAAATTGGTCCATATCGGTCCATAATTATATATAGCCCCCATATAAACCGATCCCCAGATTTGACCACCGGAGCCTATTGGAGGAGAAAAATTCATCCGATCCAATTGAAATTTGGTACGTGGTGTTAGTATATGGTCTCTAACAACCATGCAAAAATTGGTCCATATCGGTCCATAATTACATAAAGCCCCCATATAAACCGATCCCCAGATTTGATCTCCGGAGCATCTGTGAGGAGAAAAATTCATCCGATTCGGTTGAAATTTGGTACGTGGTGTTAGTATATGGTATCTAACAACCTAGAGACCATATAAAGGGTGGTTACAATTTCAAGGGCCGATGTTGATTTTGAATAAAACACAAACTATTTAGGAAATTATTGTAATTTTATTTTATTATGATATATTGGTATTACTCAATTATGTATGGAACAAAATATCGGCCCAATGGGCGCCGCGATCTCGGTGGCACACCTTCATCCGATGGTCAAAATTTTCGATGACGCTGAGGCATAATGGAGGTTCTATGCCGTTAATGTGCCGAATTATCTCATCCTTTAGCTCTTGAATTGTTGGTGGCTTATCGACGTACACCTTTGCTTTCAAATAACCCCAAAGAAAAAAGTCCAACGGTGTCAAATCACATGATCTTGGCGGCCAATTGACATCGCCATTACGTGAGATAACACGGCCATTGAATTTGTTGCGCAAAAGAGCGATTGTTTCGTTAGTTGTGTGGTAAGTGGCTCCGTCCTGCTGAAACCACATATCGTCCACATCCATATCTTCCAATTCGGGCCATAAAAAGTTCGTTATCATCTCACGATAGCGAACACCATTCACAGTAACTGCCTGACCGGCCTCATTTTGGAAAAAATACGGCCCGATGATGACGCCAGCCCATAAACCGCACCAAACAGTCACTCTTTATGGGTGCATTGGTTTTTCGACAATCACTCTTGGATTCTCATTCGCCCAAATGCGGCAATTCGGTTTATTGATGAATCCACTGAGGTGAAAATGTGCCTCATCACTGAAGATCATTTTCTTCGAAAATTGATCATCCACTGTTGTCATTTCTTGGAACCATTTAACACGTTGTTGGATTATGTATCCCTCCATGGTTCAAATTGAGTAAGTCTGAAATAGAGAAATGTCAAATAAAATTTGGAAAAAAACTTGGCTTTTAGGTGTGGTTCACATTCAACATCGGCCCTTACAATTTAACCACACTTTATATAGCCGATCCCCAATCACACAAAAATTGGTCCATATCGGTTCATAATCGTGGTTGTCACTCGAGCCAAAAATAATCTCCCAAAATTTTATTTCTATAGAAAATTTTGTCAAAATTTTATTACTTTAGAAAATTGTTTCAAAATTGTATTTCTATAGAAAATTTTGTCAAAAGTTTGTTTCTAAAGAAAATCTTTTTAAAATTTTATTTCCATAGAAAATTTTGCCAAAATTTTATTTCCATAGAAAATTTTGCCAAAATTTTATTTCTATAGAATATTTTGTTAAAATTTTATTACTTTAGAAAATTGTTTCAAAATTTTATTTCTATAGAAAATTTTGTCAAAATTTTATTACTATAGAAAATTTTGTTTCTACAGAAAATCTTTTAAAATTTGTTTTTCCATAGAATATTTTGTCAAAATTTTATTTCTATAGAAAATTTTGTCAAAATTTTATTTCTATAGACAATTTTGTCAAAATTTTATTTCTATAGACAATTTTGTCAAAATTTTATTTCTATAGAAAATTTTGTCAAAATTTTATTTCTATAGAATATTTTGTTAAAATTTCATTTCTATAGAAAATTTTGTCAAAAGTTTGTTTCTAAAGAAAATCTTTTCAAATTTGTTTTTATATAGAAAATTTTGTCAAAATTTTATTTCTATAGAAAATTTTGTTAAAATTTTATTTCTATAGAAAATTTTGTCAAAAGTTTGTTTCTAAAGAAAATTTTTTCAAATTTGTTTTTCCATAGAAAATTTTGTCAAAATTTTATTTCTATAGAAAATTTTGTCAAAATTTTATTTCTATAGACAATTTTGTCAAAATTTTATTTCTATAGAAAATTTTGTCAAAATTTTATTTCTATAGAAAATTTTGTTAAAATTTTATTTCTATAGAAAATTTTGTCAAAAGTTTGTTTCTAAAGAAAATCTTTTCAAATTTGTTTTTCCATAGAAAATTTTGTCAAAATTTTATTTCTATAGAAAATTTTGTCAAAATGTTATTTCTATAGACAATTTTGTCAAAATTTTATTTATATAGAAAATTTTGTCAAAATTTTATTACTATAGAAAATTTTGTTAAAAGTTTGTTTCTACAGAAAATCTTTTCAAATTTGTTTTTCCATAGAATATTTTGTCAAAATTTTATTTCTATAGAAAATTTTGTCAAAATTTTATTTCTATAGACAATTTTGTCAAAATTTTATTTCTATAGAAAATTTTGTCAAAATTTTATTTCTATAGAAAATTTTGTCAAAATTTTATTTCTATAGAAAATTTTGTCCAAATTTTATTACTTTGGAAAATTGTTTCAAAATTTTATTTCTATAGAAAATTTTGTCAAAACTTTGTTTCTAAAGAAAATCTTTTCAAAATTTTATTTCCTTAGAAAATTTTGTCAAAATTTTATTTCTATAGTAAATTTTGTCAAAATTTTATTTCTATAGAATATTTTGTCAAAATTTTATTTCTATAGAAAATTTTGTCAAAATTTTATTTCTATAGAATATTTTGTCAAAATTTTATTACTTTAGAAAATTTTGTCAACATTTTATTTTTATAGAAAATTTTGTCAAAATTTTACTTCTATAGAAAATTTTGTCAAAATTTTATTTCTATAGAAAAATTTTATCAAAATTTTATTTCTATAGAAAATTTTGTCAGAATTTTATTACTTTAGAAAATTGTTTCAAAATTTTATTTCTATAGAAAATTTTGTCAAAAGTTTGTTTCTTTTCAAAATTTTATTTCCATAAATTTTGTCAAAATTTTATTTCTATAGAAAATTTTGTCAAAATTTTATTTCTATAGAAAATTTTGTCAGAATTTTATTACATTAGAAAATTGTTTCAAAATTTTATTTCTATAGAAAATTTTGTCAAAAGTTTGTTTCTATAGAAAATTTTGTCAAAATTTTATTTCTATAGAATATTTTGTCAAAATTTTATTACTTTAGAAGATTGCTTCAAAATTTTATTGCTATAGAAAATTTTGTCAAAATTTTATTTCTATAGAAAATTTTGTCAAAATTTTATTTCTATAGAAAAGTTTGTTAAAATTTTATATCTATAGAAAATTTTGTCAAAATTTTTTTTCTATAGAAAAATTTTGTCAAAATTTTATTTATATAGACAATTTTGTCAAAATTTTATTTCTATAGAAAATTTTGTCAAAATTTTATTTCTATAGAATATTTTGTCAAAATTTTATTACTTTAGAAAATTTTTTCAAAATGTTATTTCTATAGAAAATTTTGTCAAAATTTTATTTCCATAGAAAATTTTGTCAAAATTTTATTTCCATAGAAAATTTTGTCAAAATTTTACTTCTGTAGAACATTTTGTCAAAATTTTATTTCTATAGAAAAATTTTGTCAAAATTTTATTTCTATAGATAAATTTGTCAAAATTTTATTTCTATAGAAAATTTTGTCAAAATTTTATTTCTATAGAAAATTTTGTCAAAATTTTATTTCTTTAGAAAATGTTGTCAAAATTTTATTTCTATAGAATATTTTGTCAAAATTTTATTTCTATAGAAAATTATTGCAAAATTTTATTTCTATAGAAAATTTTGTCAAAATTTTATTTCTATAAAAAATTTTGTCAAAATTTTATTTCTATAGAATATTTTGTCAAAATTTTATTACTTTAGAAGATTGTTTCAAAATTTTATTTCTATAGAAAATTTTGTCAAAATTTTATTTCTATAGACAATTTTGCCAAAATTTTATTTCTATAGAAAATTTTGTCAAAATTTTAATTCTATAGAAAAATTTGTTAAAATTTTATTTCTATAGAACATTTTGTCAAAATTTTTTTCTATAGAAAAATTTTGTCAAAATTTTATTTATATAGACAATTTTGTCAAAATTTTATTTCTATAGAAAATTTTGTCAAAATTTTATTTCTATAGAAAATTTTGTCAAAATTTTATTACTTTAGAAAAATTTTTCAAAATTTTATTTCTATAGAATATTTTGTGAAAATTTTATTACTTTAGAAAATTGTTTTAAAATTTTATTTCTATAGAAAATTTTGTCAAAACTTTGTTTCTAAAGAAAATCTTTTCAAAATTTTATTTCCTTAGAAATTTTTGTCAAAATTTTATTTCTATAGTAAATTTTGTCAAAATTTTATTTCTATAGAATATTTTGTCAAAATTTTATTTCTATAGAAATTTTGTCAAAATTTTATTTCTATAGAATATTTTGTCAAAATTTTATTACTTTAGAAAATTTTGTCAACATTTTATTTTTATAGAAAATTTTGTCAAAATTTTACTTCTATAGAAAATTTTGTCAAAATTTTATTTCTATAGAAAAATTTTATCAAAATTTTATTTCTATAGAAAATTTTGTCAGAATTTTATTACTTTAGAAAATTGTTTCAAAATTTTATTTCTATAGAAAATTTTGTCAAAAGTTTGTTTCTTTTCAAAATTTTATTTCCATAAATTTTGTCAAAATTTTATTTCTATAGAAAATTTTGTCAAAATTTTATTTCTATAGAAAATTTTGTCAGAATTTTATTACTTTAGAAAATTGTTTCAAAATTTTATTTCTATAGAAAATTTTGTCAAAAGTTTGTTTCTAAAGAAAATCTTTTCAAAATTTTATTTCCATAGAAAATATTGTCAAAATTTTATTTCTATAGAAAATTTTGTCAAAATTTTATTTCTATAGACAATTTTGTCAAAATTTTACTTCTATAGAAAATTTTGTCAAAATTTTATTTCTATTTTTTAGTTTATTTAATTATAAAAATTATATTTAATCGGCCATTTATAGACTAACTTATAATTTAGAAGACGGTGTTAGGAAGTTTTAAGATACCTTGCCATCGGCAACCCACAGTAATTCGATTGTGGATGACAGTCTTTAGTAGAAGTTGCTACGCAATCTATGGCGGAAGGTACATAAGATTCGGCCTGGCTGAACTTACGGCCATATATACTTTTTTGGTAAAGTCCTCAAGATAAAGATCATCTAGATTGATATGGGTGTATTGGTATGATAACTTGAAGCTTTAGTCTGAACGTAGAATACAAGGGCACCGAACACGTGACCAAAGCAGTTGCGAGGTGGAAATCATGTGAGAGATGGGTTTTTTGCAGGTGACGGTTACCAAGCATTAGGCAGCCACCGTAGTGCAACGGTTAGCATGCGCGGCTTGCATACATAGGGTCGTGGTTTCAACCCCAGTATTGATCAAACACCAACAAGTTTTTCAACGATGGTTTCTTTCCTCTCAGTAATGCTGGTTAAATTTCAAAGCTACTCTAATTGGTTGCACCGCAATATGGAACGCCATTCGGACTCGTCTCATGACATTGAGGTCTCATGTCATTGAGCTAAACATAGAATTGGGCAGCACTCAGTGATAAGAATGAAGTTCACTAATCTGGTAACACAATGAGCCTGTAATATCGGACTGTCACTACCCCTAACCTAGTATTAGCGAGATAAAAAACACTCTATTGTTTGACATTATCATAAGGCAAACTTAGACTTTTGGGAGAAAATTATTCATATTCCCCTTTCCCATTATCTTCTTCGTTAAATTACATCTGTTTCTGGGCTTTAATATTACCAATGAAACCACGAAAATTCAAATGAAAAATATCAAATTCTCTGTGTTTTAAATTTCAATGTAATTTGATCGATGATATATTTCATTTCCTTGTATTCATCTAGGTAAATTACATCTAATTACAAGTTCATGTTTTCTAGCTATATGGAGGTGATAGGGGACTATCATTAAACCGAACATCCTCCTTTCTATGCTACACCCCACCATCCATTCATTCATAAAGCCCTCAAGTGAAACAAACAAAAATTTCCGATTTTATACCAACGAAACAAAAAAGTCAAAGGTATTCAATCACTGTCATAGCAAGTGAACAGACAACGAAAACAAAATTACAAATCACAAAAAAGAAATTCCAGTAGGAGCAAAATATTGAATGATACTCCTCTTCTATGGACACCAATGAAGATGTTTTAATTTAAAACAAAAAAATCGTTTAAAAAGCCACCACCACCACCATCCATCCTGGTTTGTATAGTAACAACCATAACAGATGAAGCAGACATGTCTAAACCAGGAATGAATTGTACGGGTGTCAGCACGGGTGTTAGATATTCTAAAAAAGAAAAAAATATCTGACACAAAAAAAAAATATTCCAGATATATTGTCACTATGGCAAAAGTTCATTTCAATTTGTTGACTTAATAAAATTACTCAGAAAAACACAATAAAATTGTGTGCAATGTTTGTCGTTCAATAGAGACGCGTTCAGAACGCAATATGCTGACAGTGGGACTTTAGTGTTGACTGAAGAATATGTTTTTTTCGAAATCTAAAATGACTTTTGACCACGGATGCCACTCTACCAACATTTGTAGAAAATTTTACCAAAAATCTCCCAAACTTAAAAAAAATCTTATTTTGAAAATTTTGATCAAACGTTTGCGGTTAGTATGAAAAAAAATTATGGATGTAAAAATATCCCTTGAATTGTTAATGTGTCGAATTTGAAATGTTTTAACGATTTTAGCTTACACCCACAAGGGAAAGTTACTACGTCTACAAAAAAAGAGGACTTACTGGCAATGGACTTTGATAATATGATCTTAAACGAGAATTAACATTTTTAAAAATATTAAATTTATAGAAAATTTTGTCAATATTTTATTTCTATAAAAAATGTTCTTAAAAAACATTTCTATAGAAAATTTTCTGAAAAAATTTATTTTTCAGTTCTATAGAAAATTTTGTTAAAATTTTATTTCTATAGAAAATTCTCTGAAAATGTTATTTCTATACAAACTTTTTGTCAAAATTGTATGTTTATGGAAAATTTTCTGAAAATTTTATTTCTATAAACATTTTTCTGAAAATTTTATTTCTATAGAAAATTTTATTTCTGTAGATTAGGTTAGGTTAGGTTAGGTGGCAGCCTGATGTATCAGGCTCACTTAGACTATTCAGTCCATTATGATACCACATTGGTGAACTTCTCTCTTATCACTGAGTGCTCCCCGATTTCATGTTAAGCTCAATGACAAGGGACCTCCTTTTTAAAGCCGAGTCCGAACGGCATTCCACATTGCAGTGAAACCACTTAGAGAAGCTTTAAAACCCTCAGAAATGTCACCAGCATTACTGAGTTGGGATAATCCACCGCTGAAAAACTTTTTGGTGTTCGGTCGAAGCAGGAATCGAACCCACGACCTTGTGTATGCAAGGCGGGCATGCTAACCATTGCACCACGATGGCTCCCTTTCTGTAGATAATTTTGTCAACATTTTATTTCTATAGAAAATTTTGTGAAAATTTTATTTCTACGGAATATTTTCTCAAATTTTATATAAAAATTTTTCTCAAAATTTATTTTTAGAGAAAATATTATCTGAAAATATTATTTATATAGAAATTTTTCTCATAATTTATTTTTAGAAAAAATTCTCTGAAAATTTTATTTCATTAAAAATTTTCTCAAAATTTTATTTCAACAGAAATTTTGTCAAAATGTGATTTCTTTAGAAAATTTGTCAAAATTTTGTTTCTATAGAAAATGTTATAATGCTGAGTTTCCATAGAGACCCAGCAAAAAAGAGTCGCCAAAAAAGTAATGAACATGTTCTTTTTGGATCCGGAAGAGGTGCAAAATTGACGCAGAAGCGATGAATTTAACATGGGCTTGTCATAGGACGCAAGTCCTCCGTTTCAACAGCCATTGCACTGTTGTGATCTCTAGGTGTGATCCGAATTCAATGTTTTGGATGTAAATTAAAAAATTCTGTGATATTTTGCCAAACAAAATAATTTTTATAATTTTTTTATAATTTTTAATTGATTCTAACGCTTGTCGGAAACCTTTGACCTCAAATATTTTCAACAATTCACAATTTTTTCAGATTGGATTTAGCACTTTTGTCGACAAAATTTAAATAATTTGTAACATTTTATGAATTCTTAAACTGTTTTTAACCAATTTGAAACAAAAAAAAATTAAAATTACCCATTAACAAGTATATACGGCCGTAAGTTCGGCCAGGCCGAAGCTTATGTACCCTCCACCATGGATTGCGTAGAAACTTCTACTGAAGCCGATGGCAAGGTATCTTAAAACTTCCTAACACCGTAATATATACCACATAGTCCATACGTGGTATATATTAAACTAAAAAAGGCCGACTAAATACGTATATAATTAAGTTTAAAGTCTCTATAGAAATAAAATTTTGATAAAATTTTCTACAGAAATGAAATTTGGAAAAAATTTTCTATAGAAATAAAATTTTGACAAAATTTTCTACAGAAATAAAATTTGGAAAAAATTTCTATAGAAATAAAATTTTTACAAAATTTTCTATAGAAATAACATTTTGACAATGTTTGCTAGATTATTTTTGGCTCGAGTGGCAACCATGGTTATGAACCGATATGGACCAATTTTTGTGTGATGGGGGATCGGCAATATATAACTATAGACCGATATGGACCAATTTTGGCATGGTTATTAGCGGCCTTATACTAACACCACGTTGCAAATTTCAACTGGATGGGATGAATTTTGCTCCTCCAAGAGGCTCCGGAGATCAAATCTGGGGAACGGTTTATATGTGAGCTATATATTATTATGGACCGATATGGACCAATTCTTGCGTGTTTGTTAGAGACCACATTCTAACACCATGTTCCAAATTTCAACCGGATCGGATGAATTTTGCTCCTCCAAGAGGTTCCGGAGATCAAATCTGGGGAACGGTTTATATGTGAGCTATATATAATTATGGACCGATATGGACCAATTCTTGCGTGTTTGTTAGAGACCATATACTAACATCACGTACCAAATTTCAACCGGATCGGATGAATTTTGCTCCTCTAAGAGGCTCCGGAGCTCAAATCTGGGGATCGGCTTATATGGGGGCTATATATAATTATGGGTCGATGTGGACCAATTTTTGCATGGTCATTAGAGAACATATACCAACACCATGTACCAAATTTCAGCCGGATCGGATGAAATTTGCTTCTCTTAGAGCAATCGCAAGCCAAATTTGGGGGTCCGTTTATATGGGGGCTATACGTAAATGGACCAATTTTTGCACGGTTGTTAGAGACTATATACTGACACCATGTAAATTTTATTTCTATAAATTTTATTTCTATAAACAATTTTCTCAAAATTTTATTTCTATAGATGCTTTTGTTAAAATTTTATTTCTATAGAAAATGTTGTCAACATTTTATTTTTATAAACAATTTTGTCAAAATTTTATTTCTATAAAAAATTCTCTGAAAATTTTATTTCTAAAAAAAAAATTCTGAAAATTTTATTTCTGTAGAAAACTTTGTCAAAATTTTATTTCTATAGAAAATTTTATTTCTACGGAATATTTTCTCAAAATTTATTTATATAAAAATTTTTCTCAAAATTTAGTTTTAGAGAAAATTCTCCGAAAATATTATTTATATATAGAAATTTTTCTCAAAATTTATTTGTAGAGAAAATTCTCTGAAAATTTTATTTCATTAAAAATTTTTATCAAAATTTTATTTCTATAGAAATTTTGTCAAAATGTGATTACTATAGAAAATTTGTTAAAATTTTGTTTTTATAGCAAATGTTATAATTTTGTATTTCCGTAGAGAATGTTCTAAAGATTTTATTTCTATAGAAAAATTTCTTAAAATTTATTTCAAGAAAATTTTCCGAAAACTTTCTGAATATTTTATTTCTATAGAAAATTTACTCTAAATTTTATTTCTGTAGCAAATTTTCTCACAATTTTATTTCTACAGAAAATTTTCTCAAATTTATTTATATAGAAAATTCTGAAAATTTTATTTCTATAGAAAATTGTCTTAAAATTTATTTCAAGAAAATTTTCTGAAAATTTTATTTCTGAATATTTTATTTCTATAGATACTTTTGCTGCAATTTTATTTCTATAGAGAATGTTGTCAACATTTTATTTTTATAAAAAATGTTTCCAAAATTTTATTTCTATAAAAAATTCTATGAAAATTGTATTTCTTAAAAAAAAGAAAATCCTGAAATTTTTATTTCTGTAGAAAACTTTGTAAAAATTTGATTTCTATAGAAAATTTTATTTCTACGGAATACTTTCTCAAAATTTATATATATAAAATTTTTTCTCAAAATTTAATTTTAGAGAAAATTCTCTGAAAATGTTATTTATATAGAAATTTTTCTCAACATTTATTTTAGAAAAAATTCTCTGGAAATTTTATTTTATTAAAAATTTTTATCTAAATTTTATTTCTATAGAAATTGTGTCAAAATGTGATTACTATAGAAAATTTGTCAAAATTTTGTTTTTATACCAAATGTTATAATTTTGTATTTCCGTAGAGAATGTTCTAAAGATTTTATTTCTATAGAAAAATTTCTTAAAATATATTTCAAGAAAATTTTCCGAAAAGTCTCTGAATATTTTATTTCTATAGAAAATTTACTTTAAATTTTATTTCTGTAGCAAATTTTATCACAATTTTATTTCTACAGAAAATTTTCTCAAATTTATTTATATAGAAAATTGTCTTAAAATTTATTTCAAGAAAATTTTCTGAAAATTTTATTTCTGAATATTTTATTTCTATAAATACTATTGTTAAAATTTTATTTCTATAGGGATTGTTGTCAACATTTTATTTTTATAAAAAATTTTTTCAAAATTGTATTTCTATAAAAAATTTATTTCTACGGAATACTTTCTCAAAATTTATATATATAAAAATTTTTCTCAAAATTTAATTTTAGAGAAAATTCTCTGAAAATGTTATTTATATAGAAATTTTTCTCAACATTTATTTTAGAAAAAATTCTCTGGAAATTTTATTTCATTAAAAATTTTTATCTAAATTTTATTTCTATAGAAATTGTGTCAAAATATGATTTATTTCTATAGAAAAATTTCTTAAAATTTATTTCAAGAAAATTTTCCGAAAATTTTCTGAATATTTTATTTCTATAGAAAATTTAATCAAAATTTTATTTCTGTAGCAAATTTTCTCGCAATTTTATTTCTACAGAAAATTTATTCAAAATTTATTTATATAGAAAATTCTCTGAAAATTTTATTTCTATAGAAAATTGTCTTAAGATTTATTTCAAGAAAATTTTCTGAAAATTTTATTTTTGTAGAAAAATTTCTGAATATTTTATTTCTATAGAAAATTTTCTCTAAATTTTATTTATGTAGCAATTCTTCTCAAATTTATTTATATAGAAAATTCTCTGAAAATATTATTTATATAGAAATTTTTCTCAAAATTTATTTTAGAAAAAATTCTCTGGAAATTTTATTTCATTAAAAATTTTTATCTAAATTTTATTTCTATAGAAATTGTGTCAAAATATGATTTATTTCTATAGAAAAATTTCTTAAAATTTATTTCAAGAAAATTTTCCGAAAATTTTCTGAATATTTTATTTCTATAGAAAATTTAATCAAAATTTTATTTCTGTAGCAAATTTTCTTGCAATTTTATTTCTACAGAAAATTTATTCAAAATTTATTTATATAGAAAATTCTCTGAAAATTTTATTTCTATAGAAAATTGTCTTAAAATTTATTTCAAGAAAATTTTCTGAAAATTTTATTTTTGTAGAAAAATTTCTGAATATTTTATTTCTATAGAAAATTTTCTCTAAATTTTATTTCTGTAGCAATTTTTCTCACAATTTTAATTCTACAGAAAATTTTCTCAAAATTTATTTATATAGAAAATACTCTGAACATTTTATTTCTATAAAAATTTTTCTCAAAATTTTATTCTATAAAAAAGTTTCCCAAAATTTTATTTCTATAGAAAATTTTGTTTAAATTTTATTTCTATATAAAATTTTGTTTAAATTTTATTTCGATAAAAAAGTTATTAAGTACCTCTTAGTTGGAGAGAAATATTTTGCAAAACCTACCATAACATCAATAATTTTACCAATCTACCATACGAAGTAAAAAAAAAAATCAATCATTTTTGGTAGAATTCTGCCAACTGTGGCAACTGTGCTCATGACCCTGTCAATCGTCTAATATTTATACCCGTCGAGTAACTCTTTTAAGTTTTTAGTCTAGAAGTCACAGGAATCGAAGTCAGGATAATACAGAGGGTAATGCTAGCTAGATCCGCAGCTCGCTGTGACCAATTTCCCAGGAGTTTAAATCCCATACTCTGATTTCAGTTTATATTCATTGTTCTGGAGACGCGATATTCATCTGATTCGTGTGACATCAGAATGTGTCAAATGACTCAGCATGAACCATCTATCAGCCTCAGCTGATTGATCGGAAATCCTTTGTAACCAAGTAAAAGGATTTTAAATGATTATTTATCCGTTTTTATACGAGATGGGCATATTCACCATTGCTCCATAGAGGCTTTCATTTATTCCAATAGATATTGAATTTTCTTAAATTTATTTAAAGTATAATGACATATAGAAATGACTGTTAGATAGTCCCATTCATTTTATTTTATTACAATTTATCCCACTGTCATTCGCTTTGATTATTGGGACAATCAAAATATTCATATGCCTTTAAGGCAGACATCACAATATGCTCTGTTGGAATTACAACAACAGCAACAACAACAATGGCAAACTCATAACTTGAGCTTCCACTCCAGACAAAAGTTAAAAACAAAAAAAAAAAAACAGAGACGACATTCGAAAGCAACATCTGTGCAATTTTCAAATATTTTTGCCTAGTCTGGTTCCCTATTGAGGCACCAGCGCCAGAACTCAATTGCTTTGTATCGCATAAATGTTTCAGATAAAACGAATATTGATACTCTCGAACAATATGCCTTCGACCCGCAATATGGGAGGGCACAACAAAAATAAAATCAAATCGTTTGATCTCTGAATACACTTAGAAAAAAACCAGATCGTTTTATTTATGTTTGCTTCGAAGCCGAAAGGTTTAAGGAAGGTTAGTAATATGAGCAACTGGGTGAAAATCTGTTGATAAAGTATATAAGGGTGATCCTATTGAAGCCATATATCGTCCAGATTTGTATCCTACAACTCTGGCCACAAACAAAAAACGTTGTCATCTGCCCCACCAGCGACTTTGTTTTTGAAAAAACCCCATCAGTCCATAAACGACACCAAAATTTTTTCTAGGGTTATCACTCGCCTAAAATTGGCAATTCTGCTTATATGTGAAAATATGCTTCTAACCGAGGATTCTCTGAAAATTTTAGTTCTATAGAAAATTTTCTCAAAAATTTATTTCTACAGGAAATTTTCTCAAAAATTAATTTCTATAGAAAATTTTGTCAAAATTTTATTTCTATAGCAAATTTTCTCAAAATTTTATTTCTATTGAAAATTTTGTCAAAATTTTATTTCTATAGAAAACTTTGTGAATAATTTTATTTCTTTAAAAATTTTTAACAAAAATTTTATTTATGAAGATCCTTGCAAGTTAACCATGCTGAGTATTTACCATGTTTGCAAGGAAATGTTGACCTTCATTTATGGATTTCGGTATTGACTTCGGCCCACAGACGAGTCTTCTTTTGTAAAGTGAAGTCATTTTAAAAGCAAAAAATTCAACTTTTTAATATTAAAAAAATTTAGTCTGTTTTCCCCATAATTTTCAGCGTGTACAGATGCTCCCATCTCATCATCCACCGCACATGTAGCCGCTGGCTTTGTTAGAGTAACAAGCTCTTTCTTTTATTTCTGTTGCTTGGCAATTTTGTCATCGTCAACACCGAGGTTAATACGGTTATTGCTGGCCTTTTAATAAATTTTCATTTTCATTCAGTGCGTCTGTTAGCTTTACATGTTCCCAGCTCAATTTCTCCACATCCATCTTTCTCTTCCCCGCTAGACTCATTGCCATCGTATCTTCCTTGTCACTTTTGATATCTTGTGGGTCTATCGACCCATTCTCAAATGATTTTATTAAAATTAGTAGCAACATAATGCCGGATCGTATTTAACTCTGGAGATAAATGTCTCCTCCACATTCATGTTCCGTTTTTTATTTTCACTTCTTATTTCGAACTGGAACATTCAAATACACACGCACTCTTATTATGTGTGTCAGTCACCAATTGTTGCTCTGTGATACTGATGCGATATCATCCACATCATGGTTGGTGGCATCTCGAAATCACACAGTTTCAAAATATTATTTTTATAGAAAATTTTGTGAAAAATTTAAGTTTTATAGGAAATTTTCTGTAAATTTTATTCCAATAGAATTTTTTTCTATAGAAAAAGATTTGAAAATGTAATTTCTATAGAAAATTTTCAGAAAATTTTATTTGCACAAAAAATTTTCTCGATGTTTTATTTCTATCGAAAATTTTCTTAATTTTTTTTTTCTCAAAATATTTATTTCTACAGAAAATTTTCGAAAAATTTAATTTTTATCGAAAATTTTCTGAAAACTCTATTTCTAAAGAAAATTATATTTCTAAAAAAAATTTCTGAAAATTCTACTTCTATTGAAAAATTTCTGAAAATGTTAGTTCTAATTTCTAAAAATTTCAGTTCAATATAAAATTTTGTCAAAATTTTTCTCATTTTATTTCTATAGAAACTAAAAATTAAAAATTTTATTTCTATAGAATTTTTTTTTCAAAATTTTATTTCTTTAGAAAAAATGTTGGGAATTTTATTTCAATAGAACATTTTGTCAAATTTTTATTTCTTAAGAAATTTTTTTTCAGAATTTTATTTCTATAGGAAATTTTCTAAAAATTTTATTTGTATAGAAAATTTTCTGAAACATTTATTTCTAAAGAAAAATTTCTCAAAGTTTAATTTCTATAGAACGTTTTTATACCCACCACCATAAAATGGTGACGGGGGTATAATAAGTTTGTTATTCCGTTTGTAACACATCGAAATATCGATTTCCGACTATATAAAGTATATATATTCTTGATCAGGGAGAAATTCTAAGACGATATAAGCATGTCCGTCTGTCCGTCTGTCTGTCTGTCTGTCTGTCTGTCTGTCTGTCTGTCTGTTGTAATCACGCTACAGCCTTCAATAATGGCGCTATCGTCCCCAAATTTGGCACAGATTAGTTTTTTGTTTGCAGGCAGGTCAAGTTCGAAGATGGGCTATATCGGTCCAAGTTTTGATATAGTCCCCATATAAACCAACCTCCCGATTTGGGGTCTTGGGCCTATAAAAACCGTAGTTTTTATCAGATTTGCCTGAAATTGGAAATCCAGAGGTATTTTTGGACCATAAAGAGGTGTGTCCAAAATGGTCCGTATCGGTCCATGTTTTGGTATAGCCCCCATATAGACCGATCTCCCGATTTTGCTTCTTAGGCGTCTAGAAACAGTATTTTCTATCCGATTTGTCTGAAATTGAAAATCTAGAGGTATTTTAGGACCATAAGAAGGTGTGTCGAAAATGGTCCGTGTCGGTCCATGTTTTGATATAGCCCCCATATAGACCGATCTCCCGGTTTTGCTTCTTGGGCGTCTAGAAACTATATTTACCATCCCATTTACCTCAAATTGGAAATCTAGAGGTATTTTGGGACCATAAAGAGGTGTGTCGAAAATTGTCCGTATCGGTCCATATTTTGGTATAGCCCCAATATAGACCGATCTCTCGATTTTGCTTCTTAGGCGTCTAGAAACAGTATTTTCTAGCCGATTTGTCTGAAATTGAAAATCTAGAGGTATTTTAGGACCATAAGGAGGTGAGTCGAAAATGGTCCGTATCGGTCCATGGTTTGATATAGCCCCCATATAAACCAACCTTCCGATTTGGAGTCTTGGGCCTATAAAAACCGTAGTTTTTATCCAATTTGCCTGAAATTGGAAATATAGAGGTATTTGAGGACCATAAAAAGGTGTGCCGAAAATGGTGCCCATCGGTCCATGTTTTGGTATAGCCTCCATATAGACCGATATCCCGATTTTGCTTCTAGGGCTTCTGGAAACTATATTTACCATCCGATTTGCCTGAAATTGGAAATCTAGAGGTATTTGAGGACCATAAAAAGGTGTGCCGAAAATGGTGCCCATTGGTCAATTTTTTGGTATAGCCCCCATATAGACCGATCTCCCGATTTTGCTTCTTGGGCTTCTAGAAACTATATTTCCAATCCGCTTTGCCTGAATTTCTTGAGCTTCTATAAACTGTATTTATTACCCGATTTGCCTGAAATTCGAATTCTAGAGGTATTTTTAGACCACAAATAAGTGTGCCGAAATTTAGGTATATCGGTCCATTTTTTGGTATAACCCTTATATAAACTGATCTCTCGATTTTTACTTCTTGGGCGTCTAGAGACTACGTTTTCTAGCCGATTTGTTTGAAATTCTGGAGGTATTTTAAGATAACAAATACGTGAGTAGCAAATGGTACCCACTACGACGAAGAGTTTTCAAAGAAAACTATCATATTTGATTCATGGTGGTGGGTATTTAAAATTCGGCCCGGCCGAATTTACTACTGTATATACTTGTTTAAAAATTAAATTTCTATAGAAAATTTTCTCAAAATTAAATTTCTATAGAAAATTTTCCGAAATGTTTAGTTCTATAGAAAATTTTCTGAAGATTTTCTTTCTGTAATTTTTTTTCTAGTGAAAATTTTCTGAAAATTTTTTCTATAGAAAATTTTCTCAAAATTTTATTTTATAGAAAATTTTCTCAAAATTTTATTTCTATAGAAAATGTTCTCAAAATTTTATTTCTATAAAAACTTTTCTCAAAGTTTTGTTTTCTATAGAAAATAATAAATTTTCTTTTCCAAATTTTATTTTTATACAAAATTTTGTCAAAATTTTATTTCTATAGAAAATTTTCTCAAAATTTTATCTCTATAGAAAATTTTCTCAAAATTGTATTTCAATAGAAAAGTTTGCAAAAAATTTTGTCGGAAATGGTGTGTTTGAAATGCAAAAGCGGAATTGATTCAAATATAAAGTGTCTCTTCGTCTGTCTCTTGATGGCGTTAAGTAGTCTGTAAAGTTTTGTACATGCCGCACATTGGAATTAGAATTTACTTTTGCTTTTTTTTTTGTTTTTGCCTGGTGTTCTATTGTTCCTCCTCCAGATCACTCAGTATTTCCCATACACCCGCGATGCGCTACCGTTGGCGACTGTAAGACTTCTTTGTCATCATCTTGCTCTAATGGTGTACATGGTGTGATTTGTATAATTTTACATAGCTCCCGCTGTCACTGTCCCTGGTGTTGGCGGTTGACTGGCTGGCTGGTAGCTGATGGCTGTCATTGACGACAATTTGCCACAAGTGGCTCAGTGGTGCGTTTAGAATATTTAATTAAATTCTCAAGATTTTACAAATCTCGTTTTTTGTCTTCACATTTGTAGCTTGCTATTTTCAGCTGTAATATTTTGCTGTAAATGTGTAAAAAAAAAATATAAGAAAATTGCGAAAACAAATAAATAAAGTAAAAAAATAAAAACTTTATTTTGGAGACTTCTACAAACCATAGTTTTCCCGTGGCCAACTAAGGGCGGATACACAAAATACCTCGGATCTGTAGTTTATATCATCCCAGCCTAAAACTAAATAATAAGCAAAAACAAATAAATATAAATATAAAGATAAATATAAATATAAATATAAATATAAATATAAATATAAATATAAATATAAATATAAATATAAATATAAATATAAATATAAATATAAATATAAATATAAATATAAATATAAATATAAATATAAATATAAATATAAATATAAATATAAATATAAATATAAATATAAATATAAATATAAATATAAATATAAATATAAATATAAATATAAATATAAATATAAATATAAATATAAATATAAATATAAATATAAATATAAATATAAATATAAATATAAATATAAATATAAATATAAATATAAATATAAATATAAATATAAATATAAATATAAATATAAATATAAATATAAATATAAATATAAATATAAATATAAATATAAATATAAATATAAATATAAATATAAATATAAATATAAATATAAATATAAATATAAATATAAATATAAATATAAATATAAATATAAATATAAATATAAATATAAATATAAATATAAATATAAATATAAATATAAATATAAATATAAATATAAATATAAATATAAATATAAATATAAATATAAATATAAATATAAATATAAATATAAATATAAATATAAATATAAATATAAATATAAATATAAATATAAATATAAATATAAATATAAATATAAATATAAATATAAATATAAATATAAATATAAATATAAATATAAATATAAATATAAATATAAATATAAATATAAATATAAATATAAATATAAATATAAATATAAATATAAATATAAATATAAATATAAATATAAATATAAATATAAATATAAATATAAATATAAATATAAATATAAATATAAATATAAATATAAATATAAATATAAATATAAATATAAATATAAATATAAATATAAATATAAATATAAATATAAATATAAATATAAATATAAATATAAATATAAATATAAATATAAATATAAATATAAATATAAATATAAATATAAATATAAATATAAATATAAATATAAATATAAATATAAATATAAATATAAATATAAATATAAATATAAATATAAATATAAATATAAATATAAATATAAATATAAATATAAATATAAATATAAATATAAATATAAATATAAATATAAATATAAATATAAATATAAATATAAATATAAATATAAATATAAATATAAATATAAATATAAATATAAATATAAATATAAATATAAATATAAATATAAATATAAATATAAATATAAATATAAATATAAATATAAATATAAATATAAATATAAATATAAATATAAATATAAATATAAATATAAATATAAATATAAATATAAATATAAATATAAATATAAATATAAATATAAATATAAATATAAATATAAATATAAATATAAATATAAATATAAATATAAATATAAATATAAATATAAATATAAATATAAATATAAATATAAATATAAATATAAATATAAATATAAATATAAATATAAATATAAATATAAATATAAATATAAATATAAATATAAATATAAATATAAATATAAATATAAATATAAAT
Organism: Haematobia irritans; assembly: GCF_050003625.1. Classification (NCBI taxonomy): domain Eukaryota; kingdom Metazoa; phylum Arthropoda; class Insecta; order Diptera; family Muscidae; genus Haematobia; species Haematobia irritans. The sequence goes on from NC_134398.1 coordinate 18,679,683, forward strand.
ATAAATATAAATATAAATATAAATATAAATATAAATATAAATATAAATATAAATATAAATATAAATATAAATATAAATATAAATATAAATATAAATATAAATATAAATATAAATATAAATATAAATATAAATATAAATATAAATATAAATATAAATACAAATATAAATATAAATACAAATAATAAATATAAATACAAATAATAAATATAAATAATATATATAAAAATAAATATAAATATAAATATAAATATAAATACAAATAATAAATATAAATAATATATATAAAAATAAATATAAATATTTTATAAAAAATATTTAAAAATATATTTTTTTTTTTTTTTGACACTATTTATGTAAAATTTTTTTTGGCCTATCCCTGCCCAAACCACGATGTTACCATGGCCAATTCTGGGGAAGACACCAAGGACACTTATAATTTTTTCCTTAAAAAAATCTTTATCGAAAATTCGATAGATTGACTATTTTTAATTGCAAAAATTCAAAATTTCGACTTTTGCAAAATTTAAAAAATCAAATTTTTCATTCCTTTTACACTTCCTATATTATTCAGTATTAGTACGGGGTAATTGCAATATTCGCTAATGCTACATTGTTCTAAAAACGAATAGGAAATTCATGGCCATGGCCAAAACACAATTCACATACATCCACAATTTAGAATTGTATCCTTAGATATGCATACTCAATATCCATGCATATAGAATACAATGTCATAAAATAGCCACACTCATACACACATATGTACATGTGTTTGTGTGAGGAGCCATGGCTTTTGTTGAATAAAATACTGTCATTGTTTTCAGTCAATGCCACAGTTGGTTTGATTGGCGCGCCATCATAAATATGGGGAGCATATCCGTTTCCATTGGATGCCACAAAACTCCTTCCGCTATTTTCATATTCCCTATCACTTGTTCCAATGTAAGTTAATCTATATGTTTTTTTATTGTTGGTTGAGAGTTATGTTCATGTGGAGAAGAATATTTTGCATATAGAATTTTGTGAAGGGATTGCATAGATTTTTATTTCCTGATCGAAAATAGTGAGTATATCTCATTTGATATTGACAGCAATCGTAACATCCAAAAAAAGTCCCTGCACTCAAACAAAGTTAACTTGGCGGATTCTTTAAAATAATGATATTTTTTAACGATCTAAAATTTATTTCTATAGAAAATTTTGTAAAAATTTTAAATTCAAAATGAAGCTTATAAATTTACTAAATTCGTGTCTACAAAACATTAATTCAGAATTTCTTAAAGTTTTCAAATTTACTACAAATGTGTCCATCTTAAACTTCGTATGGCACTGAAGAAATTCCTGCAAATTTTGATCTCCAATTTTTTCCATCAAACTACAAAATTTTCTTTAACAAGTGAATTAATTATGTCTAATAAAGTTTCTTGAATTTGTCGAACAAATTTACATACTTAATTTTGTGATATCGGTGTAATGTAAATCTATTTTTTTAAATCAATTAAAGTTTTTCTTCTTGGTGGGTTCACTGTTTTTTCAGTGTAATTCTTAAAACAAATATTGTCAAAATTTTATTTCTATAGAAAATTTTGTCAAAAATTTATTTATATAAAAAATTTTCTCAAAATTTTATTTCTATAGAAAATCTTGTCGAAATATTATTTCTAAGAAACCTTTGTCAAAATATTATTTCTTTAGAAAATTTTGTCAAAATTTTATTTCTATAGAAAATTTTGTAAAAAAAATATTTCTTAGAAAATGTTATCAAAATTTCAAATTTTATATTAGAGAAATGCGTCCCCTATGCTAAACAAAATTTGCATTCGTATTTTAAAGACATGAAATCTTTGATCACACGACAATATTTTTTTCAGTGTATGCATGTCAAATTTAGTCAAAATCAGTTCAGATTATATATAGCTCCCATATATACGTACACCGGAGTTGAGCAAATATGGTAGACAGTTTCATATTTTAGACCCATTTCACTAGGTCACAAATAACAAAATTTTCTCTGTGATTTGTTTCTAGCATACTTTTTCCCATTGATTTTGACCTACTAAACACGAAAATGAGTTTTAAAAAATTTTCTGTCGATTGGTTTTCGAGATACAATTTTTTTTTTTTAATTTTTAGAGGTACACTTACAATTTTGAGCATATCTTTCGTCTTATTTGACCTATTTGATCCTAGTGCTACTCAAATTAAAGAAAATTGAGCCGTCTACAACTCATTCTCAGAAAAATTTTCAAATCGGGTAAGTAGTTTGGATGTTTGCGGCTTAAAAAAGTTAAAAAACGGCGTTTTTTTAGTAAAACTGTGGCAGAAAAAAACATATAAAAATTCATATAAAATAAAAAACACGATGCTAACAGCAATTTTGGTTTTTTGCGTATAGCTGAAATTTTTACAAAGAAAATAAGCCCTTACTTAACAAAATCTAACAACAAATAGGGGACTTATAATTTTGGTAAAGTAAAGTGGTAAAAGACCGAAAAGACCAAATAAACGCCCAAAAAAAATGAGTAGAAACAAACATATAACTGTACATTTTATGTCATGTGGAAAATAGCGTTGATGCGTTGATTTGGTCTTTTCGGTCTTTTACCAAAAATTATAAGTCCGCTATTTGTTGTAAGATTTTTTTTAAGTAAAGGCTTATTTTCTTTGTAAAAATTTCAGCTATACGTAAAAAATACAAATATGGCCAAAATTCCCACACTTTACACAAAATTCTGTGATGATTTCTCCATATCTTAGCTATATCCTACACTCTGTAATGCCAGAATTTCCACAGAACGGTTGAGTTTTAAATAAGGCTCCCAGTCGCCCGACTTGACCAAATAATATATCACAAACCACACTTGACCATATATCTTGGCGAGATCTAACCAATATCCTTGTAAAATCGCCACTGATGAGTAGCAAATATTGTAAATATTACTAAAATTGTTCTATTCTCGAATACATGTATCGCCTGATAAATCATAAATGCAAGAGAAATTCAAAATTTCTCTCGCTTCATATTTTCCCTTCACCCCTACTGTGGTACAGGGTATAATTTTTTACTAACATTATGTTTCATCCCAGGGCGTTAGCCGATTTAAATTTTAATTCTAGAGTTTTTGTAGAAGTACAAAAAAATGTCTCCATTAAAAGTATTTGTATCTGGAAATGCAAACCTTTATATAGCTCTCAGCAAATTTGAAGTAGTTGAGATGGTAACACAAATGTTTGTTTACATAGTGATGAAGGGTATAATATAGTCGGCTCCGCCCGACTTTAGACTTTACTTACTTGTTTTTATAGAAAATTTTGTCAAAATTTTATTTCTATAGAAAATTTGTCAAAATTTTATTTCTATAGAAAATTTTGTGAACATTTTATTTCTATAGAAAATTTTGTCAAAATTTTATTTATATAGAAAATTATGTCAAAATTTTATTTATTTTATTTCCAAAGAAAATTTTGTAAAAAGACGTATTTTAGTTACTCTAATCCAATTGTTAGTTTTTGTATATAATTCTTTACTAGTATTGCTTACATGTGGTATCGGAATGAACCAACTGCCCAACTCAGATATAAGGACCAAGGTGTCACTAGGATCTAGACCGATATATTGTTGTGTTCATTAAAATTTTCAAATGAATAAACAAAAAAACTATTCATTAATATCGCATAAGTCGTTTTCTCTCCCCCAGCAAAACCTTCCATGTCTGCGATAAATCTCTTTCAGCTATTCTACTCAGACATTCACAAATCAATTGTCAATAAAAATTTACGATTACTTCCCCAACTTTGTTCTATTTTGTTAATACGCGAAAACCACATAAAAGCACTTTATTTTAATATAAAGACAGACAGACAGACAGACAGACAGAAGAGCTTAGCACAATAACACAGGCAGCAGTTAGTTCGCCCACAACAGTTAGAAGAACGTCAATACAAAAGACACAAGGGAGGGGGTATTGAGAAGCATAACAATGGAGGATAACAATTCGAACTCTAGCTTCAGTTTCAGCTCCGGTGCAGAAATCATCAGCCAAAGTGAAAAATCGTGACATTAGAAAATGGCAACTTTTCAACGATGACATTGGGAAAGAGGAAACACAAACTGTAAGCAATGTGTCCCGGTGGATTATTTTCCAATACAGGAAATGGAAAAATGTTGTAACGATAGCAACTCGAACTTTAGTTTGATGGAAGTTTGAAAATAAAACGAAATAAAAAAAATACTAAAAAAAAGCAAACAACAAATGAAAAGTTGTTTAAAATTTTATGAGAAAATCATACATCTGCATGTGAATTCATATTTGCTAAAATGGAGAATAAATTTTTAGCCCAAAAGCATTTTGGCGCACTCAAAAAAAAACATATTTGAATTCAAAGATTTTGACCTTCAAGTAAGGATTGTGCTTTTGATTCCGAATCAAATTTTATTTATTTTAAAGGAATTTGTCCTTAATTTTGTGTAAATTATGGGTACTAAAATTAAGGTTGCAGAATCTTTGACCACACCGTTGATGAATATGAGCGGCGACTACCATCGGCCGTTAAAGTGGTCCACCCCAGTAACATCAGGGACATGAGTTCTGGTCGCCAATCGAAGGTGTAAATTTTTTATTTTCAGATTAGCAATTTAGAAACAATAGTAACCTGAAATTGGTTGTATTATATATAAGATACCCTGTATATCAAAATTTAATGATAATTCGAATAGAAAATTTCGACTCATAATTGGATATTATAGACGAAATCAGGTTTTATGCTATAAAAAAAAAAAACAAATGAACTTATTTTCTTTTTATTTTCTACTCCCAACTGACACTTTATTAGATATTTTCTCTTCCCTATTTGTCCCATTACGCTGTTTGTTTTTTTTTCTATATTTATGTGGTCCAAAGTGGAGTTTAATAAAATCTTATAATCAGCGACATATAAATGTTCATGTTTGTCTGGATGTCATTTTCGATGGATGAATTAAACGCATTGTGCATCAATAAAACCAGACGCTCGAATGACTTTACATTAAAAATACCAGTGGCGATGGCAAAATGCAAAGTCGAACGCCATAGGCTATATAATGCCCTACCGCTACAATTGCCGCCACCGCTACGCTTTGTTGCCTTTTTGGAAAACGCATTCCTTATCGGGTGCAATAAATCTTGATACGCTGTCATGTTCTGTCTAATTAGTAATATGTCAATAAACTTAATTCAATACCACAATAATCACAACAACAGCGAAGCCATCGACGACGATTACAATCATGAGTAAGAAGGAAAAAAATTACAACAAATTTATATCGCTTTATATTTGCTTATAGGCAAGTAGGGATGTCATGAAAATCAAGAAAAATTAAAATGGGATAAACTTTTCTATGAAAATAAAATTTTGAGAATATTTTCCATAGAAATTATTTATTGAGAAAAATTTCTACGGAAACAAAATTTTGATAAAATTTCCTATAGAAATAAAATATCGAAAAAAATTCGAGTAAATACTCTACAGAAATAACATTTTGGCAACATTTTCTACCGAAATAAAATTTTCAGAAAATTTTCTACCGAAATAAAATTTTCAGAAAATTTTCTAGAGAAATAAAATTTTGGCAAAATTTTCTATAAACAAAATATTATAAAATAAAATAATATATATAGGGATGTCATGAAAATCAAGAAAAATTAAAATGGGATAAACTTTTCTATGAAAATAAAATTTTGAGAATATTTTCCATAGAAATTATTTATTAAGAAAAATTTCTATGGAAATAAAATTTTGACAAAATTTCCTATAGAAATAAAACATCGAAAAATGTTTGAGTACATTTTCTAAAGAAATAAAATTTTGGCCACATTTTCTACCGAAGTAAACATTTCAGAAAATTTTCTATAAACAAAATATGAAAAAAATTTTATAGATATTAAATGTCATGAAAGTTAAGAAAAATTAAAATCGGATTTTTTGAATTTTCGGAATCGGAATTTTGAGAATATTTTCTAAAGAAATAATTTATTCAGAAAATGTTCTATAGCAATAAAATTTTGAGAAAATTTTCTACGTAAATAAAATTTTGACAAAGAAAATTTCCTATAGAAATAAAACAGCGAGAAAATTTTGAGTAAATTTTCTAAAGCAATAACATTTTGGCCACATCTTCTACAGAAATAAAATTTTCAAAAAATTTTCTTTAGAAATATAATTTCGACAAAATTTTGTATAAACAAAATATGACAAATTTTTTTCTAGAGATTAAATTTTGAAAAAAGGTAATCCTGAAATATTATTGTATAGAAATATTATTTTGAGGAAATTTTCTATAGAAACAAAATTATGGCAAAATTGTCTATAGACATAAAATTTTGACAATATAATCTAAACAAAACAAATTTTTACAAAATTTTATACAGAAATAAAATTTTGAGAAAATTTTCTATAGAAATAAAATGTTGACAAAATTTTCTATAAAAATAAAATTTTGAGAAAATTTTCTATAGAAATAAAATTTTGACAAAATTTTCTATAGAAATAAAATCCTGATAAAATTTTCAAAACTAAATTTTGACAACCTTTTTCTATAAAAATAAAGTTTTTTGAGAAAATTTTTTACAGAAATAAATTTTTGACAAAATTTACTACAAAAATGAAACTTTGAGTAAATGTTCTACAGAAATAACATTTTGAGAAAATTTTCTATAGAAATAAAATTTTGAGAAAAATTTTACAGAAAGAAAATTTTGACAAAATTTGCTATAGCAAAAAACTTTTGACAAAATTTTCTCCAAAAAAAAAACTTTTGACAAAATGTTCTATAGAAAAAAAAAATTATCAAAATTTTCTATAGAAATAAAATTTTGAGAAAATTTTCTACAAAAATACCATTTTGAAAAAATTTTCTATAAAAATAAAATTTTGAGAAATTTTTCTATAGAAATAAAATTTTGAGAAAATTTATACAGAAATAAAATTTTGACAAAATTTTTCTATTGTCATAAAATGTTGACAAAATTTTCTACAGAAATAAAATTTTGACAAAATTTTCTATAGAAATAAAATTTTGACAAAATTTTCTATAGAAATAAAATTTTGACAAAATTTTCCATAAAAAGAGATTTTGACAAAATTTTCTATAGAAATAAAATTTTGACAAAATTTTCTATAGAAATAAAATCCTGATAAATAAAATCCTGATAAAATTAAAAATAAAATTTTTTGAGAAAATTTTTTGCAGAAATATTTTATACAGAAATAAAATTTTGACAAAATTTTTCTATTGTCATAAAATGTTGACAAAATTTTCTACAGAAATAAAATTTTGACAAAATTTTCTATAGAAATAAAATTTTGACAAAATTTTCTATAGAAATAAAATTTTGACAAAATTTTCCATAAAAAGAGATTTTGACAAAATTTTCTATAGAAATAAAATTTTGACAAAATTTTCTATAGAAATAAAATCCTGATAAATAAAATCCTGATAAAATTAAAAATAAAATTTTTTGAGAAAATTTTTTGCAGAAATATTTTTTTTTTTTTTTTTGACAAAATTTACTACAAAAATGAAACTTTGAGTAAATGTTCTATAGAAATAACATTTTGAGAAAATTTTCTATAGAAATAAAATTTTGAGAAAAATTTTACAGAAAGAAAATTTTGACAAAATTTGCTACAGAAAAAAACTTTTGACAAAATTTTCTATAGAAAAAATTTTTTTCCAAATTTTCTATAGAAATACAATTTTGAGAAAATTTTCTACAAAAATACCATTTTGAAAAAATTTTCTATAGAAATAAAATTTAGAGAAAATTTTCTATAAAAATAAAATTTTGAGAAATTTTTCTATAGAAATAAAATTTTGACAAAATTTTATACAGAAATAAAATTGTGACAAAATTTTTCTATTGTCATAAAATGTTGATAAAATTTTCTACAGAAGTAAAATTTTGACAAAATTTTCTATAGAAATAAAATTTTGACAAAATTTTCCATAAAAAGAGATTTTGACAAAATTTTCTACAGAAATAAAATTTTGACAATATTTTCCATAAAAAGAGATTTTGACAAAATAAAATGTTAACTACATTTTCTATAGTAATGGAAATTGGTGAAATTTCCCAGCAAAAAAATTTGGAAATTCTTCCAAAGGCACAACTTAAAAGCACTTCCAGAAGATGCACTCCCAATGATGTTCTTTATTTTAACTACACCGAAAAACAGTGAACTGTTTTATAGGAAGAATGAACTACCTCGCACGAAAATTGAACTAAAGAAGAAAATCATTAACGCCAAATCGTCAACATTTTAACCATACAGTAGTTCATTCTTACTATTTTTGGGAATCAAAAATCTTCTTTTGCTTTAGTTCATGTTGAATTTATGTGTACGGTTATTGAACTTTATACCGACGTTTAGTTCATAAAATTTTTGCGACATACTTAAAAAGAGTAATATTTCATTAAGCTGTAGAAAATTTTGAAAAAGAATAATAAAATTTAACTACTAGCAAATATTTTTTTTCCAATAAAAATAAATTAAATTTAGCGTTAGTTTAACTACGGAAATTTTTTTCTGTGTACCCAGGAAGTTTTTTAATTCAATTTTTTATAACTTAGTTTTTTCATACTTTTAATGGGTAATTTTAACTTTTTTTGTTTCAAATACGTTAAAAAAAGAGTAAGAATTCATAAAATGGTACAAATCATTTAAATTTTGTCGAAAAATATGCTAAATTCAATCTGAAAAAATTGTGAATTTTTGAAAATATTTGAGGTCAAACGTTTCCGACAAGCGTTAGAATCCATTAAAAATTATAAAAAAATTATAATAATTATTTATTTGACAAAATATCATAGAATTTTTTAATTTACATCCAAAACATTGAATTTGGATCACACTTAGAGAAGTGATGCAAATTCAGTGCAACGGCTGTTGAAATGGTGGACTTCCGTCCTATGACAAGCCCATGTTAAATTAATCGTTTCTGCGTCAATTTTGCACCACTTCCGGATCCAAAAACAGCATTTTCATTACTTTTTTGATGACACTTTTTTTGCTGGGTTGTCTATAGAAATAAAATTTTTTCTCTAGAAATAAAATGTTGGCAAAATTTTCTATAGAAATAAAATCTGGCAAAGATGTGTGTAGAAATGAAATTTTGAGAAAATTCTCTACAGAAATAAAGTTTTGAGAACAATTTCTATAGAAATAAAATTTTGAGAAAAGTTTCTATAAAAATAAAATTTTGAGAAAAAAAAAATTGTAAACAAAATTTTGTTGAAATCTTCAATTTTCACTAAATTTTTGGTAAAAATTATATGTAGAAATAAAATTTTGAGAAAATTTTATAGAAATACAATTTAGTGAAGTTGATTTATAGATATACAAATTTGATTAAATAAATTTGAATATATTGAAGAATATTTGCTATAGAAATAAAATTTTGTTAAAATTATTTTTTTGATATGACATCCCTACTTCATACAAACTCCCCATTACTTCAAGGAGGCATATGATAATGGGGAAGGGAAATCGTACTAAGTAGGAAGTGAAAATTTAATTGGAAATTCTTAAAGAAAACATGAGTCAGTGTGTGGTGTATCCACACTTGAGGAGGTGAAGTAAGAAGTAGACTGGTCTTTATTTCTGTTTCTCCTCCTTCCATTGGGAATTGAAATTGAAAATAGGAACTGATTTAACAGATGTCCTCCTACTCCTCTATCAGATAAGGGGAAGCGAATACTTGTGTATTCAAATGCATCTTTATAGATTTTGAAATTTATGGCCGTTTATTTATTATGGACATATGTAGTACGCATCATACGCATGTACAATGGCTTATTATTGGAATGCTTTTTTGTTTTGGTTTTTTTGTTTTGGAGTTTTGGAATAATTTTTGTCATCTTCATTTTTAAGCGTGACACATGTTAACATGGCATGTGTTCCATGGCATTGCATGTGAAACATGAACAGAATATTCGTGTTATTTGGTGACATTTTATTGCAAAAATGATGGATGGTAGAGGGATTTTAAGGAAATATTGAGAATAGGAAAATGAAAATGCATTCATATCATGAATCATATTTTTTTGGGGAGTATGGAGTCATACAAAGGAAAAAAGTTATAAAAATTTTGAGACATTTTTTCCATAGAATTCAGATGAAGATATATAACAATTGCTACCATAAATCCTCCTGCTATTGGTCGAACATACTAAAATAGAAATGGATGAACCAAAAGCTATATACTTGACTCTACCATGGATTATTTACAAAAAATTATGCTAAAGACGGGAAATCATAACGGCATTCCTTGTATTCTCATCAACCACGAGATGGATATCTGTCAATCAATCAAATGCATTAAGAAATGTTGCGAGTGAGTACTTGCTGGTGCTTCCAAAACTGATATCTCGGATATATAGAAGCAAAAAAATGTATTATGCCAATTTACAGACCCTTGATTGTATATTATGAATATTTCAAAATGATTCAAACGCTTTAAGAAATTTTGCGAGTGAGTAAGGTAACGTTACGATGGCGATAGGTAGAGCATCACTGGGTGAATAGGGGCCTTGTAAAAATAAAAATAATTTAAAAAAATTTCATTATAAAGAAGTATATACGACCGTAAATTCGGCCAGGCCGAATCTTATGCGCCCTCCACCATGGATTTAGTAGCAACTTCTACGAAAGACTGTCATCCACAATCGAAGTACTTGGGTTGTGGTAGCACTTGGCGACGACAAGGTATCTTAAAACTTCTTAACACCGTTAGCCCATACGGGGTATACATTATTCCAAACAAGTATATAAAGCAGTAAGTTCGGCCGGACCGAATCTTAAATACCCACCACCATGAATCAAATATTATAGTTTCCTGTAAAAATTTCCGGGGGATTTGGTGGCAAGCAGATCAGTTCAACCAGTCACTTCCCGAAGATAAATTCAAAGATTTTACCTATGAAGACTAGATCAGATTCTGGATTTATAAGAACCATATTTGTTTGAGTTTTAGAGGAATCATAAACATCGTGTGCAAGTGTGCAAGAAAATGGAAATTAAATAACGCCTTGATTTAAAATCTAATATCTGTAGATTTTTACCCCCATTATTTAAATGATTACCTGAAGTAAAATCTGGAAACTATAATTCAGTTTCAAGCAATTTTCATTATCAGTGCACATGGACCGATATTCACCATTTTCGGCACACTTCTTTATGTTCCTAAAATACTTTTAGATTCAAAGTTTCATGCAAATTGGATCAAAACTATGGTTTCTAAAAGACCAAGACCCCAAATCGGGATATCGGTCTATACGAGGGATATACCAAACCCTGGACCGATACTCACCATTTTTAGCACACCTGTTTATGGTCCTAAAATACCTCTAGATTTCAAATTTCAACCAAATTGGATAATAACTACGGATTCTAGAAGCCCTAGAAATATAATCGGGGGATCGGTCTATTGGGGGCTATATCAAAACATGGACCGATACTCACCATTTTTGGCACACCTCTTTGTGGTGATAAAATTTCCAATTTCAGGCAAATTGCATAGAAACTAAGGTTTCTAGAAGCGCAAGACCCCAAATCGGGAGGTCGGTTTATATGGGGACTATATCAAAACCTGGACCGATATAGCCCATCTTCGAACTTGACCTGCCTGCAGACAAAAGACGAGTTTGTGCGAAATTTCAGTACGATTGCTTTATTATTGAAGACTGTGGCGTGATTACAACAGACAGACAGCCAGACAGACAGACGGACGCTACATCGTCTTAGAATTCCTCCCTGATCAAGAATATATATACTTTATATAGTCGGAAATCGATATTTCGATGCATTACAAACGGAATGACAAACTTATTATACCCCCGCCACCATTCTATGGTGGTGGGTATAAAAAGAAGCCGATTAAATACGTATATAATTCAGGTTGACAAAATTTTCTCTAGATATAAAGGGTGATTCTTTTGAGGTTAGGATTTTCATGCATTAGTATTTGACAGATCACGTGGGATTTCAGACATGGTGTCAAAGAGAAAGATGCTCAGTATGCTTTGACATTTCATCATGAATAGACGAACGATCTGCCACAACGTCGAATTTTCAGTGAATGGGCCCTAGAAAAGTTGGCAGAAAATCCGCTTTTTTATCGACAAGTTTTGTTCAGCGATGAGGCTCATTTCTGGTTGAATGGCTACGTAAATAAGCAAAATTGCCGCATTTGGAGTGAAGAGCAACCAGAAGCCGTTCAAGAACTGCCCATGCATCCCGAAAAATGCACTGTTTTGTGTGGTTTGTACGCTGGTGGAATCATTGGACCGTATTTTTTCAAAGATGCTGTTGGACGCAACGTTACGGTGAATGGCGATCGCTATCGTTCGATGCTAACAAACTTTTTGTTGCCAAAAATGGAAGAACTGAACTTGGTTGACATGTGGTTTCAACAAGATGGCGCTACATGCCACACAGCTCGCGATTCTATGGCCATTTTGAGGGAAAACTTCGGAGAACAATTCATCTCAAGAAATGGACCGGTAAGTTGGCCACCAAGATCATGCGATTTGACGCCTTTAGACTATTTTTTGTGGGGCTACGTCAAGTCTAAAGTCTACAGAAATAAGCCAGCAACTATTCCAGCTTTGGAAGACAACATTTCCGAAGAAATTCGGGCTATTCCGGCCGAACTGCTCGAAAAAGTTGCCCAAAATTGGACTTTCCGAATGGACCACCTAAGACGCAGCCGCGGTCAACATTTAAATGAAATTATCTTCAAAAAGTAAATGTCATGGACCAATCTAACGTTTCAAATAAAGAACCGATGAGATTTTGCAAATTTTATGCGTTTTTTTTTTTTTAAAAAGTTATCAAGCTCTTAACAAATCACCCTTTATAATTTTGACAAAATGTTCTATATAAATAAAATTTTGACAAAATTTTCTATAGAAATAAAATTTTGACAAAATTTTCTGTAAAAATAAAATTTGACAAAATTTTCTATAAAAATAAAAATTTGACAAAATTTTCCATAAAAATGACATTTTGATAAAAATTTCCCATAGAAATAAAATTTTGAGGAAATTTCCTATTAAAAAAAAATGTTGACAAAAGTTTTCTATAGAAATAAATCTTTGACAAAATTTTCTATAGAAATAAAATTTTGACCAAATTTTCTAGAGAAATAAAATTTTAGCAAAATTTTCTATAAAATAACATTTTTTGAACATTTTCTATAGAAATAAAATCTTGGTAGATTATTTTTGTCTCGAGTGGCAGCCATGATTGTGAACCGATATGGACCACTTTTTGTGGGGATTGGGGATGGGCTATATATAAATATAGACCGATATGGACCACTTTTGGCATGGTTGTTATATATGATATACTAACACCACGTACAAAATTTCAACCAGATCGCTTCTCCAAAAGGCACCGGAGGTCAAATCTGGGGATCGGTTTATATTGGGGCTAAATAATAATTATGGACTGATATGGACCAATTCCTGCATGGTTGTTAGAAACCATATACTAACATCACGTACCAAATTTCAACCGAATCGGATGAAATTTGCTCTTCCAAGAGGCTCCGGAGGTCAAATCTGAGGATCGGTTTATATGGGGGCTACATATAATTATAGACCGATGTGGACCAATTTTTGCATAGTTATTGGAGACCATATACTTACACCATGTACCAAATTTCCGCCGGATCGGATGAAATTTGCTTCTCTTAGAGGCTCCGCAAGCCAAATTTGGGGAACGGTTTATATGGGGGCTATATATAATTATGGACCGATATGGACCAATTTTTGCATAGTTATTAGTGACTATATCCAACACCACAAACCAAATTTCAGCCGGATCGAATGAAATTTGCTTCTCGTAGAGGCTCCGCAAGCCAAATCGGGGGATCGGTGTATATGGGTGCTATATATAATTATGGACCGATGTAGACCAATTTTTGCATGGTTGTTAGAGATCATATGCTGACACCATGTACCTAATTTCAAGCGGATCGGATGAAATTTGCTTCTCTTAGAGTCTCCGAAAGCCAAATCTGGGGATCGGTTTATATGCGGGGCAATATATAATTATGGACCGATATGGACCAATTCTGGTATGGTTGGTAGAGACCACATAGTAACACCATGTACCAAATTTTCGCCAGATCAGATGAAATATGCTTGTCTTAGAGGCTCGCGAAACCAAATCTGGGGTCTGTTTATATGGACCCCAGGTGAACCGATATGGGCCATTGGCAATAAAGGGTGATACGGTCAAAATTTAGTCAAGGGAAAACGCGTGTAAATCGGTGAAATCGTTTATTTAAAAAATCAAATTAAATTTCTTTTTCAAGTTCAATTAGTATAAAATTCAGGAAAAATATTCAGTTAGGCTTTCGCTTTTCCAAATCCGAATTGCCGGGCCTCACGCTTGACACCTGCCATCAGATTTTGTACAGCCACCTTTTCCACTTTCTTTGCCACAGAAAGCCAGTTTGCCTTGAACTGCTGTTCGTCCTTAGCAGTTTTTTGGTCGTCTTTAGGTTCCGCTTGACAATAGCCCAGTATTTCTTAATTGGGCGAAGCTCTGGCGTGTTGGGAGGGTTCTTGTCCTTGGGAACCACCTGCACGTTGTTGGCGGCGTACTACTCCATGCCCTTTTTACCGTAATGGCAAGATGCCAAATCCGGCCAAAACAGTACGGAACAACCGTGTTTCTTCAGGAAAGGCAGCAGACGTTTATTCAAACACTCTTTCACGTAAATTTCTTGGTTGACAGTCCCGGAAACTATGCAAATGCTGCTTTTCAAGCCACAGGTACAGATGGCTTGCCAAACCAGATATTTCTTTGCGAACTTTGACAGTTTTATGTGCTTGAAAATATCTGCTACCTTTCCCCTTCCTTTTGCCGTATAAAACTCCTGTCCCGGAAGCTGCTTGTAGTCGGCTTTGACGTAGGTTTCGTCGTCCATTACCACGCAGTCAAACTTCGTCAGCATCGTCGTTTACAGCCTCCGGGATCGCGCTTTGGCCGTCGTATTTTGTTTATCATCGCGATTTGGAGTCACTACCTTCTTGTAAGTCGATAGTCCGGCTCGTTTTTTGGCTCGATGCACGGTTGTAGACGATGCACCCAGCTTATTTGCGGCATCTCGGAGAGAGAGGTCAGGGTTTCGCTTGAAACTACCGGCAACTCTCTTTGTCGTCTCAGCGGCTTCCGGTTTTCGATTTCCCCCTGATCCAGACTTCCTGGCTGTCGACAAACGTTCCCCAAACACTTTAATTACATTTGTAACGGTTGATTTGGCAACATTTAGCGATTTTGCCAGCTTTGCGTGCGAGTAGCTCGGATTTTCGCGATGCGCGAGCAAAATTTTGATACGCTGCTCTTCTTGCTTGGACGGCATTTTGACAACTGAAGAGTGAATTCCAAAATCAAAATAGGAGCAACATTCTGCACACACACACACCTTCAAAATGAGGGGTCTTCAGGTTTTTTAAATGCAAAATTGAAAGAAATACGTCAAGTTTATATTGACCAAATTTTGACCGTATAACCCTTTACCATCTGAGCTGCATCAATAACAACTACTTATGCCAAGTTTCAAGTCGATAGCTTGTTTCGTTCGGAAGTTAGCATGATTTCAACAGACGGACGGATGGATGGACGGACATTCTTAGATCGACTCAGAATTTCACCACGACCCGGAATATATACTTTATGGGGTCTTAGAGCAATATTTCGATGTCCACCTCCTATGGTGGAGGGTATAAAAATACGACAATTCTATATTTTGTCGTACTATATAACAAGTCAAATTGGGTACAAATATTCCCGAGTTTTATTGGTCAAATAGATTCATATTTCCGCAAATAAAAAAGTTATATCATTTTTAAATGCTTGATTTTAGACAAATCACTTTCATGGCTTTGTCTCTAAAAATGTGACCCTCTCTCTCTTTCTTTGCTTCAAACCTACCACCACCACCTTCAATTCAATGAAGCACTTGAAACCCCATTTCAATTGTATTCACTTTATTAAACATTTATTTTTATTAAATAGCCTTCATATTACATTTGTATAATCTCCTGCTGTCATCATGTTTCAATCCATTCAACGACTATTAATTTTTATTATATTCCATTCGTATAATTATTTTATATCAATTTATTGTAATTACCAAAGCACCTCAGATATGGTTATATAGCTAAGTGTAGCTATGTGTGTGTGTGCGTGTATCCCAAACTTCCTGGCCTATCGTGAAAATAATCTCAACGCACTTAATCCATATGCTCTGTACATATTTCTTCTGTCATCTGGTGGGCCATGGGGCAGAAGGCCAAGCGAATACAATCAATCGCCATTCCTCCCATCACCCCCCACTGTATAGGGCACACTCCATCAATATAACCGCAAGCCATTAAAAAATTATTAATAAATTATAAATTTTTAATTTCAACACAACCACACAGAACATTTTTTATTTTCACTTGAATACTTTATGATGTTATGAAGGGGCAAAAAATTACTCTTAGTTACGAACATGTAAGGAACAAAAGTTTTTTGAACTTTGATTTCTGCTTTAATCGGAAGAAAGTGTGTTTTTAATATTCTGCAATATTGCAGGGGAATACCGTTATGTACCAAAACTTTGTACTATAATTTGGAGAAATTTCTTGGATTCACATATTCCCCGTGCTTATTTAAGAGCAGAGAGGCCAATTCTAAGGCTCAATAATATGGCCAGCCCATAAGGACATAAAACCGCAAACTAGGCCCAAAAATATTGCGTATCGAGAAAACATAACAAAATATTCGGCGTTGTGTTTAAAGATTCCGAACTGCCCTCGTATGTACCAAATTTCAGCCAGATCAGATGGAATATGCTTCTCTTAGAGGCTCCGAAAGCCAAATCTGGTGTCCGTTTATATTATACGTAAAAGTGATCCGATATTACCTATGTGCAATACCATCCGACCTACATCAATAACAACTACATGTGCGAAGTTTCAAGTCGATAGCTTGTTTCGTTCGGAAGTTACCGTAATTTCAACAGACGGACGGACATGCTTAGATCTACTCATAATTTCACCACGACCCAGAAGATATATAATTTATGGGGTCTTATAGCAATATTTCGATGTGTTACAAACGGAATGACAAAGTTAATATACCCCCATCCTATGGTGGAGGGTATAAAAGGGGCGAATTTTGATAAACATTAAAAGTATGGGTAAATCGGATGAATATTTACAATGCACTTAAATTTGAAAGGGTCGGTATAACAAAAGGACGCCTAAACTACGAGTACTATAATAAGAGACGATACCCAGGCAAAAGAGCTGACCAAACGATTTAGGAGACAAATTAATGTATACTTGGAAAAAAAAACTTCCCTGCACTAAACTCCAGGAATATTTGATAGGACTTGTTACCACTCGCGCCGAATCAAATACACCAAAATTGTAACAAAACTATACCGAAATAAAAAAAAAAATATTTTGAATTTTTTTTGTGGTTAGTATGGACAAAATTTGTTTGTTTCATTGAAAGAAATATTATTTTATTTTAGAAGTTTATATCAGTACTTGCAATTTTTTTTTTTGGTTTTTGGTATGTAAATATCCTTTGAATTGTAAATGTGTCGAATTTTAAATATTTTAATGAATTTAGCCGGCAGCATCATGGGAAGTTACTGATTCTACAAAAGGGAGTACCTACGCACAATGGACTTTGATAGTATGACAAAAGTTGAAGTCAAAATGTTTTTAAAATTTTATTTCTCAGAATTTTATTACCATAGAAATTTTTAAAAATTATACTATAGAAAAGTTTCTGAAAAATTTAAAATGTTCTCAAAAATTTTCTTAAAAATACTACAGAAAATGTTTTCCATTTTTTTTTTTATAAAATTTTCTCAAAAATTTATTTCTATAGCAAATTTTCGTAATTTTTTTTCTGAAGAAAATTTTATAAAAATTTTATTTCTCTTGAAAATTTTCTCAAATTTTATTATTATAGAAATTTTCATCAAAATTTTACAATAGACATTTTTTTTCTCAAAATTTTATTTCTTAGCAAATTTTCTCAATTTTGTTTTTTCTGAAGAAAATTTTATCAAAATTTTATTTCTACTGAAAATTTTCCCAAATTTTATTACTACTGAAAATTTTCTCAAATTTTATTACTATAGAAATTTTCATTAAAATTTTACTATAGACATTTTTTTTAACAAATTTATTTCTATACCAATTTTGTTATCATTTTATTACTATTGAACATTTTCTCAAAAAATTTTAGCAAAAAAAAAATTAAGATTGTTCCAAACTCGCTTTTTTAATATTTTAATGAGTAATTTTAACTTTTTTATTTCAAATGGGTTGAAACCAGATTAAAAACAAGTGAGCAAAGTAGAAAGTCAGGCGGGGCCGACTATATCATACCCTAAACCACCCCTACTGAATTAGTAAACATTGTTTGTGGGATATCAATGGCATAGGTTTGGGGAAAAACCGCATTTCCATATTTAAGAATGGAGAATGGGAGTAGGATTGATTCTGAACCTACAGAGTTAGTTTGCCACTAATATTGAGTCCATTATTAAAAAAAAAGAGGAAATGTGGGTAATAAATCCAAATTTCTGAAAATAGGGCAAAAGATTTATGTAATAGCTACATGTAAGTCTAAATGTGATCGGCTAATACATGTACATTTGCAATTTGAGCAACATTGGTTAATAAATGAGTGTATTATGGCCAAATTTGGGAAAATCGATCGATGCATATAAAGGGTGATTTGTTAAGAGCTTGATAACTTTTTTTTAAAAAAAAACGCATAAAATTTGCAAAATCTCATCGGTTCTTTATTTGAAACGTTAGATTGGTCCATGACATTTACTTTTTGAAGATAATTTCATTTAAATGTTGACCGCGGCTGCGTCTTAGGTGGTCCATTCGGAAAGTCCAATTTTGGGCAACTTTTTCGAGCATTTCGGCCGGAATAGCCCGAATTTCTTCGGAAATGTTGTCTTCCAAAGCTGGAATAGTTGCTGGCTTATTTCTGTAGACTTTAGACTTGACGTAGCCCCACAAAAAATAGTCTAAAGGCGTCAAATCGCATGATCTTGGTGGCCAACTTACCGGTCCATTTCTTGAGATGAATTGTTCTCCGAAGTTTTCCCTCAAAATGGCCATAGAATCGCGAGCTGTGTGGCATGTAGCGCCATCTTGTTGAAACCACATGTCAACCAAGTTCAGTTCTTCCATTTTTGGCAACAAAAAGTTTGTTAGCATCGAACGATAGCGATCGCCATTCACCGTAACGTTGCGTCCAACAGCATCTTTGAAAAAATACGGTCCAATGATTCCACCAGCGTACAAACCACACCAAACAGTGCATTTTTCGGGATGCATGGGCAGTTCTTGAACGGCTTCTGGTTGCTCTTCACTCCAAATGCGGCAATTTTGCTTATTTACGTAGCCATTCAACCAGAAATGAGCCTCATCGCTGAACAAAATTTGTCGATAAAAAAGCGGATTTTCTGCCAACTTTTCTAGGGCCCATTCACTGAAAATTCGACGTTGTGGCAGATCGTTCGGCTTCAGTTCTTGCACGAGCTGTATTTTATACGGTTTTACACCAAGATCTTTGCGTAAAATCTTCCATGTGGTCGAATAACACAAACCCAATTGCTGCGACATTTCATTCATCGACATTTCACGGTCTTCAGCAACACTCTCAGAAACAGACGCAATATTCTCTTCTGTACGCACTGTACGCATTCGTGTGGTTGGTTTAATGTCCAATAAAGTAAACTGAGTGCGAAACTTGCTCACAATCGCATTAATTGTTTGCTCACTTGGTCGATTATGTAGACCATAAATCGGACGTAAAGCGCGAAACACATTTCGAACCGAACACTGATTTTGGTAATAAAATTCAATGATTTGCAAGCGTTGCTCGTTAGTAAGTCTATTCATGATGAAATGTCAAAGCATACTGAGCATCTTTCTCTTTGACACCATGTCTGAAATCCCACGTGATCTGTCAAATACTAATGCATGAAAATCCTAACCTCAAAAGAATCACCCTTTATATGGGAGTTATATTTAAATCTGAACCGATTTTGATGATATTTTCCATATTTGCTTGATACAACAGACGGTAACCTTGTGCTAAATTAGAGTAAGATTGGGCACTAAATAAGGCTATTAGTATGGTAAAAAAAAAAAAAATTTATAAGTAGTACAATTTTCAAAAACGGGCGATACATATATATGGAAGCTATATCTAAATCTGAACGGATTTGGATTATATTTTGCAGGTTTTGTTGATATTACAGAAGATTACCTTGTGCTAAATTTGAGTAAAATCGGTTAATAAATGAGACCACTATGGTCAAAAATAAGGTTATAAGAGGCAACTTTTTGAAACTCGGGCGCTACATATATATGGGAGCTATATCTAAATCTGCACCGATTTGGTGCAGTACATAGTACATATAGTCAGTACTATAGAACATTAGAGTAAGCCAAATTTGAGTAAGATCGGTTGATAAATAAGGGTTTTATGGCCAAATTTGTGAAAATCGGGCGATACATATATATGGGAGCTATAGCCAAATCTGAACCGATTTCGATGATTTTTTGCACATATAGTAAGTGCTATAGAAAACTAGATTTGTCCAACTTAAAGTCAGATCGTTTGATAAATAATGGACTTATGGCCATATTAGGGAAAATCGGGTGATACATATATATGGGAGCTATATCTAAATCTGAACCGATTTCGATGACATTTGGCACACTTAAAGGGTGGTCAATTGGATTACTGTGTGGCAAATTTGACACCGATCGGATGGTAATTAAACTCAATCTGACCCCATTTATCGAAATCGGACGATACATATATATGGGAGCTATATGTACATTTGATTCGATTTTTTCCATATTCAATAGCATTCGTCTCTGTACCAAACAACCGCCACGTACAAAATTTCATCAAAATCGGTCAATAATTGCGACCGGATTCCTGCGAACAACAAATACATGGACGGACGGACGGACTGACTGACTGACGGACGGTCGACTCAGGAGGTGATTCTGAGTCGATCGGTATATATTTTATGGGGTCTAAAATCAATTTATGGGGTCTAAAATCAATATAATCAAAGTTATTATAGCCTAACCACTATGTGGTTTAGGGTACAAAAACGTGTATCGGATTTAGTTTTTTTCGGTCCATTTGGTAAAGATCAAAATTCAGTCTAGAAAAATTACAAATTTTTGAAAATATTTCAGGTCATATAGCCAAACGTTAGAATGCATTAAAAATCATAAAAAATTGTAAAAATTATTTATTTGCAAAATATTATTTTTAATTCACATCCAAAACACTGAATTCGAATCACAACTTAAGAAGTGATGCATATTCAGTGCAAAGGCTGTAGAAATGGAGGACGTCCGCCCTATGACAAGCCCATGTTAAATGCATCGCTTCTGCGTCAATTTTTCACCACTTCCGGATCCAAAAAGAATATTCTCACACCTTTTTTGGCGACGCTTTTTTGCTGAGTGTAGAACATTTTTTTCAAAATTGTATTACTATTGAAAATTTTCTCAAAATTTCATTTCAGAAAATTTCTCAAAATTTTATTTCTATAGAAAATTTTCGACAAAATTTTTTTACTATAGAACATTTTCTCAAAATAGTATATCTATAGTAAATTTTGGCAACATTTTATTTCTATAGAAATGTTTCTTAAAATTTTATTTTTATGGAAAATTTTATTTCTATAGAAAATTTTCGACAAAATTTTTTTTACTATTTTCTATTTTACTATTTTCTCAAAATAGTATATCTATAGCAAATTTTGGCAACATTTTATTTCTAAAGAAATGTTTCTTAAAATTTTATTTTTATGGAAATGTTTCTTAAAATTTATTACTATAGAATTTTGTCAACATTTTATTTCTATAGAAATGTTTCCTAAAATTTTATTTCCATAGAAATGTTTCTTAAAATTTTATTACTATAGAAAAATTTGCCAAATTTTAGTTCTATAGAAAATTTTGTCAACATTTTATGAACAAAATTTTATTATATCAAGTTCTTTTCTGAATAAACTTTTACCAAAATTTCATTTTTGGTTGTAGAAAATTTTCTAACAATTTTCTTGCTATAGAGGATTTTGTCAAAATTTTATTTCTATAGAAAATTTTTTCAAAATATCATTTTTATAGAAATTGTCAAAATTTTATATTTGTGGAAAATTGTGTTAACTTTTTATTTTTGCAAACAATTTTATTATATATTTTTTGAAGAAACTCAAAATTTTATTTCTCTGAAAGTTTTTTCTTTTTTTTTTAGAAAAATTTTCAGCATTTTGTTGCTATAGAAAATTTTATCAAAATTTTATTTCTGTTGAAAAATTTTTCAATTTTTGTTCTATAGAAAATTTTTTAATTTTTTTTTCTGAAGAATATTTTATGAAAATTTTATTTCTATAGAAAAATTTTTCACAATTTTATTTTTATAGAACATTTTTACAAAATTTTGTTTCTATAGAAAATTCCTCAAAATTTTAGTTCTTTAGAAAATTTTCTCAAATTTAATTACTACAGAAAATTTTCTCAAAATTTTATTACTACACAAAATTTTCTCAAAAATTTATTATTATAAAATTTCTTACGTTAATATAACAATTTTGACAAATTTGTTATCACTTTCTTGAATAAAACAATTGGACGGACAACCTGGGCTTTATAGACTCAGTAAGTATTTTGGAATCGATGAGTTTTCTTAATATATGCTTTAGGCCATAATTTTTGATGTGTGTATTTCCATGCAGACGAAAATTTTATAAGCAGCTGTCATAGCGCTTCAAGGAATAAAAATTTAAATTTAAATTAACATTTAATCCTTATGCTTTTGAAAAATTATATACAATAGAGAAAACCTTTTTTAATTTTAATGAAAATATTAAAATTATTAAATTAATTATTATTAAAATTAAGTTTATTTATTTACGATGAAAACTTCTTATCCATAGTTTCCATTCTTTAGAAAATTCACCCTCATCTAGAACTTCCAATAACTTCAAGCAAACAATTTTAAATTTTTACTTCACCACAAACACCTCATCATTTTTTATCAACAAAACAAAAAAATTCTAAACCATTTCACAATATTCTTTCTATCGACTTAAAGTGTCCTTCTTGTCCTTCTTTCTTGGATATAATCAAACATTCGGCACGTTTAGCCCATTGGCATACGAGCCAATAGAAGGGAAAGAAAACTAATATACCTTTTTTAATGGTTCTGTTTTGGCATTAAATATAAGTTGACTATAAATTTCATTTTTACGATGTTTGATTTGTCATAAAAATAAAACAGCTAAGAGTTTTTAAGCAAATTTTTGTTGTTTTGTTTTATTCATGACTTATCTGCAATGTCACCAACTCCCCCCTAACCATTAACCATTCCCCTGAAGATTCAGGGGAATAGATGATAGTCATAAAATTTACGGAAATAGTTCAGCAGGGATACTGCAAAAAAAAAAAACAACCGAAGAAAATAAGGCCTTTATTATTTTATAGGTTTTGAAAAAGTGAGAAACTCGTAAAAATCATAAACCATCAAATATCTTATATATAAACCGGACAGCAGGCAAATGTGAAAATGTATCCTTCCTAGGCTAGCTGGGTTACAGGGAAATTTTTGCTTAGACCTGTTATGCCTGTATAGCTTAACTGTTTACTTGCTTACGTTGTGTTGGTTGCTTCACTGTTTGCCCATGGTTTGTGAATCCTGCAGGGATCCCCCTTTATGTTTCAGCTCATTGGACTGAAAACAATATGTTTCCTTGCCTATAATCCTACACAACAAAACAACGAACTGTTATGTCAGCTTTCACAGCTTCTGATAATTAATATTTTATGCATACGTCTGCGATGATTTTTATCTGCAATACAATTTTTATAGATTTCATAGTCATGGGCAAAACATGGCAAGACGAGATAAAGAGACGTAGGGAGAGAGCAAGCATTATTCCAAGGCAACAATAAATATTGATGTATTGGGCCCAAAAATTATGAAAAATAAAATAGTAACTAAAAGCCCCAAATCATCAGTGAAATGTTAGACAGACAATATATATATTCATAGTTGTTTTTCCCCCAAAGTGCCCAGGAGGCTAGGAAATGAGTAATTACTCAACGGTGATGGAATCCTAAGAACCAAAAGGTAGAACCAAAATTTTGATTTCCTTTTCTATAGAAATTAAATTTTGACAAAATTTTCGACAGAAATAAAATTTTGACAAAATTTTCTATAGAAATAAAATTTTGACAAAATTTTCTATAGAAATAAAATTTTAAAAATTTTTCTATAGAAATGAAATTTTGACAAATTTTTTATAGAAATGAAATTTTGACAAATTTTTTATAGAAATGAAATTTTGACAAATTTTTTATAAAAATAAAATTTTGACAAAATTGTGTAATGAAATAAAATTTTGACAAAATTTTCTATTGAAATAAAATTTTGACAAAATTTTCTATTGAAATAAAATTTTGACAAAATTTTCTGTAGAAATAACATTGTGACAAAATTTTCTATATAAATAAAATTTTGACAAAGTTTTTCTATACAAATAAACTTTTAATAAATTTGTCGACAGAAATAAAACTTTGACAAAAGTTTCTATAGTAATAAAATTTTAAAAAATTTTCTGAAGGAACTAAATTTTGAAAAAATCTATAAAAATAAAATTTTGATAACATTTTCTATAGAAATAAAAATTTGACAACATTTTCTATAGAAATAAAATGTTGCCAAAATTTTTTATAGAAATAAAAATTTGTCAAAATTTTCTATAGAAATAAAATTTTGATAACATTTTCTATAGAAATAAAAATTTGACAAATTTTTCTATAGAAATAAAATTTTGACAAAATTTTTTATAGAAACAAAATTTTGACAAAATTTTCTATAGAAATAAAATTTTGACAAAATTTTCTATAGAAATAAACTGTTGAAAAATTTTTCTATAGAAATGAAATTTTGACAAATTTTTCTATAGAAATAAAATTTTGAAAAAATTTTGTACAGAAATAAAATTTTGACAAAATTTGCTATAGAAATAAAATTTTGACTAAATTTTCTATAAGAATAAAATTTTTACAAATTTTTCTATACAAATAAAATTTTGACAAAGTTTTCTATAGAAAAAAACTTCTGACAAAATTTTCTACGGAAATAAAATTTTGAGAAAATTTTCTAACATAATAAACTTTTGACAAAATTTTCTATAGAAATAAAATTTTATCAACATTTTCTATAGAAACAAAATTTTGTTAAAATTTCCTATAGAAATAAAATTTTGACAAAATTTTCTATAGAAACAAAATTTTGACAAACATTTTCGATAGAAACAAAATTTTGACAAATTTTTTTATAGGAAAAAGTTTTGCCAAAATTCTTTATAAAAATAAAATGTTGACACAATTTTCAGTAGGAATAAAATGTTGTTTTCTATAGAAATAAAATTTTGACAAAATTTTGTATAGAAGTAACATTTTGACAAAATTTTCTATAGAAATAAAGTGTTGGCACACTTTTATATTTAAGTTAAATGTTGACAACATTTTCTTAGAAATAAAATTTTGACAAAATTTTCTATCGAAAAATTTTGGCAAAATCTTCTATAGAAATAAAATTTTGACTAAATTTTCTATAAGAATAAAATTTGACAATGTTTTCTATACAAATTAAATTTTGACAAAGTTTTCTAAAGAAATAAACTTCTGACAAAATTTTCTATGGAAATAAAATTTTGAGAAAATTTTCTAACGAAATAAACTTTTGACAAAATTTTCTATAGAAATAAAATTTTGTCCAAATTTTCTATAGAAATAACATTTTGGCCAAATTTTCTATAGAAAAAAAATTTTGTCAAAATTTCCTATAGAAATAAAATTTTGACAAGATTTTCTAATGAGATAAACTTTTGACAAAGTTTTCTATAGAAATAAAATGTTGACAAATTTTTCTATTTAAGTAAAATGTTGACAACATTTTCTTAGAAATAAAATTTTGACAAAATCTTGTATAGAAATAAAATTTTGACAACATCTATAGAAATAAAATTTTGAAAAAAATTTCTATAGAAATAAAATTTTGACAAAAATTTCTATAGAAATAAAATTTTGGCAAACATTTTCTATAGAAACAAAATTTAGCCAAATTTTTTTATAGAAATAAAATTTTGACAAAATTTTCTTTAGGAATAAAATTTGTACAAAATTTTCTATAGAAATAAAATTTTGGCAAATTTTCTATAGAAATAAAATTTTGGCAAACATTTTCTATAGAAACAAAATTTTGACAAATTTTTTTATAGAAAAAATTTTTGCCAAAGTTCTCTATAGAAATAAAATTTTGACAAAATTTTCTGTAGGAATAAAATTTTGACAAAATTTTCTATAGAAGTAAAATTTTTACAAAGTTTTCTAAAGAAATAAAATAAAAAAATATACAGAAATTAAATTTAAACAAAATTGTCTATAGAAATAAAATTTTAACAAAATTTTCTATCGAAATAAAATTTTGATAAAATTTGTATGGAAATAAAATTTGGACAAAATTTTCTATAGAAATAAAAATTTCTATATAAATAAAACTTTGACGAAAATTTTTATAGGAATAATATTTTAACAAAATTTTCTATAGAAATAAAATTTTGAGAAATTTTTCTAAAGAAATAAACTTTTGACAAAATTTTCTATAGGAATAAAATTTTGGCAAAATTTTCCATAGAATTAAATTTTGACAAAAATTTCTACAGAAATAAGGTTTTAACAAAATTGTCTATAGAAATAAAATTTTGACAAAATTTTCTATAGAAATAAAATTTTGACAAAATTCTCTATTGAAATAAAAATTTGACAAAATTTTCTATAGAAGTAAGATATAAACAAAGTTTTCTATTTTTTACAAAATGTTGTATAAAATTAAAATGTTTTCTATAGAAATAAAGTTTTGACAAAATTTTCTATGGAAAAAAAATTTTGACAAAATTTTCTAAAGTAATAAAATTTTGACAAAATTTTCTACAAAATTAAATTTTGACAATTTTTTTTTTGTTTTGTTATTGTTGGTTTTGTTCTTTAATCATTGTTGTTGTTTTTTTGATTTCAGCTTAAAACCATGCATTGACTAAACTACAAGTGTAGCTTAACCAACAGAGGAAAAGAATGTTTGTCAAATTTATTTGGTCAAAGCCCTATATAGACTGCAAGATGCTTGGATGGACGCACATTTCGGAATTACCACATTCCTCATCAGCATCCTCTACTTCCTCATCAGCATCCTCAACCAATTATCAGAATAAAGTCAGGCAGTTCATTATACCCAACAATGAACCACACTTGAACCTTCCGAAAAAGGTTTTACATGACAGCCTGCTTATGGCGAAATAAATTCGTACAAACATATCTCTTTTCCTATGCCACTGTCAAATCATCGATTTGAGTGCAGTTGGCTGGGTTTATTTTGAACGTGCTTCCTTTTCTTTTTCCATTCGTTTTGTTATTGTTGGTTTTGTTCTTTAAGCATTGTTGTTTTTTTGATTTCAGCTTAACAACATTTTGACAAAATTTTTTATAGGACTAATATTTTAACAAAATTTTGTATAGAAATAAAATTTTGAGAAATTTTTCTAAAGAAATAAACTTTTGACAAAATTTTCTATCGGAATAAAATGCAAAAAATGGCAAAATATTCCATAGAAATAACATTTTGACAAAAATGTCTACAGAAATAAGGTTTTAACAAAATTGTCTATGGAAATATTTGACAAAATTTTTTATTGAAATAAAAATTTGACAAAATTTTCTATAAAAATAAGATATTAACAAAATTTTCTATAGAAGTAAAGCTTCTATAAAACTTTTTATAGAAATATACATTTTTGACAAAATTTTGTATAAAATTAAAATGTTTTCTATAGAAATAAAATTTTGACAAATTTTTCTATGGAAATAAATTTTTTGACAAAATTTTCTATAGTAATAAAATTTTGACAAAATTTTCTATAGTAATAAAATTTTGACAATATTTTTTATAGTAATAAAATTTTGACAAAATTTTTTAAAGAAATAAAATTTTGATCATATTTTCTATAGAAATAAAAATTTGACAAAATTTTCTATAGAAATAAGATATTAACAAAATTTTCTATAGAGGTAAAAGTTCTACTAAATTTTCTATATGAATAAAATTTTAACAAATTTTTTTATTGAAATAAAATTTTGATAAAATGTTCTATAGGAATTAAATTTGTACAAAATTTTCTATAGAAGTAAAATTTAAAAAAAATTCTATAGAAATAAAATTTTGACAAAATTTTCTATCGAAATAAAATGTTCGCCATAGTATCTTTGGAAATAAAATTTTCACAAAATTTTCTATCGAAATAAAATTTTGGCAAAATTTTCTAATTTTGACAAATTTAATTTTTTTTTTGCCAAATATATTTTTTTCTTTTCTATATTCATATTTCAAATTTCCAAAAATAAATACATATCTTAATGTAGGGATACTTCCCTTCCAACTAAGTTCAATATAGTATAATGGATCATAACGCCCCATTCATTTAAACCAAACAAGGGTGTGTATTGGGATTATTGTGATTTTATAGCAATTCATTCATCCCAAACTATTGGTGGCCACATCCTCTTCCGCTTGAGTTAAATTATTTCAATATTCAACCATCTTCATTATGATATACCACGTAGGAATTATATGTTAATTCTTACACTTCTTTTGTTATTACTGATGGAAAAGTTTAAAGCACCTTTATTTATTGTAATGGGGTATTTCCAATAATTTTCCATCAATCATAAATTTAATGTTAAGCTCATTTTTATACAAAAAAGTAAATTGATTGTATTCAAGTTCATTGTGTTTGTTTGTTTCCATTAAATGGTTGTTGATTTTTATGAACTCAAGTTTTATTGTTGGTCTGTCTACCATTTGTCTGGGTTTTTTGTCTGGCATCGTATCTAGATTTGATAACATCATCATACCACATTTAATGTTTTATTCTTCAAGTGTATTGAACATTATTTGTGAAACTTGTTCTCTTTTTTTATTTTAGATGACATTTATTTTTCAAACTATATGTATGTATTTTGGATTTTTTTTTCGACTGAAAATATAGAACCTGTGAGATGGTCCATTTTAATGACAAGCTCATTATATTTATGTGTGTATTTGTGTCAGCAATGAACTACAAATGGCCCTAGTTCAAGGTTAGTGACCACATCTTGACCGTCTAGAACTTGGAAAATGAGCTTTCAACTTTGATAATAATTTTTATTTTTCGGAGGGTAATTGGATCGATAAGAGCATATACTTCACTTGACCTTTGTATTCGTATAAGTATAGGGGGAAATGGACGATCGCAATAAAGCTACAAAGGAAGAAACATGTCCTTCATCTTTTATTGAATGACTATTAAAAACATGTATCTTAATAACAAATAAGCTAAGGCGGAACTGAGTACTACAGGGTAGTAATTCATATCCGAATGTTTCGATATTCAAAATCTTAAATCGTAGGAATTTATTTCACTTATACCGAAAAACGAAAAATATTTATGTTCTTCAATTCAATTACAATTTGAACTTCTCCAAATTTTATATGTTTTAGGGATAAGAAAATATTGCTAAACGAAAATTATGACATGTGCGGCTCCAAATTTAAATAAATCGAATAAAAATTTCTTAATCTAACATAAAAGCCCAAGATGGCAAATCGAGAGATCTGTTGATAATGAGGCTATACCAATACATGAACTGATCCATCATACTCCGCCAATAGATTTAAGGACCTCAAATAGCAGATTTAAAATTTCAAAGAAGTGAGATCAAAATTAAGGAGTCCAGATGGGCAAGATTTTATTTCTATAGAAAAATTTGTCAAAATTTTATTTCTATTGAAATTTTTGTCAAAATTCTATTTCTATAGAAAATTTTGTCAAAATTTTATTTCTATAGAAGTTTTTATCAAAATTTTATTTCTATAGAAAATTCTGTCAAAATTTTATTTCTGTAGAAAATTTTATCAAAATTTAATTTCTATAGAAATTTTGTCAAAATTTTATTTCTATAGCAAATTTTGTTAAAATTTTATTTCTATAGAAAATTTTGTGAAAACTTTATTTCTATAGCAAATTTTGTAAAAATTTTTTCTATGGCAAATTTTGTTTTTATAGAAAAATTTGTGAAAATTTTATTTCTATAGAAAATTTTGTCAAAATGT
Source organism: Haematobia irritans (assembly GCF_050003625.1). NCBI lineage: Eukaryota > Metazoa > Arthropoda > Insecta > Diptera > Muscidae > Haematobia > Haematobia irritans. Next base: position 18,710,013 of record NC_134398.1, read on the forward strand.
TATTTCTATAGAAAATTTTATTTCTACAGAAAATTTTGTCAAAATTTTATATCGATAGAAAATTCTATCAAAATGTAATTTCTATAAAAATATTGTCAAAATTTTATTTATATAGAAAGTATTGTAAAAATTTTATTTCTATATCAAATTTTGTCAAAATTTTTTCTATGACAAATTTTCTCAAAATTTTATTTCTATAGAAAACTTTGTCAAAATTTTATTTCTATAGAAAATTTTGTCAAAACTTAATTTCTATAGAAAATTTTGTCAAAATTTTATTTCTATGGAAAATTTTGTCAAAATTTTATTTTTATAGAAAACTTTGTCAAAATTTTATTTCTATAGAAAATTTGGTCAAAACTTAATTCCTATAGCAAATTTTGTTAAAATTTTATTTCTATAAAAAAATTTTTAAAAATTTTATATCTATTGAAAATTTTGTCATCATTTTATATTTATAGAAAATTTTATCAAAATTTAATTTCTATAGACAATTTTGTCAAAATTTTATTTTTATAGAAAATTTTGTCAAAATTTTATTTGTATAGAAAATTTTGGCAAAATTTTATTTCTATAGAAAATTGTGTCAAAACTTAATTTCTATAGAAAATTTTGTAAAAATTTTATTTGTATAGAAAATTGTATCAAAATTTTATTTGTATAGAAAATTTTGTAAAAATTTTATTTGTATAGAAAATTTTGTCAAAATTTTATTTCTATGGAAAATTTTGTTAAAATTTTATGTCTATAGAAAATTTTGTGAAAATTTTATTTCTATAGCAAATTTTGTCAATTTTTTTTTCTAAGCAAATTTTGTCAAGATTTTATTTCTATAGAAAAAATTTTCAAAATTTTATTTCTATAGAAAAATTTTGTCAAAATTTTATTTCGATATAAAATTTTGTCAAAATTTCATTTCTATAGAAAATTTTGTAAAAATTTTATTTCTATAGAAATAAAATATATTTGGATAGAAAATTGTGTCAAAATTTTATTTCTATAATAAATTTTGTCAAAATTTTGTTTCTATTAAAATTGTGTCAAATTTTATTTCTGTTAAAAATTTTGTCAAAATTTTATTTCTATGGAAAATTTTGTTAAAATTTTATTTCTATAGAAAATTTTGTCAAAATTTTATTTCTATGGAAAATTTTGTTAAAATTTTATTTCTATAGAAAATTTTGTCAAAATTTTATTTCTATAGAAAAATTTTGTCAAAATTTTATTTCGATATAAAATTTTGTCAAAATTTCATTTCTATAGAAAATTTTGTAAAAATTTTATTTCTATAGAAATAAAATATATTTGGATAGAAAATTGTGTCAAAATTTTATTTCTATAATAAATTTTGTCAAAATTTTGTTTCTATTAAAATTGTGTCAAATTTTATTTCTGTTAAAAATTTTGTCAAAATTTTATTTCTATGGAAAATTTTGTTAAAATTTTATTTCTATAGCAAATTTTGTCAAAATATTTTTCTATGGAAAATTTTGTCAAGATTTTATATCTATAGAAAAATTTGTCAAAATTTTATTTCTGTAGAACATTTTGTCAAAATTTTATTTCTATTGAAAATTTTGTCAAAATTTTATTTCTATTGAAAATTTTGTCAACATTTTATATCTAAATAAAATTGTATGAAAATTTAATTTCTATCGACAATTTTGTCAAAATTTTATTTATATAGAAAATTTTGTTAAAATTTAATTTGTATAAAAATTTTGGCAAAATTTTATTTCTATGGAAAATTTTGTAAAAAAATTATTTCTATAGAAAATTTTGTCAAAATTTTATTTCTATAGAAAATTGTGTCAAAACTTAATTTCTATAGAAAATTTTGTAAAAATTTTATTTGTATAGAAAATTTTATCAAAATTTTATTTCTACAGAAAATTTTGTAAAAATTTAATTTTATAGAAAATTTTGTCAAAATTTTATTTCTATGGAAAATTTTGTTAAAATTTTATGTCTATAGAAAATTTTGTGAAAATTTTATTTCTATAGCAAATTTTGTCAATTTTTTTTCTATGCAAATTTTGTCAAGATTTTATTTCTATAGAAAAAATTTTCAAAATTTCATTTCTATAGAAAATTTTGTCAAAATTTTATTTGTATAGAAAATTTTGTCAAAATTTTATTTGTATAGAAAATTTTGTCAAAATTTTATTTGGATAGAAAATTGTGTCAAAATTTTATTTCTATAGTAAATTTTGTCAAAATTTTATTTCTATTGAAAATTTTGTCAACATTTTATATCTATACAAAATTTTGTAAAAATTTAATTTTATAGAAAATTTTGTCAAAATTTTATTTCTATGGAAAATTTTGTTAAAATTTTATGTCTATAGAAAATTTTGTGAAAATTTTATTTCTATAGCAAATTTTGTCAATTTTTTTTTCTATGCAAATTTTGTCAAGATTTTATTTCTATACAAAAAATTTTCAAAATTTTATTACTTTAGAAAAATTTTGTCAAAATTTTATTTCGATATAAAATTTTGTCAAAATTTCATTTCTATAGAAAATTTTGTCAAAATTTTATTTCTATAGAAAATTTTGTCAAAATTTTATTTCTATTGAAAATTTTGTCAACATTTTATATCTATAGAAAATTGTATGAAAATTTAATTTCTATAGACAATTTTGTCAAAATTTTATTTATATTGAAAATTTTGTCAAAATTTAATTTGTATATAAAATTTTGTCAACATTTTATTTCTATAGAAAATTTTGTAAAAAAATTATTTCTATAGAAAATTGTGTTAAAATTTAATTTCTATAGAAAATTTTGTCAAAAGTTTATTTCTATAGAAAATTTGATCAAAATTTTATTTCTATAGAAAATTTTGTAAAAATTTTATTTGTGTAGAAAATTTTATCAAAATTTTATTTCTATACAAAATTTTGTAAAAATTTTATTTGTATAGCAAATTTTGTCTAAATTTTATTTCTATGGAAAATTTTGTTAAAATTTTATGTCTATATAAAATTTTGTCAAAATTTTATTTGGATCGAAAATTGAGTCAAAATTTTATTTCTATAGAAAATTTTGTCAAAATTTTATTTCTATAGAAAATTTTTTCTATAAAATTTTTTTTTTCAAAATTCTATTTCCATAGAAAAATTTTTTGAAATTCTATTTCTATAGAAAATTTTGTCAAAAGTTTATTTCTATAGAAAATTTTATCAAAATTTTATGTCTGTATAAAATTTTGTGAAAATTTATTTCTATAGCAAATTTTGTCAATTTTTTTTCTATGGCAAAATTTGTCAAGATTTTATTTCTATAGAAAAATTTTGTCAAAATTTTATTTGTATAGAAAATTTTGTCAAAATTTTATTTCTATAGAAAATTTTGTCAAAATTTTATTTCTATAGAATTTTTTTTTTAAATTCTATTTCTATAGAATTTTTTTAAAATTCTATTTCGATAGAAAATTTGTTCAAAATTGTATTTCTATAGCAAATGTTGTCAAAATTTTATTTGAGCTTTGTACGCAAATCGTGGTGGTGGGTACAAAAGATTCGCCGTGGCTGAACTTTTAGCCGTTCTTCACTTTATCTTAATATAAAAATCCTAAGTCTACAGACTACTATCTTATATATGTTGACTTCATTGTTTATTAATATATATTCGTAGCAATTTCTTTATCCCTGTTCCCAAATATTTATCTCTGGCGACATTTTAATTTTTCCAAAAACAAAGGCAACCGAAAACGAAAACTGTGCAATGCCAAAAACATTCTTAAGTTATTAAAAATTGCCATAAAATATGTATTGTCAGTTGCGGTTGAGATGAAATTTTTCATTTATTTCCCAGATTGTCGTGAAACCACCGAAAAGAAAAATCGCATTCATTCATTTTGACATGACAACAAGAAAACCTATAAATGTCAAATTCACTGCATCCTCCAAAATAGTCTGGGTTTTAGTCCTGCCCCCTGCTTACGAATTGAAGTGGAGGAAACTATTCGCGAAATGTGGGAGTTATTGCATACGGATCAATGAGAACACAACCATCCAGCCAGACAATCATCAAGGCATGCCAGTGTTCACTGAGTACACCATTCCATGCATTCATCCAATGTGGTTGTCGTCAGTCATTGCCATTGCAGGCAGTCAACTAGTCTTCCTTTCATTTCCATTTTGTTTAGACAACACCTGCATCATATCAAACGATGCAGTAACTTGAGAACCAAAGCAAAAGTCAAGTCAAAGTCTTGGGATATCCCATTGGTGGTCTGTGCACCATTCATTTTCTATGTCGCTGTGATCTCAAAGCAACCACAATCCATGGGAGTAGCTGATGTGAATGATATAGGGGCAGGATGGAAAAGCTTTGGGTTTTTTGTTAGAAAAATGTTGTGAGAGAATATTTAAATCTCCATATAACTAAAACTATAGAAAAACCTTGAAAAGTTTTAACGTTTCGAGAACATTCGTTTACGAATCGTAATCAATGTACATAGGACATAGACGTTATGAAATTGTCACCATGCATTGTGCCACCAATCGGGCATAGGATGAAACCAAAATGTGAATGAATTGACAACGAAATGTTTAGGCTTCTGGATAACTAAGCTGCTTTTTTAAAAACTATAAACGGTGACCAAGCAATGTGGAAGCCTCTTTTCGACACCCGGCTCATAAAGGTATGTTTTATGCAAAGCGTAAACGTATTTATCGCTATGATCATTCTCCTACTAAGACCTTCGGGCTTAAATTTCTAACTCTGATATCGTTGTGAGATTTTGCAAAATATACCTCATTACAAATTTTCTATAAAATTAAAATTTTAACAAAATTTTCTATAGAAAAAAAAAATTCTGACAAATTTTACTGTAGAAATAAAATTCTTATACAATTTTCTTAAATAAAATTTTAACAAAATTTTCTAAAGAAATAAATTTTTGACAAAATTTTCTTTACAAATAAAATTTTGACTCAATTTCCCATAGAAATAAAATTTTGACAAAACTTTCCATAGAAATAAAATTTTGAGATAATTTTCTATAGAAATAAAATTGTGATAAATTTTTCTATGGAAATAAAACTTTGACAACATTTTCGATAGAAATAAAATTTTGACTAAATTTTCTATAAAAATAAAATGTTGACAAAATTTTCTGTAGAAATAAAATTCTGACAAAATTTTCTATAAAAATAAAATGTTGACAAAATTTTCTACAGAAATAAAATGTTGACAAAACTTTCTATAGAAATAAAATTTTGACAAAATTTTTTATAGAAATTCAATTTTGGCAAATTTTTCTATAGAAAAGCAATTTTCACAAATTTTTCTATAGAAATAAAATTTTGACAAAATTTTCTACAGAAAACAAATTTTGACAAAATTTTCTAAAAAAATAAAATATTAAGAAAATTTTCTATAGAAATAAAATTTTGAGACAATTTTCTATAGAAATAAAATTTTGACAATATTTTCTATAGAAATAAAATTTTGAGAAATTTTTCCATAGAAATAAATTTTTGACAAAATTTTCTTTTGAAATAAAATTTTGACTTAATTTCCTATAGAAATAAAATTTTGACAAAACGTTGCATAGAAATAAATTTTTGAGATAATTTTCTATAGAAAAAAATTCTGACAAATCTTTCTGTGGAAATAAAATTCTGACAAAATTTTCTGTAGAAATAAAATTCTGACAAAATTTTCTATAAACACAAAATGATGATAAAAATTTCTATAAAAATAAAATGTTGACAAAATTTGCCACAGAAATAAAATGTCGACAAAACTTTCTACAAAAATAAAATTTTGGCAAACTTTTCTAGAGAAAAGTAATTTTCACAAATTTTTCTATAGAAATAAAATTTTGACAAAAGTTTCTATAGAAAGAAATTTCTGACAAAATTTTCTACAGAAATAAAATTTTTAAAAAATTTTCTACAGAAATAAAAATTTGACAAAATTTTCTATAGGAAAAAAAGTTTAACTAAATTTGCCATAGAAATAAAACTTTGAGAAAACTGTCCAAAAAAACTAAAACTTTGACAACATTTTCGTTAGAAATAAAATTTTGGCTAAATTTTCTATAGAAATAAATTTTTGACAAAATTTTTTATAGAAGTAAAAATTTTTGAAAAAATTTTCTGTAGAAATAAAATTCTGACAAAATTTTCTATAAAAATACAATGTTGACAAAATTTTCTACAGAAATAAAATGTTGACAAAACTTTCTATAGAAATAAAATTTTGACAAAATTTTTTATAGAAATAAAATTTTACTAAAATTTTCTATAGAAATTCAATTTTGGCAAATTTTTCTATAGAAAAGCAATTTTCACAAATTTTTCTATAGAAATAAAATTTTGACAAAATTTTCTACAGAAAACAAATTTTGACAAAATTTTCTAAAAAAATAAAATATTGAGAAAATTTTCTATAGAAATAAAATTTTGAGACAATTTTCTATAGAAATAAAATTTTGACAATATTTTCTATATAAATAAAATTTTGAGAAATTTTTCCATAGAAATAAATTTTTGACAAAATTTTCTTTAGAAATAAAATTTTCACAAAACGTTCCATAGAAATAAAATTTTGAGATAATTTTCTATAGAAAAAAATTCTGACAAATCTTTCTGTGGAAATAAAATTCTGACAAAATTTTCTGTAGAAATAAACTTCTGACAAAATTTTCTATAAACATAAAATGATGACAAAATTTTCTATAAAAATAAAATGTTGACAAAATTTTCCATAGAAATAAAATGTTGACAAAACTTTCTATAAGAATAAAATATTGGCGAACTTTTCTATATAAAAGTAATTTTCACAAATTTTTCTATAGAAATAAAATTTTGACAAAATTTTCTATAGATAACAAAGTTTGACAACATTTTCTATAAAAAGCAAATTGTGACAAAATTTTCTATAGAAAACAAATTTTGACAAAATTTTCTATAGAAATAAAATTTTGACAACATTTTCTATAGAAAACAAATTTCGACAAAATTTCCTATAGAAAACAAATTTTGACAAAATTTTATATAGAAAAAATTTTTTTGACAAAATTGTCTATAGAAATAAAATTTTGGCAAAATTTTTTATAGAAATAAATTATTGAAAAAATTTTCGATAGAAATAAATTTTGTAAAAATTTTCTATAGAAATAAAATTTTGACAAATTTTTCTATAGAAATAAAATTTTGACAAAATTTTCTATAGAAAACAAAGTTTGACAAAATTGTCTATAAAAATAAAATTTTGGCAAAATTTTTTATAGAAATAAATTATTGAGAAAATTTTCGATAGAAATAAATTTTGTAAAAATTTTCTATAGAAATAAAATTTTGACAAAATTTTCTCTAGAAATAAAATATTGAGAAAATTGTCTATAGAAATAAAATTTTAACAAAATTTTCTATAGAAATAAAATTTTGCAAAATAAGATTTTTATTTGATTTGGAAGCTTGTTGGAAAAATTTTCTCCAAATTTTGTTAGATTTAATTTAGTTCGAGGGGCAATAGTGCTCATGTGGTAATTCTGAGTCGATCGCTATACAGTTCAAGCTTGAGCACTCTGAAAACTAGACACCTTTCAAGTGAATATTCATTTTGCACTTAATTTTGGGAAATGTTGCTCTTTATTATTGGATAGTCGGTGCGAACTCCAGATTTCAAATGGACACTAGTGATTCCATTTTACTGTAATTTATTCAGTACCTAAAAGATTTGAAGATAATTTTTTTGGACAAAATTATTGTATAGACGGTCGTGTGCCACTGGGAGCATTATAAAACTGAACTGAACTGAATATTTCAAATTGTAGGCCATCATAGTACAAATGTACATTTCAGAAGTGCGATGTACCTAATTTAGTACAATTGTACCAACTTTTACATTCCCGCTGTAGCCGGTTGTTACTTCAAAATATTTAAAAAATGAGAGAGTCTATTGATATGGCTTTAGAGGGAATACCTTTATGGACTATTTTAAATGTCACCAGTTGTCATTTAATTTCGTGATATGGAAATAATTTGTCATTTTCTCAACTCTCTTTTGGATCTTCCTTTGAGTTTTGTTTTTAAAAATGCCCACACCACAACACCACATTGTTGTTATCATCAATTAAGCCAAAGTGACTTGACTTGTTTCAAACTAAATTACTCCTCGATGATGATGATCCCTTTTTGGCCATGAAATCAACACAGTGGTGGAAGCATAAAAATTTTTTAAATCGAGCAAACATTAAAACTTATATAAAATTTGTAATAGACCACGGAAAATGTAGCATTCTTTTATATGAACGTGTGTTCTTAAATTAATGATCATGATGAATATTAGCAGTGTTTCTCCACCCGCTGGGATAGTTCCCATCTATATCTGTGAATCGTAGAAAACGATGGCTGTCAACTCTCCTGCCTATGAAACTGCTATTTCTTTTTCGATAGGCCAATATGTTGACTATCATTTTGAATAGGAAAATATTTTTTGAAAAGCAACTACTCTTTTCCACTTTACCAGAGACCAAATAGGGTCCGATCTGTTTGAAAATACTAAATTATCTTTTCATGAGAAAATTGTACAAGATAGTAAATTACTCCTTGGATTCCCTAGTATCAGAGTAGAATTAACATTCTAAATACGCTTGCTATATTTTGTTTAAATCGGTTCAGATTTAGATATAGCTCCCGGATACATCTTTCGACCGATTTACACTCTATCCACAGATATTTTTCGCCCGATTTTCCGTCAAAGTCAAAGTTGTAATCCGATTTACGTGAAATTTTGCACAGGGAGTAGAATTAACATAGTAACTATGCATGCGATTGAAATCGGTTTAGATTTCGATATAGCTTCCATATATATGTTTTTCCGATCTAGGCAAAAATGGACAACATATCCACATTTTCCTTATAAAATCGCCACTGCTAAGTCGAAAACTTATAAAAATGACTGAAATTTTCCTATTATTCTAATACACATCTACTGACCGACAAATCATAAATACGCTTTTGCGAAGCTGCCTCAAAATTGTTTCAGATTTAAATGTTTCTGATATTTTTTAGTAACATTGTGCTTCTCTAGAAAAAAAATTTAAACCGACTTATGTCCTGATTTAAATTTTAGTTCTTGAGATTTTGTAGAAGTACAACAAATTGTCTCCAAATCGGTTATGATATAAATATTCGTATATGGGAATGTAAACCTTCATGAAGGAGTTGAGATGGTAACCAAAATTTGGTCTACAAAGTGGTGAAGGGTATAATATAGTCGGCCCCGCCCAACTTTAGATTTTATTTACTTGTTTTTTTTTTTTGAATTTTGGAAAGTTATATTTTTTTACAAATTTTTCTACCTTCACCACTGTGCCAAAGCGGTTTGGTTATTGTGGTAGCTACCACGTCATTGCAATTTCTTGTTGCACATTTGCTGGGTTTTGACTAAAATCATGTTTCATTTTTGGCTTAGTATCACGGTTGCCATTCAAGCCAAATATAATGTACCCACATTTTGAGAAAATTCTACAAAGTACATGATGTTGCTATAGAAAATTTTGTCAAAATTTTATTTCTCTAACAAAGTTTTGTCAAAAAGTTATTTCTATAGAAAATTTTGTCAAAATTTTATTTCCTTAGAAAATTGTGTCAACATTTTGTTTTTATAGAAAACTTTGTCAAATTTTATTTCTATAGAAAATTTTGACAAAATTTTATTTGTATAGAAAATTTTGTCCCACTCTATTTCCATAGAAATTTGTTGTCAAAGTTTTATTTCTATTTTGTCAAAATTTTATTTCTATTTTTTCAACATTTTATTTCTATAAAAGATTTTGTCCAAATTTATTTTCGTTTTGTTATTATTGGTTTTTGTTCTTTAATCATTGTTGTTGTTGTTTTTTTTTTTGGATTTCAGCTTAAAACCATACATTGACTAAACTACAAGTGTAGCTTAACCAACAGAGGAAAAGAATGTTTGTCAAATTTATTTGGGCAAAGCTCTATAGACTGCAAGATGGTTGGATGGACGCTCGTTTCGGAATTACCACATTCCTCATCAGCATCCTCTACTTGCAGCAAAACTATCAACCAATTATAAGAATAAATTCAGGCAGTTCACAAAACCCAAAAATAAACCACACTTGAACCCTCCGAAAAAAAAAGAAAATTTTGTCTAACTTTTATTTCCATAGAAAATTTTATTTGTATAGAAAATTTTCTCAAAATTGTATTGCTATGGAAAATTTTCTCAAAATTTTAATTCTATAGAAAATTTTGTCAAATTTTTAATTCTATGGAAAATTTTGGAAATGTTTTATTTCTATAGAAAATTTGTAAAAAATTTTATTTTTATAGAAAATTTTGTCAAACTTTTATTTCTATCGAAAATTTTGTCAAAATGTTATTTCTATATTTTTTTTTCTATTTTCATAGAAATTTGTTTTAAAAATTTTATTTCTATTTTGTCAAAATTATATTTCTATTTTGTCAAAATTTTATTTCTATTTTGTCAAAATTTTATTTCTATTTTTTAAAAATATTATTTCTAAAGAAAATTTTGTTTCTACAGAAAATTTGGCAAAATTTTATTTCTATAGAAAATCTTGTCAATCTTTTGTAAATTTTTTAAAAATTTTATTTCTATAGAAAGTTTTGTCAAAATTTTTTTCTACAGAAAATTTTCTCAAAATTTTATTTCTATAGTTAATTTTTTAAAAAAATTTATTGCTATAGAAAATTTTGTCAAAATATTATTTTTATAGAAAATTTTGTCAGACTTTTATTTCTGCATCAAAATTTTGTCAAATATTTATTTCTATAGAAAATTTTGTAAATATATTATTTTTATACAAAATTTTGTCAATATTTTATTTCTATAGAAATTTTTGTCAATATTTTATTTCTATAGAAATATTTGTCAATATTTTATTTCTATAGAAAACTTTGTCAAAATGTTATTTCTATAGAAAATTTTCTCAAAATTTTATTGCTATGGAAAATTTTCTCAAAATTTTAATTCTATAGAAAATTTTGTCAAATTTTTAATTCTTGGAATTAAATTTTGGAAATGTTTTATTTCTATAGAAAATTTGTAAAAAATTTTATTTTTATAGAAAATTTTGTCAAACTTTTACTTCTATCGAAAATTTTGTCAAAATGTTATTTCTATAGAAAATTTTTTCAAAATTTTATTTCTATAGAAAATTTTGTCAAAATTTTATTTCTATAGAAAATTTTATCAAAATGTTATTTCTATAGAAAATTTTGTCAACATTTTATTTCCTTAGAAAATTTTGTCAACATTTTATTTCCTTAGAAAACTTTGTCAAATTTTATTTCTATAGAAAATTTTGACAAAAATTTATTTCTATAAAGAATTTTGTCAAAAATTAATTTCTATAGAAAATGTTAAAATTTTATTTCTATAGAAAATTTTATTTTTATAATTTTCTTTTTCAAAATTTTATTTCTATAGAAAATTTTGACAAAAATTTTTTTTGTAGAAAATTTTGTCAAAATGTTATTTCTATAGAAAATTTTTTCAAAATTTTATTTCTATAGAAAATTTTGTCAAAATGTTATTTCTATAGAATATTTTATCACAATGTTATTTCTACAGAAAATTTTGTCAAAATTTATTTCTATAGAAGATTTTGACAAAAATTTATTTCTATAGAAAATTTCGTCAAAAATTTATTTCTAGTGATTTTTTTTCCAAATTTTATTTCTATAGATTTTTTTTTAAATTCTATTTCTATAGAAAATTTTGTAAAAATTTTATTTTTTTTTCTATAGAAAAATTTGAAAAAAATGTATTTGTATAGAAAATTGTGTCAAAATTCTATTTCTATAGAAAATTTTGTCAAAGTTTTATTCCTGTAATTTTTTTTAAGTTTATTTCTATAGAAAATTTGTTCAAAATCTTATTTCTGTAGAAATTTCTTTTAAAATTTTATTTTTATTGAAAAATTTGTCCAAAATTTATTTCCATAGAAAATTTTGTCATAATTTTATTTATATAAAAAAATTTTTAAAAATGTTATTTCTATAATTTTTTTCCTATTTCCATAGAAATTTGTTGTCAAAATTTTATTTCTATTTTGTAAAAATTTTATTTCTATAGAAAATTTTGTCAAAATTTTATTTCTACAGAAAATTGAGCAAAATTTTATTTCTATAGAAAATCTTGTCAATTTTTTGTCAATTTTTTAAAAATTTTACTTCTATAGAAAGTTTTGTTAAAATTTATTTCTATAGAAAATTTTCTCAAAATTTTATTCTATTCCTATAGAACATTTTGTCAAAATCTTGCTTCTATAGATAATTTTTTAAAAATTTTATTGCTATAGAAAATTTTGTCAAAATATTATTTCTATAGAAAATGTTGTCAAACTTTTATTTCTGCAACAAAATTTTGTCAAAATTTTATTTGTATAGAAATTTTTGTTCAAGTTTTATTTCTATAATAAATTTTGTCACAATTTTATTACTATTAAAAATTTTATTTTTATATAAAATTTTGTTAAAATTTTATTTCTATAGAAAATTTTTTGAAAATTTTATTTCTATAGAAAATTTGTTCAAAATCTTATTTCTGTAGAAATTTCTTTTACAATTTTATTTCTATAGAAAATTTTGTCAACGTTTTATTTCTATAGCAAATTTTGACAAAATTTTATTTCTATAGAAAATTTTGTCAAAATTTTATTTTTATGGAAATTTTTGTCAAATATTTATTACCATAGAATTTTTTTTAAAATTTTATTTCTATAATTTTTTTTCTATTTTCATAGAAATTTGTTTTAAAAAATTTATTTCTATTTTGTCAAAATTATATTTCTATTTTGTCAAAATTTTATTTCTATTTTGTCAAAATTTTATTTCTATTTTGTAAAAATATTATTTCTAAAGAAAATTTTGTTTCTACAGAAAATTTGGCAAAATTTTATTTCTATAGAAAATCTTGTCAATCTTTTGTAAATTTTTTAAAAATTTTATTTCTATAGAAAGTTTTGTCAAAATTTTTTTCTACAGAAAATTTTCTCAAAATTTTATTTCTATAGTTAATTTTTTAAAAAAATTTATTGCTATAGAAAATTTTGTCAAAATATTATTTTTATAGAAAATTTTGTCAAACTTTTATTTCTGCATCAAAATTTTGTCAAATATTTATTTCTATAGAAAATTTTGTCAATATATTATTTTTATACAAAATTTTGTCAATATTTTATTTCTATAGAAATTTTTGTCAATATTTTATTTCTATAGAAATATTTGTCAATATTTTATTCTATAGAAAACTTTGTCAAAATGTTATTTCTATAGAAAATTTTGATAAAATTTTATTTGTATAGAAAGTTTTGTCCAAGTTTTATTTCTATAATAAATTTTGTCACAATTTTATTACTATTAAAAATTTTATTTCTATAGGAAATTTTGTCAAAATTTTATTTCTATAGAAAATTTTGTCAAAATTTTATTTCTATAGAAAATGTTGTCAAAATTTTATTTCTGCATCAAAATTTTGTCAAATATTAATTTGTATAGAAAATTTTGTCAATATATTTTTTTAACAAAATTTTATCAATATTTTATTTCTATAGAAATTTTTGTCAATATTTTATTTCTATAGAAATATTTGTCAAAATTTTATTTCTATAGAATTTTTTTTAAATTTTATTTCTGTAGAAATTTCTTTAAAATTTTTTTTTATAAAAAAAAATTCAAAATTTTATTTCTATAGAAAATTTTGTCAAAATTTTATTTCTGTAGAAAAATTTTTTAAAACTTTAGTTCTATAGAAAATTCTGTCAAAATGTTATTTCTATGGAAATTTTTGTTAAATTTTTATTTCTAAAGAAAATTTTGACCCATTCTATTTACATAGAAATTTTTCGTAATTTTTTTTTCTATTTTGTCAACATTTTATTTCTAGTTTTTCAAAATTTTATTTCAATAAAAGATTTTTTTGTGATTTTATTTCTATAGAAAATTTTGTCTAACTTTTATTTCTATAGAAAATTTTGTCTAAATTAATTTCCATAGATAATTTCATTTCTAAAGAATTTTTTTTTCAAAATTTTATTTTTATAGAAAATTTTCTCAAAATTTTATTGCTATGGAAAATTTTCTCAAAATTTTAATTGTATAGAAAATTTTGTAAAATTTTTAAGTCTATGGAAAATTTTGGAAACGTTTTATTTCTATAGAAAATTTTGTCAAACTTTTACTTCTATAAAAAATTTTGTCAAAATTTTTTTCTATAGAAAATTTTGTCAAACTTTTTATTCTATAGAAAATTTTCTCAAAATTTATTATTTCATTAGAAAATTTTGTCAACATTCTATTTTCTATAGAATTTTTTGTCAAAATTTTTTTTCTATAGAAAAGTTTTGGAGAGGAATATTTTGCAAAATCTACTAAAAAAAATCAAGAATTCTTCCAATCTACCAAACAGTACAAAATTTACCATTTTTGGTAGAATTCTACCAAGTGTGGCAACCGTTCATAGTATTCGTATTCTCTTACACATAAGTTTCCGTCCATGTATGAGATCAGAAAATACCCTGTAAGGATATTTAGTACAAATATGTTTTCAACTTTGTACAAATTTTTGCATAGTGGTTTGTTCGTTATGGTCGATGTTCATGCAGCCAGAACATTGGCCCAAGTTGGTTAAAGAACAAAGAGAAAAAAAAAAACAAAACAATCACGTGATGTACCGGCTAGCATACAATAAATGTGCATTCTTTTCACATGTCATCCTATTTACCAGTATAGTATTTATCCTGTTCCCGGTATTCGTGGATGGTGTAACAGGAGCCAATTCGAATAACTTTGACAGACAGTGGGACAAAAATGAGATTCAATGCTGGTATAGAAATATTCAATGGATAGAAATACTTTAAGTTCATAACTTGTAAACTGTTGGAAATATTAGGCTTTTCTTTTTAGATGACAAAATACAATGGACATAAGGAAAACTAATTCTCAACTACACTGAAAAAAATATTTATTAGTCAACCTAAATTTTATGATAAGCAATTTACACAATATTAAGAAACAATTTCTTTAAAATAATTCAATTTTAATTAAAAGAAAGTTTATAGTCTTTGCTTCAAAAAATTTTTTCATTAAAGTCGCAAGCCTTTGAACTAACGCAAAATTTCCTTAAAGTAAAGAAAAATAATATTGATTTAAGCAGCAAGTGTCGGGCTCGTAAGGGAGACTGACAATGACCTGGGACTTACAGCATCATTCCGCTTGCAATTCGACTTTTATGTAAAATTCCCTCCTATCAATTAATGCTGCCCGATTTTATGATTTTATCCTACAGTCACTTGCATTTAAGCCACACAAGTTTTTCTTCATCAAACATTCGGCATTTACGTATGTCACAACAATTCAAAGGAAAGCCAACTAAAAAGAGACCAAAAACAAAAAAAAAAAAAAAAAACAAAAACAAAAAACACTAACAAGAAAAATCGCGTGCAAAATTTTCCTGTTCCAAAATCATAAAACTCCTGAATTTGTGCTCTTTTAATGGGACTATTACCTGATTTTTGTTATTTATGTGAGAGGGATGGATGAATGTTTCATTTGTCATTAAAATAAAATTGGTTTTTAACAATGCGTGTGAGTCGCATTTTTGGCTTAAAAGCAGCATTTAAGGTAATACTCGAATACACTTATGACTCGATGTACGGAAGAATTTTTTTTACACAGAAAAAATGTAATGAAATGACAGTGTCAACCACTAAGTCAATTAAAACAAGTAAGGAAAGTCTAAAGTCGGGCGGGGCCGACTATATACCATAACACAACCGTCAAATGTTTTGGGTGCTATATATAAAGGTTTGTCCCAAATACATCCATTTAAATATCACTCGATTTGAACAGAATTTGATAGACTTTTACAAAATCTATACACTCAAATTCTAGGGTGGAAAATAATTTTAGTAAAAAAATATGGGAAATATTTAAATCTGAAACAATTTTAAGGAAACTTCGCAAAAGTTTATTTATGATTTATCGCTCGATATATATGCATTAGAAGTTTAGGAAAATTAGAGTCATTTTTACAACTTTTCGACTAAACAGTGGCGATTTTACAAGGAAAATGGTATTTTGACCATTTTTGTCGAAATCAGAAAAACATATATATGGGAGCTATATCTAAATCTGAACCGACTTCAATCAAATTTGGTACGCATAGCTACAATGCTAATTCTACTCCCTATGCAAAATTTCAACTAAATCGGAGTTAAAGATTGGCCACTGTGGTCATATGAGGGTAAATCGGGCGAACGATATATATGGGAGATATATCCAAATCTGAACCGATTTCAACCAAATTTGGCACGCATAGTTACAATGCTAATTTTACTCCCTATGCAAAATTTCAACTAAATCGGAGTTAAAGATTGGCCACTGTGGTCATATGAGGGTAAATCGGGCGAACGATATATATGGGAGCTATATCTTAATCTGAACCTACTAATTGTACTCCTAGTGCAAAATTTCAACCAAATTTGGGTAAAACTTTGGCTTCTGGGGCCGTATTAGTCCATATCGGGCGAAAGATATATATGGGAGCTATATCTAAATATGAACCGATTTCTTCCAAAATCAATAGGGATCTATTCTGAGCCAAAACACATACTTGTACCAAATTTGAAGTCGATTGGACTAAAACTGCGACCTAGACTTTGATTACAAAAATGTGTTCACGGACAGACGGACATGGCTATATCGACTCAGGAGCCCACCCTGAGCATTTTTGCTAAAGACACCATGTGTCTATCTCGTCTCCTTCTGGGTGTTGCAAACATATGCACTAACTTATAATACCCTGTTCCACAGTGTGGCGCAGGGTATAACAGGTTGGCTGATAAGTCCCCGGTCTAACAAAGAAAAACAATTTTTTTTGTCAAAATTCGTTTTTATTATTCAACATAATTCCCTTCAAGAGCGATACAACGATTATAACGACCTTCCAATTTTTTGATACCATTTTGGTAGTACTACTTCGGTTTTGCCTCAAAATAGGCCTCAGTTTCGGCGATCGCACATTCATTGCAGCCAAATTTTCATATATTGATGAATGATATGACCAACACGTTCCTTTGATATCTTTAAGGCCTCTGCTATCTCGATCAACTTCATTTACGGTCATTCAAAATCATTTTGTGGATATTTTTGATG
Organism: Haematobia irritans; assembly: GCF_050003625.1. Lineage (NCBI taxonomy): Eukaryota > Metazoa > Arthropoda > Insecta > Diptera > Muscidae > Haematobia > Haematobia irritans. Next base: position 18,727,185 of record NC_134398.1, read on the forward strand.
TTTTCGTCGGTTACCACCTCTTTCGGGCGTTCACTGCGTTCACCGTCCTCCGCGCTCATTTCACCACGCTTGAATTTTCCATACCAATCAATTATTGTTGATTTCCCTGGGGCAGAGTCCGGAAACTCATTATCAAGCCAAGTTTTTGCTTCCACCGTATTTTTTCCCTTCACAAAACAGTATTTTATCAAAACGCGAAATTCCTTTTTTTCCATTTTTTTCACAATAACAAAAGTTGTTTCACGAAAGACGCTCTATCTCACAAACTAATTGGCTTACAGACGTCAAATTTTGACACGAATCATTTGAAGGTTGGTACTATATAAAAATAATATGCATTTAATACTAGCGACGCCATCTATGTGTCACGCCGAGGACTTATCAGCCAACCTGTTAAATATCTAGGTTTCCAATTTCAGACAAAGTGGATAAAAACAACAGATTCTAGCAGCCCAAGAAATAAATTCGGGATGTAGGTCTATATGGGGACCATGGACCAATTCTCACTATTTTCGACACACCTCTTAAAGGTCCTCAAATGCCTCTAGAATTCAAAGTTCAGACAAACTACGAATTCTACAAGCACAAGAAGTAAAATCGGGAGATCAGTCTATATGGGGGCTATACCCAAACATAGACCGATAAGCACCATTTTCGACACACCTCTTTATGGTCCTAAAATACCTTTAGATTTCTAATTTCTGGCAAATTGGATAAAAAAATACGGATTCTAGAAGCTCAATAATTAAAATCGGGAGATCGGTCTATATGGGGGCTACACCAAAACATGGACCGATACACCACATTTTCGACACACCAATTTGTGGTCCTAAAATACCTCTTGATTTTCAATTTCAGGCAAATCGGATAGAAAATACACTTTCTAGATGCCCAAGAAGCAAAATGGGGAATTCGATCCATATGGGGGCTATACCAAAATATGGACAGATACTGACCATTTTCGTCGCACCTCTTTATGGTCCTAAAATACTAATAGATTTCTAATTTCAGGCAAATCGGATTGTATATACAGTTTCTAGACGCCCAAGAAGTAAAATCGGGAAATTAGTCTATATGGGGGCTATACCAAAACATGGACTGATACATCCCATTTTCGACATACCCATTTGCGGTCTTAAAATACCTCTAGATTTCAAATTTCAGGCAAATAGGATTATAAATACAGTTTCTAGACGACCAAGAAGCAAAATCGGGAAATTGGTCCATATGGGGTCTATACCAAAACATGGACCGATACTGACCATTTTCGACACATCCCTTTATTGTCCTAGAATACCCCTAGATTTCCAATTTCGGGCAAATCGGATTGTAAATATAGTTTCTAGACGCCCAAGAAGTAAAATCGGGAAATCGGTCGATATGGGGGCTATACCAAAACATGGACCGATAAGCACCATTTTCTGTACACTTTATGTTAGTATACCCCCTATTCTATGGTGGAAGGTATAATAAGTATGGAGTATAATAAGTATGATACTCCGGCCAAACTTAACTTCTTCTTAGTTGCCTTTCTGCGTAAGTTCAGTTAAGTCAAATGTCAACAACAAAAAAGATTTTCATCGTATACCAAAAGATGCATATACATACGTGTATATTAATATTCTTGATTTTGTTGTTATTTTTTGTTAACAATTTTTATTCTCATTATAGCCCCCCTTTTAGTTGTGTGTGGGGGGGATCTGACTCAAAAGGATTGAAGGATTACACTGTGGTTGTTTTCTGCTTATTTTGTGTTCATTTTTAATGAAGGACTTCTCTTGCGATTGTTGGTTAATTTTTATTTTGTTTTTTTTTTCTTTCTTTTCTCAAATGCAATTCTTGTGGAGACCTCAGTGACATGCAACAACGTTCGTTCGAAATGCCTTTATTACATGAATAATCATTTAAACGGAAATTTGTTATATGAAAAAAGCTTAAATGCGATTGTGACTTCTGGATTGTGGCGAGTGTCTTGGTGTGTGTTTCTTCATTTCATGACTTCAGAGGTTACTAATTAAATTCTTCGTTTGTGTTTTCATGTGGGATTCATGTTAAGTGAATTTTTTGAGATAAGAAGTCACATATGTATGCCTCAGAAATATGTTGGCAAATGTACCACAAGGTGGAACGCAAATAATTGACTGAAAAAAATCGGTTAATCAATTTCTATAGAGGAAATCAAGTAAAAATATTAAGGTATAGTCACAACGTTAACCCTTTAAGAACCTATGTCACATCAAAAAAATAACATTTCGCTTTGAAACATATTAGAGGTGATCACATTCCTTCTCTGGGCATACGAAGTACCCAGAGAAGGAATGTGATCACCTCTAATATGTTTCAAAGCGAAATGTTATTTTTTTAGCGGGGATGTTCAACAAACTGTAAACTAATAATTTTCTTAAACTAAAGGGTTGCTGATATGTAATGCAAAAAAGGAAACCGCTATACATTTAAATTTGTATACCCACACCATGAATTGTAGAAAATTGAATTCACTGCACCAAAAAATGTGATAACGCGGTAATTTACAAATCCCGCCAGAGTCCACAACATTCTTCCGGTCCATCGATTGAGAAGCTGGTCGCCTGACAAAAAGAGGAAAAGAAAATTTTCTATAAGATTTAAAATTTTTAGAAAATTTTCTATACAAAAAAATTACAAAATTTTCTATAGAAATAAAATTTTGCAAAAATTTTCTATAGAAAAAAAATTTGAGAAAATTTTTTATATGATTAAATATTTTTACAAAATTTTCTATAGAAATAAAGTTTTGACAAAATTTTCTATAGAAATAAAATTCTGACAAAATTTTCTATAAAAAAAATCTTGGCACAATTTTCTATTGAAATAAAATTTTGCAAAAATTTTCTATAGAAATAAAATTTTGGAAAATTTTTTTATAGGAATAACATTTTGAACAACTTTTTTTTTATAGAAATCAAATTATAAGAAAATTCCCTATTGAAATAACATTTGGAACAACTTTCTAATAGAAATAAAATTTTGACAAAATTTTTCATAGAAATAAAACTTTGACACAATTTCCAATAGAAATAAAGTTTTTGGAAAATTTTCTATAGAAATAAAATTTTAACCAAATTTTCTATAGAAATAAAATTTTGACAAAATTTTCTATAGGAATAAAATTTTGACAAAATTTTCTATAGAAATAAAATAAAAAAAATTTTTGACAAAATTTTCTATAGAAATAAAATAAAAAAATTTTGACAAAATTTTCTATTGAAATAAAATTTTGACAAAACTTTCGATAGAAAAAAATTTTTATAGAAATAAAATTTTGACATAATTTTCTATAGAAATAACATTTTGGCAAAATTTTCTATAGAAATAAAATTTTGGCAAAATTTTCTATAGAAATAACATTTTGACCAAATTTTCTACAGACATAAAATTTTTGACAAAATTTTCTATAAAATCAAAATTTTCTATAGAAATAAATTTTTGACAAAATTTTCTATAGAAATAAAATTTTGACAAAATTTTCTATAGAAATAAAATTTTGACAATATTTTCTATCGAATAAAATTTTGATAACATTTTTTATTGAATTAAAATTTTCTATGGAATTAAAAATTGTTACAAAATTTTCAGACATAAAATTTTTGACAAAATTTTCTATAAAATCAAAATTTTTGACAAAATTTTCTATAGAAATAAATTTTTGACAAAATTTTCTATAGAAATAAATTTTTGACAAAATTTTCTTTAGAAATAAAATTTTGACAAAATTTTCTATAGAAATGCAATTTTTGAAAAAATTGAAATAACATTTTGACAAGATTTCTGACAGAAGTAAAATTTTGGCAACATTTTCTATAAAACTAAAATTTTGACAAAATTTTCTATAGAAATAACATTTTGACAATATTTTCTATCAAATAAAATTTTGATAAAATTTTTTATTGAATTAAAATTTTCTATGGAATTAAAAATTGTTACAAAATTTTCTACAGAAATAAAATCTGGACAAAAGTTTTATAGAAATAACATTTTGGGAAAATTTTCCATAGAAATAAAATTTTGGCAAAATTTTCTATAGAAATAAAATTTGGACAAAATTATCTATAGAAATAAAATTTTGGGAAAATTTTCTGTAGAAATAAAATTTCGACCAAATTTTCTATAGAAATAAATTTTTTACCAAATTTTCTACACACACAAAATTTTTGACAAAATTTTCTATAGAAATAAAATTTGGACAAAATTTTCTATAGAAATAAAATTTTGGGAAACTTTTCTATAGAAATAAAATTTTGACCAAATTTTCTACACACATAAAATTTTTGAGAAAATTTTCTATAGAAATAAAATTTTGACAAAATTTTCTATTTCAATAAAATTTTGCAAAAATTTCCTTTAGAAATAAAATTTTGACAAAATTTTCTATAGGAATAAAATTTTGACAACATTTTCTATAGAAATGAAATTTTGACAAAATTTTCTATTGAAATAAAATTTTGACAAAATTTTCGATAGAAAAAGGTTTTGCAAAAATTTGAGATAGAAATAAAATTTTGACAAAATTTTCTATTGAAATAAAATTTTGGGAAAATTTTCTATAGAAATAAAATTTTGACAACATTTTCTATAGAAATAATATTTTGACAAAATTTGCTATAGAAATAAAATTTTGACAAAATTTTCTATAGAAATAAAATTTTGCAAAAATTTTCTACAGAAATAAATTTTTGACAAAATTTTCTATAGAAAAAAAATTTGCAAAAATTTTCTACAGAAATAAAATTAAAAAAAAAATAAAAATAAAATGTTGACGAAATTTTCTATAGAAATCAAATTTTGACAATATTTTCTATAGAATAAAATGTTGACAACATTTTCTATAGAATAAAATTTTGACACTATTTTCTATAAAATTAAATTTTTACAAAATTTTCTGTAGAAATAAAATTTTGACAAACTTTTCTACAGGATTAATAATTTTTATAAATCTATATAAAATTCAATCTATGTTTGTTTATTTGTTTGTTTGTTTGATTGTTTGTTTGTATGTACCGAGTTGGCTTCGAAACGGCCGAACCGATTTACTTGAAACTTTAAGAGATCTTAGGGGGCGTTCATGTGGTGAAAATAGGGTACATCATGTTTTGACACCTGGTCGCGGAGGGGGACCTCCCCTTTGTCGGACTTTTTGAAAATTGGACCAAAGTTGACCGATTCGCTTGATATTTTCATTGAAGGTTGGAGTTGGCATCTAGACAAAGATCTGTTACTTTATATTTCGATATTTGGGGTGGAGGGGGACCTCCCCTTTGTTCGACTTTTTTTAAAGTACTGTGAAAAAACTAAAATTATCTGAGATTTACAGAGAACATGCGGTGAGGTTATGGGATTAATATGGGGTACCTGATGATTTCATATGTGGCCGGGGAGGGGGACCTCCCCTTGCCCTACTTTTTGAAACTTGGAACAAAATTATGCGATTTGCTTGAAATTTTCATTGAATGTTGGGGTTGGCATCTAGACAAAAATCCGCTACATTATTTTTCGATATTTGGTCGGGGAGGGGCGCCACTCCTTTGCCCGACTTTTTTTTTAAGTACAGCGAAAACAAAACAAAACTACCCCGACTGAAATTTTACGGAAAAAATGGGTGATGTTATGACATTTTTATCAGGTTCCTGATTTTTTAATAACAATAAAAGGGCATTGGGAGACATCCGCTTCTCTTAATTACATACAGAGAAACAATTACACTTTACCGAGTTACTTGAAATTTACAGAGGATTAGGGAGGGGTTACGACATTAATAGTTGATACCTGATTTTGTTATCTTTGGACGGAAGAGAGGCCGCCCCTTAGGCTTATAATTTGCTTGACATTTTCTGGGTGTTTACAAAACATCACTTTTCGATATTTGGTCGGAATTTTTATGGAAGGTTAGTGGTGCTATTCACTATGGTGTTTGTCGATATTGTATCGGGGAAAGTGGCGTCCCTTTAAGACAATAGAGCAAAATTTAAACATCTCCGATCTACTTGAAATTAACAGGGAACGTGGGAGGAGGTGATTAAATTTATACATGATTTTTAAATTAGTATATGATTTTTCGATATCTGGTTGGGGAAGGGGAAAATTGAAATAAACTTTGTCGATAGAATTTATAGGGACATTGAGTAGTTGGGAAATTAATATAGGGTACGTGATAGTCCGATATCAGGTCGGAGTGGAGCGAAGGTGGGGAGAGGGTTCCCTTTTGTCCGTTTTTTGTTTTTTTTTTTTATTTAAATTGAAAGTAGAGCGTTGTCCGTAAATGGGAACTCGGGAAATGGGAACCTGATTTTTGCAAAGGCTTCTGCGAGATTTTTTTTAGTAAAGAATTTAAATTTACATGAAAGTGGCAGCCAACGTAGAGGGTGCATCATTTTCCAACATTTTAGAACATGTTTAAGTGGTAAAATTTTTTTATTACTTTTGCTTTTTCCGATTTATTGGATGGGAAACAGTAATTCTTTGCATGTTATTATAATAGTGCTTAATTTTCAGATATGTTGAGGAGAAGGATACCTTTCCTTGACAAACCACACATAAAATTCACAAGAAATATAGAAGATTGTCCAACTACTTGAATACAGAACATTATTTCTCCCCGACATTTTTTAAGACGAACCATTTTACATATGCATATCCCCCGTATTTGTACCTATAAACGAAAAAGCAGTAGTCCGATTTGTTTGAAGGAATTCAAATCTTTTCGAATTTGTTTTCAGCACGAAGGATATGGTTGACTAAGTTAACGCAAAATGTTCCTACAAATATGCTTCGGAAGGAGCAGCGAAGCGGGCCGGGTTACGCTAGTGTTCTATAGAAATAAAATTTTGACAAAAAATTGTTTAAGCTTAAAAAAATAACAATAACAATGATTAAAAAAAAGCAACAATAACAAAACAAAACGAAGAAAAAAGGGGAAGCACGCTCAAAATAAACCCAGCCAACTGCACTCAAATCGATGATTTGACGATGACAAAGGAAAAGAGATATGTTTGTAAGAATTTATATCATGTAATACCTTTTTTCGGAAGGTTCAAGTGTGGTTTACTTTTGGGTATTGTGAACTGCCTGAATTTATTCTGATAATTGGTTGATAGTTTTGCTGCAAGTAGAGGATGCTGATGAGGAATGTAGTAATTTTCTATAGAAATAAAATTTTGACCAAGTTTCTAATGGGAATGAAATATTGAGGAAATTCCCTATAGAAATAAAATTTTGACAAAATTTTCTATAGAAATTAAATTTTGCGAAGTAATTTTTTTTGTAAGCTTTTTGTTGCTTTTTAACAATATAATGTTATACTATATAAACTATATAGCACTTTGTGTCAACATTAGTGACGACTTCCAATCTAGCGAACTCTGGTGACGTAGAGTTTCTGTGTATGTCTCCAATAAATAAAATTCTGGTGTCAGCAGTTGGTGGATCAGGGTTCATAAGATTCGCTTCGATTGAGCTTTGTCTTGCTATTTATTTTATTCAACGCTCGAAATATAATAATTAAGGAAATGTTGTATTTCAAAAAACAAAATAATAATCAATAAAACCCAAAATGTCAAACCAAATAAAATGTTCAATTTTATATTACATATCATAAACTCTTTGAGCCATTTGAGGGAGAAAAACAAAAACATGAAAAGGGAAATTTGTACGAAAGTTTTCTTCAGCCATTAATTTGAAATTCAAATTTGGGTATATGTGAGATTTTTTAAAATTCGTCTTCTTTTAGTTTGGAGTTGATTGAATGACCATTTAGACCCTTAATTAGCATAAATGTTTGTTTATGTTAAAATGTAACAAGTTTCATTTTTTAGATTCCCCCGCCCCCTAAAAACCATGAATAGAGTGGGACGATTACTTCATGTTTCCAAAACCCAATGAAGAACTAAAAACAAAAACATGAATTTCATACGTTGGCTCTTGGTTCGTATGTCATTGTGTCATACTGAGAGAGTTTTAGGTCAGTTTCCTATTTTTTTGTTTTTATTGAATTTTAAATAATTTTTATAACATATAAATTCTATAAATTTAGGGTTTTTATTTGTGCCCCTGGGTCCAAAATATCCCCTGAGTCAATATTCAAAGTAAGCAAAGTCATTTTGATTTTAATGTCTTGTCAATTCAATTTCGTTTATTGATTTTTGTTTTCAGTTTTCATTTCTAGTCAATTTTTTGTTTTGTTTTAAATTAAAAATTCAATTCAAAATTTAATTATTCCCTACCCAAATTTCTATGAATGTTGTCTTTTGTATAGCCACTGATGACAAGTACAAAAACCGTTTGTTTTCTCTAATAGGCCATTTAAATACTTAATGAGATCGTAAATTGTAGACCATCGGAAAAGACCAAATAAGAACCCCCCATTGCATTGCAATGGGATTATTGTTGGTTATATCGAAAATCAAATGATTTTGTAATTCTGAAAATAGTCATAAATATTTCATCAAATGTGTACTAGTACTGTCAGCATTAGCGACATTTAAGAGATTCATAACAAAACACAAGCAAATTGAAAAAAGTAAACCATTATTTTGGGATTTTGGAAAGCAATTGGTATAATTAATATACGCCCTTTAACCCTCTACCACAAACTCAATAAACAAGAATAATTTTATGTGAATTTCCATTTAAAAACGAAACTCAACAAATTTTATATGCGTCTGAACAATTTTGCCTAGAAAATTTTGCCACAATTTTATTTCTATAGAAAATTTTGTCAACATTTTATTTCTATAGAAAATTTTGTCAAAATTTTATTTCTATAGAAATTTTTGTCAAAATTTTATTTCTATAAAAAATTTTGACAAAATTTTATTTTATAGAAAATTTTGTCCAAACTTTATTTCTATAGAAAATCTTGTCCAAATTTTATTTCCATAAAAAATGTCAAAATTTTATTTCTATAGTAAATTTTGTCAAATTTTATTTCTATAGAAAATAGTGTCAAAATTTTATTTCTATAGAAAATTTTATAAAAATTGTATTTCTATAGAAAAATTTTTCAAAATTTTATTTCTATAGAAAATTTCGTCCAAATTTTATTTCTAAAGTAAATTTTGTCTACATTTTTTTGTAGAAAATTTTGTCAAAATTTTAGTTCTATAGAAAATTTTGTCAAAATCTTATTTCTATAAAAAATTTTATCAAAATTTCCATTTTAAACCGAAACTCAACAAATTTTATATGCGTCTAAACAATTTGGCCTAGAAAATTTTGTCACAATTTTATTTCTATAGAAAATATTGACAACATTTTATTTCTATAGAAAATTTTGTCAACATTTTATTTTTTTATAGAAATTTTATTTTTATAGAAATTTTATTTCTATAGAAAATTTTGCCAAAATTTAGTTTCTATAGAAAAAGTTGTCCAAATTGTATTTATATAAAAAATGTCACAATTTTATTCTATGGAAAATTATGTCAAAATTTTATTTCTATAGAAAATTTTGTCAAAATTTTATTTCCATAAAAATTTTTGTCAAGATTTTATTTCTATAAAAATTTTTGTCAAAATTTTATTTCTATAGAAAATTTTGTCAAAATTTTATTTCTATAGAAAATTTTGTCAAAATTTTATTTCTATAGAAAATTTCGTCAAAATTTTATTGCAATAGTAAATTTTGTCTATTATTATTTTTAGATAATTTTGTCAAAATTTTAGTTCTATAGAAAATTTTGTCAAAATCTTATTTCTATAGAAAATTTTGTCAACATTTTATTTCTATAGAAAATTTTGTCAAAATTTTATTTCTATAGTAAATGTTGTCTAAATTTTATTTCTATAGAAAAGTTGCCAAAATTTTATTTCTATAAAAAATTTTGTCAAAATTTTATTTCTATAGAAAATTTTGTCAAAATTTTATTTCTATAGCAAATTTTGTCAACATTTTATTTCTATAGAAAATTTTGTCAAAATTTTATTTCTATAGAAAATTTTGTCAAAATTTTATTTCTATAAAAAATTTTGTCAAAATTTTATTTCTATAGAAAATTTTGTCAAAATTTTATTTCTATAGAAAATTTTGTCACAATTTTATTTCTATAGACAATTTTGTCAAAATTTTATTTCTATAGAAAATTTTTACAAAATTTTATTTCTATAGACAATTTTGTCAAGATTTTATTTCTATAGCAAATTTTGTCAAAACTTTATTTCTATAGAAAATAGTGTAAAAAGTTTATTTCTATAGAAAATTTTGTCAAAATATTATTTCTATAGAAAATTTTGTCAAAATTTTACTTGTATAGAAAATTTTGTCAAAATTTTATTTCTATAGACAATTTTGCCAAAATTTTATTTCTATAAAAAATTTTGTCAAAATTTTATTTCTATAGAAAATTTTGTCAAAATTTTATTTCTATAGAAAATTTTGTCAAAATTTTATTTTTATAGACAGTTTTGTCAAGATTTTATTTCTATAGTAAATTTTGTCAAAATTTTATTTCTATAGAAAATAGTGTCAAAATTTTATTTCTATAGCAAATTTTGTAAAAATTTTATTTCTAAAGAAAGTTTTCTAAAATTTTATTTCCATAGAAAAGTTGCCAAAATTTTATTTCTATAGCAAATTTTGTCAAGATTTTATATTTATAGTAAATTTTTCCAAAATTTTATTTCTATAGCAAATTTTGTAAAAATGTTATTTCTATAGGAAATTTTGTCAAAATGTTATTTCTATAGAAAATTTTGTCAAAATTTTACTTCTATAAAAAATTTTGTCAAAATTTTATTTCTATAGAAATTTTTGTCAAAATTTTATTTCTATAGAAAATTTTGTCTCAATTTTATTTCTATAGACAATTTTTTCAAAATTTTATTTCTATAGAAAATTTTTACAAAATTTTATTTCTATAGACAATTTTGTCAAGATTTTATTTCTATAGCAAATTTTGTCAAAACTTTATTTCTATAGAAAATAGTGTAAAAAGTTTATTGCTATAGAAAATTTTGTCAAAATATTATTTCTATAGAAAATTTTGTCAAAATTTTACTTCTATAGAAAATTTTGTCAAAATTTTATTTCTATAGACAATTTTGTCAAAATTTTATTTCTATAGAAATTTTTACAAAATTTTATTTCTATAGACAATTTTGTCAAGATTTTATTTCTATAGCAAATTTTGTCAAAACTTTATTTCTATACAAAGTAGTGTAAAAAGTTTATTTCTATAGAAAATTTTGTCAAAAATTATTTCTATAGAAAATTTTGTCAAAATTTGATTTATATAGAAAATTTTGTCAAATTTTATTTCTGTAGAAAATTTTGTTAAAATTTCATTTCTATGGGAAATTTTGTAAAAATTTTATTAAAATTTCAGTTGTATAGAAAATTTTGTTAAAATTTATTTCTATAGAAAATTTTGTCAACATTTTATTTCTATAGAAAATTTGACAAAATTTTATCATAATTTCAGTTCTATAGAAAATTTTGTTAAAATTTATTTCTATAGAAAATTTTGTCAAAATTTATTTCTATACAAAATTTTGTTAAAATTTTATTTCTATAGAAAATTTGACACAATATTTTAATTCTATATAAAATTTTATTTCTATAAATAATTTTGTCAAAGTGTTATTATACCCTTCACCACTACTGTGGTACAGGGTGTAATAAGTTTGTGCATTTGTATGTAACGCTAAGAAAGAAAAGTCTGAGACCCATCGTTTAGTATACCGATCGTTTTAGAATTAAATCTGATTTAACGATGTCCGTCTGTTTGTCTGTCTATCTGTCCGTCCGTCCGTCCGTCCGTCCGTCCGTCTGTCTGTCTGTCTGTCTGTCTGTTAATGTATGTTTGTGGGCAAAGTACAGGTCGCAGTTTAGTTCCGATCGTCCTCAAATTTGGCATAGGGTCGGACAAAGACAATCGCTATTGATTTTGGATAAAAGTATACCAAATTTGGTTAGAATAGGTTCAGATTTAGATATAGCTCCCATATATATCTTTCGCCCGATTTTCACTTATATGGCCTCAAAAGCCAGAGATTTGCCCTTACTTACCTCAAAGTTTGAACAAGGGGTAGGTTTATGATACCGTTATGTGTGTCAAATTTGGTTGACATCGGTTCAGATTTAGATATAGGTCCCATATATATCTTTCGCCCGATTTACACTCGTGAAATTTTGCACAGATAGCAGAATTATTATTGTCATTATGCATGTCAAATTTAGTCAACATCGGTTCATATTATATATAGCTCCCCTATATACGTACACCAGAGTTGGGGAATTATGGTAGACTGTTTCATATTTTAGACCCATTTTTAATGGAATTTTTCTCCAATTAACTGGATAGAGCGTTAGCTGATTTAAATTTTAATTCTAGAGATTTTGTAGAAGTACAAAAAATTGTCTCCATTATAAGTATATGTATCTGGAAATGCAAACCTTTATATAGCTCCCAGCAAATTTGAGATGGTTACACAAATGTTGGTCTACATAGTGGTGAAGGGTATAATATAGTCGGCCCCGCCCGATTTTAGACTTCACTTACTTGTTTTTATAGAAAATTTTGTAAAATTTTTATTTAAATAGAAATTTTGTCAAAATTTTATTTCAATAGAAATTTTGTCATAATTTTATATAAAAATTTTTATTCATATAGAAAATTTTATATAAAAATTTTTAATCATATAGAAAATTTTTTCTATAGAAAATTTCGCCAAATTTTATTTCTATAGAAAATTTTGTCAAAATTTTATTTCTATAGAAAATATTGTCAAAATTTTATTTCTATAACATAGAAACATTTGTCAAAATTTTATTTCTATAGAAAATATTGTCAAAATTTTATTTCTATAGAAAATTTTGTCAAAATTTTATTTCTATAGAAAATTGTATCAAAATTTTATTTCTATAGAAAATTTTTATTTCTATAGAAAATTTTATTTCTATAGAAAAAATTGTTAACATTTTATTTCTTGAGAAAATTTTGTAAAAATTTATTTTCTACCGAAAATGTTGTCAAAATTTTATTTCTATAGAAAATTTTGTCAAAATTTTATTTCTATAAAAAATTTTGTAAGAATTTATTTCTATACAAAAATTTGTCAAAATTTTATTTTTTGAGAAAATTTTGTAAACATTTATTTTCGACCGAAAATGTTGTCAAAATTTTATTTGTATAGAAAATTTGGTCAAATTTTTAATTCGCCAAATTTTATTTCTATGGAAAATTTTGTCAAAATTTTATTTCTATAGAAAATATTGTGAAAATTTTATTTCTATAGAAAATTTTGTCAACATTTTATTTCTATGGAAAAATTTTGTCAACATTTTATTTCTTTAGAAAATTTTGTTAAGATTTTATTTCTATAGAAAAATTTGTTAAAATTTTATTTCTTGAGAAAATTTTTTAAAAATTTATTTTTTACCGAAAATGTTGTCAAAATTTTATTTCTATAGAAAATTTTGTAAAAATTTTATTTCTTGAGAAAGTTTTGTCAAAATTTTATTTCTTGAGAAAGTTTTGTAAAAATTTATTTTCTATCGACATATCATAAACAAGCATCGACACAAACGAAGCTTAGTGTACGATGACTTGCAGAACGAACAGCATCACACGAACTCACGTTAGTTATTTTCAATATATTATATCCAAAATAATATTGTGATTTGTGAACATTAAAAGTAATTTAATTTTTGTATTTTATGTAGATACAAAATCCCAGAAGATGGTTAGTGGCACTAACCGAAATATTGGAAATAAATATTAAAACAAATCAATAATCGATTGTTTCTATGACCTTAAGCCGAACAAAATTAATAATCAGAATAAACATAAAATAGGTCAACAACACTCAAAAATAATTTTAAAAAATTTTATTTTTATAAAAAGTTTTGTAAGAATTTATTTCTATACAAAAATTTGTCAAAATTTTATTTTTTGAGAAAATTTTGTAAAAATTTATTTTCTACCGAAAATTTTGTCAAAATTTTATTTGTAAAGAAAATTTTGTCAAATTTTTAATTCGCCAAATTTTATTTCTATGGAAAATTTTGTCAACATTTTATTTCTATATAAAATATTGTCAAAATTTTATTTTTATAGAAAATTTTGTCAACATTTTATTTCTATAGGAAATTGTGTCAAAATTTTATTTATTTAGAAACTTTTGTTAAGATTTTATTTCTATAGAAAATTGTGTAAAAATTTTATTTCTATAGAAAATTTTGTTAAGATTTTATTTCTATAGAAAAATTTGTCAAAATTGTATTTCTTGAGAAAGTTTTATAAAAATTTTATTTCTATAAAAAATTTTGTAAAAATTTATTTCTATAGAAAAATTTGTCAAAACTTTATTTCTTGAGAAAGTTTTGTAAAAATATATTTTCTACCGAAAAAGTTGTCAAAATTTTATTTCTATAGAAAAATTTGTCAAAATTTTATTTCTTGAGAATATTTTGTAAAAATGTATTTTCTACCGAAAATGTTGTCAAAATTTTATTTGTATAGAAAAGTTTGTTGAAATTTTATTTTTAACGAAAATTTTGTCAAAATTTTATTTCTAAAGAAAATTTCTATTCAACCCAGACGGTTGATTTTCGGGTTTATTTACTTTGTTACTTTAGAATTAATTTCGGTTTAAAAGAACACCCTTTGTCTATATTAGGATAGTGAATATATTCCTATCTAAAAATTAAATTTGATTCATACATTCACATGTGACCATATAACTCTTAAGGGCAACGAATCTCCTTTAGCAACATCTACAGTTTGGTGGTAACAGATAAACAGATAAAGTTTCAAACATTCCCATTTTGCGGCAAAACTTTTATTATAGCCCATCATTATAAACTAAAGACCTATAAAATTTTATGACTATTTTTGTTTTTAGAATTTAAGTTTTATATCATCATAGTTGTTGTTGTTGTTCTTGTCATTACAGAGACTAACAAATACACTTGTAAAAGATAGTTTGATGTTATTTGCATTTGTATCCCAATGGCGATGAAAGATGCCTGAATAGAAAAATCATTTGTTTGTTTTGGTTCGGTTTTATTTTTCATCTCTTAACATACAAACAATTTTGGGTCCTTTTTATTTGAGTTTTAGTTTTTCTATATTTTTTTGTTTTTTTGGAATTTGTATTCTTGGGGTTTGTTTTATTGAAGTTTTGGGTTCTGTGGTGCAATTAAATTAAATGCTTATATTATATATGTTTGTGATCTTCAGACATGGTCTTGTACATATATGACGTTTTTGTTGTTGTTGTTGTTATTGTGTTTTATATATTTAAGCCATTTTATTTGTTCATTTAAGGTCTCATAAATGCTATTCTTTGGTGATTTCAACACTCAATATTGGTCTTTTGGTTGAAAATGCTGGTTCGTATGTAACATACATTTAAAGATTGCGATAAGTGTGTAGGTTTTTAGCCTCCGTTTGTGTAGACTACCAGGCAAGAGCCCATTATTTAATGGGCTTACTTAAGTAATGTGATTTGGTTGAAAGATAAGAGCCCAACCATACCATTCAGAGCCATCCAGTCAGCCTCAGTAATCTAGGCAGTATGGAGTTTCGTATAAAATTGGTAACCAAATAAACAAGTAGTTTATGGTTTTCGTTAATCGTCTTGTGAAATCACTCCAAATAGTCAATTTGGGGATAACATTTTTAAACTCCACGAATACGAATGGAAAAAAGGGCTAGAAATTATGGCCATTACCATGTTGATTTATACCGTGTGAATTGGCCTAAATGAGTTTGAGAAGATTTGGAAAAATGTTTATGACAGGATAAATAAATTAAGAAATTTATATGTCTTGAATTTTTGTAATATTTACGAATGCTGAAGAAGACAATTTCCTTAGTAAAATTTGATGGACATAAGTTAATAACATGAGATCACAAAGAAATTGTGTATCAGCTACGAATATTACAATTTAATTGAATTCAAAGATTTTTACTTTCCCTTATGGCCGCTTTTTCAAAAAAAAGTTTGAAACTCTAATACCCACCAGTGAGGCGTGGTAAACACAGACCCCAGGGAATAAACGTCATATTTAGAGCACTGATGGCTCCAAATTGGATGGACAAGTGGGTTTCGGAGTATATTGTAAAGACCTGGAACTTCGAATAGCGAAGAGATTACCTAATCACTGTAGTGTTTTTCAGGCTGAAATATTAGCAATAGGAGAGGTGGCGAATTGGCTGAGAAGTAATCTTCCTACCAATGTTGGCATTAATATATACTCAGATAGTCAACCTGCAATAAAATCCTTGGACTCTGTGTTCCTTAACTCAAAAACGGCCATCGACTGCCGCAAATCTCTCAACGAGATGGCTGACCAGTACAATATTCACCTAATATGGGTGCCTGATCATAGGAACATACCAGGGAACTGCGAAGCTGAAGAGTTAGCAAGGCTAGGAACTACCTTACATATTCTGTTGGTATGCCTCTGGCAACCTTCAAGCTCTTACTGCGTGAGAAGTCTGTTATGATGGCAAAAGTTCGATGGGAGAATGGCAAGGGTTGTAACGACCAGGGCTGTGGAGTCGGAGTCGGAGTCTTGGAGTCGGAGTCTGAAGATTTTGCTGGAGTCGGAGTCGTAAAAATTTTGCTCGACTCCGACTCCGGCTAAACCAAATTTTTTAAAATACTTCACATTTTTGTAACTAAGCAAGTTTTTACGCAAATTAGATTCCATTGCGTTATTCATTCGATCAATGTACAGCATGATTGTAAATGAAAATCAACTTCCACTTACGGCTATCTTTTTATGTTTCCTAGAATGCTAGACTAGCAGATGGGCTGGATCGATCCATTTTAATGCCCATATCAATTTATTTGAAATATTTCGAACAATCGAAATTATTTTGTTTAATTTTATCTTAAGGCCATATACATATGTGGAATATTGGCAGAACATTTTTTCAAAGTTGTTTTTTATAGAAAAATTGTCAAAATGTTATTTCTATAAAAAGTTTTGTCAAAATTTTATTTCTATAGCAAATTTTGTCAAAATTTTATTTCTATAAAAAATTTATTCAAAATTTTATTACTATAGAAATATTTTTTTCTATGGGAAATTTAGTCAAAATTTTATTTCTATGGAAAATTGAGTCAAAATTTTGTTTCTATAGAAAATTTTGTAAAATTTAGTTTGTTACACAATCTTTTTTTTTTTTTAATTTTATTTCTATTGATAAGTTTATTTCTATAAAAATTTAAATCAAAATTTTATTTCTATAGAAAATTTTGCCAAAATTTTATAATAATAGATTTTTTTATTAGAAAATTCGGTCAACATTTTATTTCTATAGAAAATTTTGTCAATATTTTATAGTAATAGATTTTTTTTATTAGAAAATTTGGTCAAAATGTTATTTCAAGAGAAAATTTTGTCAAAATTTTATTTCTATAGAAAATTTTGTCAAAATTTTGTTTCTGTAGGAAAATTAGTCAAAATTTTGTTTCTGTTGAATATTTTGCAGAATTTTATTTTCTAAACAAAATTTTTTCTTAAATCATATTTTTATTGAACATTTTATCAAAATTTTATTTCTATAAGAAAAAGTTGTCAAATTTTATTTCTATAGCAAATTTTCTCAAATTTTTTTTCTTACTGATGCTCACTGAAACTCACTGCTATAAAAAATGTATTCAAAATTTTATTACTATAGAAATATTTTTTTCTATATAAAATTTAGTCAAAATTTTATTTCTATATAAAATTTAGTCAAAATTTTGTTTCTATAGAATATTTTGCAAAATTTTATTTCTGTAGAAAATTTTGTAAAATTAATACACATTTTTTTTTTAAATTGTATTTCTATTAATAATTTTTTCAAACTTTTATTTCTATAAAAAATTTAGCCAAATTTTATTCTAAATTTTATTTCTATATATTTGGTCAAAATTGGATTTCTATAGAAAATTTTGCCAAAATTTTATTTCTATAGAAAATTTAGTCAAAATTTTATTTACTAGACAAAAAATTTTATGCTTACTGATACTCACTGTTAAGTCGAAAACTTGTAGAAATGACTCAAATTTTCAAATTTTTCAATGAATGAATCATAAATGCATTTTTGCGAAATTGTCTAAACAATTATAAATATTTCCCAAATATTGCCCGAGATTTTGTAGAAGTCTGATTTGAGATTTTATCAAAATGTAGATCTAAATACAAAGTTGTGCAGAGTATATTATAATCGGCCCGCCCGACTTTAGACTTTCCTTGCATTTTTATTTTTTGTTAAAATTGTGTTACGTCCCATAACGTTAGTTTTAAATTTTAAGTACATAGATTTTGTAGAAGTATATACAATTTTGCCTAAATAGATTCAGATTCAAATTCATGCATATAGTTCGCAACAAATTTAAAGGATTTGAGATAGTATCAATAATTTTGGTCCACAAATACATATACTGTTGGTATCTTCTCATATTATGATGGGTATTTATATCATTATTTTATTTATTAAACATTGCCCTAAATTTGAAATATAGAGTTCAATTGGCATCTAAAGTTAAATTAAGACCTTTTTTTGCACACATAAATAAATACGATACTTTATATCGATCCACTTACGGCGCCCCCCCAATCTCATTTTGTGGTATTAAAATGAGATTTAGTTATATTACCCGGAGTCGACTCCGGAGTCGAGCTGATGAAATATGCTGGAGTCGGAGTCGGAGTCGAGCAAAATTGGCTCGACTCCACAGCCCTGGTAACGACACCAAGCAACTATGGCCCCATTTAAACTTAAACCGCACACTATATATGCTAGTGTTCTCAAGACGTCCGATATCACTCCTGATATCTGCTATAACGGACCGCTGCCTGATAGGCGATTTTGCAAAAACTATTGGCGCGAAGTATAATGAGTTATATAGCCTTAAATCCAGGCTCTATAAATTTAAAATTATTTATCAAATTTTAGTATTGTTTTCGCGATAATCAATCGAACCTATTCATGTACAAATAAATGTCAGTTAAAAAAAAAAAAATTTCAGCCGTATCGGATGAAATTTGCTTCTCTTAGAGGTTCCGCAAGCCAAATCTGGGGATCGGTTTATATAGGGCCGATGTGGACTAATTTTTGCATGGCTGTTAGAGACCATCTACCATCATCATGTACCAAATTTCAGCCGGATCGGATGAAATTTGCTTCTTTAGAGGCTCCGCAAGCCAAATCTGGGGAACGGTTTATATTGGGGCTATATATGTTATAATGATGAATCGATGTGGACCAATTCTAGCATGGTTGTTAGAGACTATATACCAACAACCTGTTCCAAATTTCAGCCGGATCGGATGAATTTTTCTTCTCTTATGGGGGCTATATATAATTATTATATATATAGCGTGATTTCAACAGACGGACGGACATACTTAGATCGACTCAGAATTTCATCACGACATATATATATATATATATATATATATATATATATATATATATATATATATATATATATATATATATATATATATATATATATATATATATATATATATATATATATATATATATATATATATATATATATATATATATATATATATATATATATATATATATATATATATATATATATATATATATATATATATATATATATATATATATATATATATATATATATATATATATATATTTATATATATATATATATATATATATATATATATATATATATATATATATATATATATATATATATATATATATATATATATATATATATATATATATATATATATATATATTTTATATATATATATATATTTATATATATATATATATATATATATATATATATATATATATATATAAATATATATATATATATAAATATATATATATATATATATATATATATATATATATATATATATATATATATATATATATATATACTTTATGGGGTCTGAGAGCAATATTTCGATGTGTTACAAACGGAATGACAAAGTAGGGTATAAAAACTACATTTTATTTCTTTAGAAAGTTTTCTGGAAATTTTATTTCTGTAGAAAATGTTCTCGAAATTTTATTTCTATAGGAAATTTTGTCGACATTTTATTTCCATAGAAAATTTTGTCAAAATATTAGTCCTATAGAAAATTTTGTCAAAATTTTATGTCTATAGAAAATTTTATCGAAATTTTATTTCTACAGGAAATTTTATTAAAACTTTATGTTTTTGAAACAAATTTTGTCGAAGTTTTATTTCTAAAAAAAATTTTGTCAAAGTTTTATTTCTACACCCAGAGAAGGAATATGATCACCTCAAACATGTTTCAAGAGCAAAATATTATTTTTGGATGGAGACCATGTAACATGTTTGTCGTAAAAATGTTGTTTTCTCGGAAAACATAATATGCTTTTCGAAATCAGATCCATAATTTCCGAGAAAATAACATGGTTGCAGCGAACATGTTACTGGTCACCATCCAAAAATAAAATTTTGCTCTTGAAACATGTTTGAGGAGATCATATTCCTTCTCTGGGTGTATAGAAAATTTTCCAAAAGTTTATTTCAAAAGAAAATTTTATTTGTGTCGTAATTGTTGTCATAATTTTATTTCTATAGAAAAATGTGTCAAAATTTTATTTATATAGACAATTTTGTCGAAATTCTATTTCCATAGAAAATGTTTTCAAAATTTTAGTCCTATAGAACATTTTTTCAAAATTGTATTTTTAAAGAAAATTTTTTCGAAATTTTATTTGTAACGAAAATTTTGTCCAAAATTTATGTTTTTAAAACAAAATTTGTCGAAGTTTTATTTCTAAAGAAAATTTTGACAAAGTTTTATTTCTATAGAACATTTTGCAAAAGTTTATTTGTATAGAAAATTTTTCAAAATTTTAGTTTAACAATACGGTTAGTTTAATAGCCAGCATGGTGCAATGGTTAGCATGCCCGCCTTGCATACACAAGGTCGTGGGTTCGATTCCTGCTTCGACCTAACACCAAAAGGTTTTTCAGCGGTTTTCCACCTCATTAATGCTGGTGACATTTCTGAGTGTTTCAAAACTTCTCTAAGTGGTTTCACTGCAATGTGGAACGCCGTTCGAACTCGGACCCTATAAAAAAAGTAGGTCCCTTGTCATTGATCTTAACAGGGAATCGGGCAGCACTCAGTGATAAGAGAGAAGTTCACCAATGTGGTATCACAATGGACTGAATAGTCTAAGTGAACCCGATAAACGGGGCTGCCACCTAACCTAAACTTTGCAAAATTTTATTCTTATATAAAATGCATATAAGAGCCATAATTTTATTTCTATAGAAAATTTTATCAACATTTTATTTCTTTGTAGTTTGTAAGGCTTGAGGTCATGTTGTAATAAAACAAAATAAAATCTTAGTTTTTTTATAGTGTTTTATTTTTAATTTTTTTCCAATATTTCGAACACCATCGTTGTCCGTCCTCAGGGAAATTAAATTTTTAATATTTTTAATAATAAGACAGAGAGACTTTCTCGCCACTGCGTTTGAGTTTACAGTGTAAAATTCATATATAAAAGTAATATTGTTATTTGTATAGAAAATTTTATTTCTATAGAAAATTTTGTCAACATTTTATTTTTATAGAAAATTTATCATGATTTTATTTCTATAGGAATATTTGTCAAAATTTTATTTTTATAGAAAATTCTCTCGAACTTTTACTTCTAGAGAACAATTGTTTATAAGTTTTATTTCTTTTAGTTTTATTTTGTCATAATTTTGTCTTAAGTTTTATTTCTACAGAAATTTTTTTCAAAATTTTTATACCTAAAGAAATATATGTAGTACCTAATTGTAGAGGAATATTTTGTAAAATCTACCAAAACATCATAAATTCTACCAATCTACCAAACAGTAGAAAATCTACCATTTTCATACCCTCCACCATTGCTCTCAGACCCCATAAAGTATATATATATTCTGGGTCGTGATGAAATTTTGAGTCGATCTAAGCATGTCCGTTCATCCGGCCATCTGTTGAAATCACGCTAACTTCCGAACGAAACAAGCTATCGATTTGAAACTAGGTACAAGTAGTTGTTATTGATGTAGGTCAGATGGTATTACAAATGGGCCATATCGGATGACTTTTACGTATAGCCCCCTTATAAACGGACCCCCAGATTTGGCTTGCGGAGCCTCTAAGAGAGGCACATTTCATCCGATCTGGCTGAAATTTGGTATATGGTGTTGGTATATGATCTCTAACAACCATGCAAAAATTCGTCCACATCGTTCCATAATTATATATAGCCTCAAATAGAAGCAAATTTCATCCCATCCTGCTCAAATTTGGTACTGTTGTTGGTATATGATCTCTAACAACCGTGCAAAAATTGGTCCACATCCGTCCATAATTATACTATATAGCCCTCCTATAAACCGATCCCCAGATATGGCTTGCGGAGCCTCAAACAGAAGCACATTTCATCGGATCCGGCTGAAATTTGGTACATGGTGTTGGTTTGTGATCTCTAATAATCATTCAAAAATTGGTCCACATCGGTCCATAATTATATATAGCCCCCATATAAAGCGATCCCCAGACTTGGCTTTTTTGTCAAATTTTATACTTCTATAGAAATGTTTGAAAAATTTTATTTATATAGAAAATGTTGTCAGCATTTTATGTCTTTAGAAAATTGTGTCAAAATTTTATTTCTATAGAAAATTTTCAAAAAAATTGATTTCTATAGAAAATTTTGTCAAAATTTTGTTTCTATAGAAAATGTTGTCAGAATTTTATTTCTGTAGAAACTTTAGTCAGAATGTTATTTCTATAGAAAATTTATGAAGCATTTCAACGATTGAAGAGGAATATTTTGCAAAATCTTTCAAAACATCAAGAATTCTACCAATCTACCAAACAGTAAAAAATCTGCTGTTTTTGATAGACTCGTGTTCATATTTGTATATAACCCCCATATAAAGCGACCCCTATGTTTCAGTTCTGGCTCTATAATTACCGCACAAAAGTTCATATCGGTTCGTTATTACTTCTTCCCTATATATACCGGTCAAGAACTGAATATATACGTATTTAATCGAACTTACATTTGTCTACTACATATCCCGCATGGACTAACTTACAATTTAGAAGATGATGTTAAGAAGTTATAAGATGCCTTGCCATCGGCCGCAACCCAAGTAATTCGATTGTGGATGACCGTCTTTAGTAGAAGTTTCTACGCAATCCATGGTGTAGGGTACATAAGATTCGGCCTGGCCGAACTTGTGTGTACTGTGGCAACCGTGGTTAGGAAAGATTTTTAAAATAAATATTTTAATAGATTGTACATTAAAAACAAAACCTTATCGTGAGGCCAAAGATTTTTCATCTATTAAATATGAATGGGAATTTTGCTTAGCTAGGAGGGCGGATTTGTATGACAAAGTTTTTTTCACTTGCCCAAAATTCGATAAACTTTTCAATGAAATCCTGTTGTCCTTATAGTCAGTGAGTCCACTTGAAAATGCGTATATTTATATGAAATAGAATTTTGTTTGACTTTGGTCAACTTGGCGTTCAAACATAGGAGATGCCTTTCACGACTCACGCGTAAGTCACGAAAATTTTCGTGAGTCACTACAATTTCATGTCATGGTCATATCTTTACTTGAAACTTAGCTTAATTTGTACATAAAGTAGAGTCTGGATTTGGAAATTTAGGTTGTCTGTAAACATTTCAAAGAGCTTTGATAGTACATAAAAAAACGCAGGAAAAAGCGAATTAATTTAAAATTTGAATTTATTCGTCGTGAGGACAAAGATTTCATGTCCTTAATGTGAATTTTCCTTAGCATAGAAGACACACGCATTTCTGATTGCTGATTATCTCATTACCGGTTACCCTCTTTAACGTTCTTATTTATTTTAATTGGGCGGTTTTTTAATAACATTGTTAAAAAAATCAAGTACAGCACTCTTTGTTATGTGAAATAATTCCTTCAAAATCAATAACGATACTAAATTCCAATTTCTTAAGAAATGTATTGCCTCCTACAAACAACATTCTTATGTCCACTAATCTTAAGCTGCAACATGACATGGGTCCAGGCATATTAAATTCCCTCATTTATCCCCATTTCAATTCGGTTACTATCTCTTAACAAAGAGTTTACAAAAAACTTGAAACAACTTCGACATATATTTCCCCAAATGCGGGAGAAACTAATACAGATATGCTTGGAATGTCTCATGTCATGTAGCCGACTGGATGACATGCAACATCTGTATGTACAATGCCTCCATCCATCCATTCTGCATCATGCAACAATAGTGCATAGGTTGGAGTTGTCACTCAAGTTGAAAGTGTCAATAAGAGTTGCAAACGCGTTGATAGATTTAATTCTTCGTCAATATTGTATTGTTTCTTTTTTTCGAAACGTGTAATTAAAAAAGTTCCAACAGATGTAGATTGTTTGAAAGATTCTGTACCACTCTTGCTTTTTTCTCCAAGTATTGCCTGGCATGTCTTTAATTTCTTGTTGTTAATTCACTTCGACGACAAGTGCATGGACAAATAAAGTATTCCCAAATAGACGACAAAGTGAGGGTGTCATTTTGAAGACTATGTCTTTGTAAAGTTGCTGTTCCCCTTTTGGGTTTTTGCTTCTCAAAATGAAGTGACAGATTTAAATTTGAAATTTTTGACAGTTTTCGTAATTGTTTTGGTATTGAAATTTAATCACTTTGTATGTTTTTTGACATCTCGTATTGTCAATGAGATACAAAAGTTTTTCAAAAATGAAAAGAATTTTTTCGTGAGGGCTATGCAAAGGGAACGTGATGTCGAAATGTGATTTAAAGTCTAATTTTTCATGTGATTTTAAGTCTAATTTTTGTGGATTTTTACTTCCTATACCCGAATGAGCAAGAGATAACAAATCGAAAAATTTTACTTCTAGTTTTGAGAAAATTTTCTATAGAAATAAACTTTTGAGCAAATTTTCTATAGAAATAAAACTTTGACAAATTTTTCTGTAGAAATAAAATTTTGACAAAATTTTCTATAGAAACAAGTAAGGAAAGTCTAAAGTCGGGCGGGGCCGACTATATTATACCCTGCACCACTTTGTACATCTAAATTTTCGATACCATATCACATCCGTTAAATGTGTTGGGGCCTACATATATATAGGTTTGTCCCAAATACATACATTTAAATATCACTCGATCTGGACAGAATTTGATAGACTTCTACAAAATTTATAGACTCAAAATTTAAGTCGGCTAGTGCACTAGGGTGGAACACAATGTTAGTAAAAAACAAGTATATACGGCCGTAAGTTCGGCCAGGCCGAAGCTTATGTACCCTTCATCATGGATTGCGTAGAAACTTCTTCTAAACACTGCCATCCAGAATCGAATTACTTAAGTTGCGGTAACGCTTGCCGATGGCAAGGTATCTTAAAACCTCCTAACACCATCTTCTAAATTGTATATAAGTCCATACGTGGTATATATTAAAACAAAAAAATCGATCCAATATTTTGACAAAATTTTCTATAGAAATAAAATTTTGACAATGATGAAAATTTTATTATGAACCGAATAAAATTTTAACAAAATTTTCTCTAGAAATAAAATTTTGACAACATTTACTATAGAAATAAAATTTTGGTAGATTATTTTTGGCTCTAGTGGCAACCATGATTATGAACCGATATGGACCAATTTTTGTGTGATTGGACCAATTTTGGTATGGTTGTTAGAGACCATATACTAACACCACGTTCCTAATTTGAACCGGATCGGATGAATTTTGCTCCTCCAAGAGGCTCTGGAGAACGTTTTATATGGGAGCTATATATAATTATGGACCGATATGGACCAATTCTGGCACGGTTGTTAAAGATCATATACTAACACCATGTTCCAAATTACAACCGGAATGGATGAAATTTGCTTCTCTTTGAGGCTTCGCAAGCCAAATCTGGAGATCGGTTTATATAAGGTCTATATATAATTATGGACCGATGTGGACCAATTTTTGCATGGTTGTTAGAGACCATATACCAACATTATGTACCAAATTTCAGACGGAGCGAATGAATTTTGCTTCTCTTTTCGGCTCCGCAAGCCAAATCTGGAGATCGGTTTATATGGGGTCTATATATAATTATGGACCGATGTGGACCAATTTTTGCATGATTGTTAGAGACCATATACCGACATCATGTACCAAATTTCAGCCGGATCGGATGAAATTTGCTTCTCTTTGAGGCTCCGCAAGCCAAATCTGGGGATCGGTTTATATGGGGGCTATATATAATTATGGACCGATGTGAACCAATTTTTGCACGGTCGTTAGAGACCATATTCTTACACCATGTACTAAATTTCAGCCGGATCGGATGAAATTTGCTTCTCTTTTAGGCTCCGCAAGCCAAATCTGGGAATCGGTTTATATGGGGGCTATATATAATTATAGACCGATGTGAACCAATTTTTGCATGGTTGTTAGATACCATATACCAACACCATGTACCAAATTTCAGCCCGATCGGATGAAATATGCTTCTGTTAGAGGCTCCACAAGCCATATCTGAGGGTCCCTTTATATGGGGGCTATACGTAAAAGTGGACAGATATGGCCCATTTTCAATACCATCTGACCTACATTGCTAACAACGACTTGTGCCAAGTTTCACGTCGATAGCTTGTTTCGTTCGGAAGTTAGCGTGATTTCAACAGACGGACGGACGGACGGACATGCTTAGATCGACTCAGAATTTCACCACGACCCAGAATATATATACTTTATGGGGTCTTAGAGCAATATTTCGATGTGTTACAAACGGAATGACAAAGTTAATATACCCCCATCCTATGATGGAGGGTATAAAAATAAAATGTTGACAAAATTTTCTATAGAAATAAAATTTTGACAAAATTTTCTATAGATTTAAAATTTTGACAAAAATTTCTATTGAAATAAAATTTTAATAAAATTTCTTATAGAAATAAAAATTTGACAAAAATTTCTACACAAATAAAATTTTGACAGAATTTTTTATAGAAAAAAGTTTTGACAGAAATTTCCATAGAAATAAAATTTTGAGAAAATTTCTATAGAATACAATTTTGACAAAATTTTCTATAGATTTAAAATTTTGACAAAATTTTCTATAGAAATAAAATTTTGAGCAAATTTTCTATAGGAATAAAATTTTGACAAAATTTTTTATAGAAATAAAATTTTGTCAAAAATTTCTATCGAAATAAAATTTTCTATACAAATAACATTTTGACAAAATTTTCTATAAAATTAAAATGTTGACAAAATTCTCTATAAAATAAAATTTTGACAAAATTTTTTATAGAAATAAAATTTTGAAAAAATTTTCTATAGATATAAAATTTGGATAAAATTTCTATAGAAATAAAATTTTGACAAAATTTTTTATAGAAATAAAATTTTGTCAAAAGATTCTATCGAAATAAAATTTTCTATACAAATAACATTTTGACAAAATTTTCTATAAAATTAAAATGTTGACAAAATTCTCTATAAAAATAAAATTTTGACAAAATTTTCTATAGAAATAAAATTTTGACAAAATTTTCTATTAAAATAAAATTTTTACAAAATTTTCTATAGAAATAAAATTTTGACAAAATTTTCTATAGAAATAAAATTTTGGCAAAATTTTCTATGAAAATAAAATTTTTACAAATTTGTCTATACAAATAAAATTTTGACAAAATTTTCTATAAAATTAAAATGTTGACAAAATTCTCTATAAAAATAAAATTTTGACAAAATTTTCTATAGAAATAAAATGTTGATAAAATTTTCTATAGAAATAAAATTTGGATAAAATTTTCTGCAGGAATATAATTTTGACAAAATTATCTATAGAAATAAAATTTTGACACAACTTTCTATAGAAAAAATTTTTTGAAAAAATTTTGTATAGAAATAAAATGTTGACCAAATTTTTTATACAAATAAAATTTTGACAAAATTTTCTATGGAAATAACATTTTGACTAAATTTTATATAGAAATAATATTTTGACAAAATTTTCTACAGAAATACATTTTTGAGAAAATTTTCTATAAAAAAAAATTTTCAAAATTTTGTCTAAAGAAAAAAAATTTCCGAAAATGTCTATAGAAATAAAATTTTGACAAAATTTTCTATAGAAATAAAATTGTGGTAAAATTGTCTAAAGAACTAAAATTTTGATAAAATGTAAACAGAAATAAACTTTTGATTCTATATTCTAAAATTATGTTGAAGTTCTCTATATAAAAAAAATCAATTCAAGTAAAATTTTGATAAAAATTTCTATAGAAATGAAATTTTGACAAATTCTTTATAGAAATAAAATTTTGTTAAAATTTTCTATAGAAATAAAATTTTTAAACAACTTTCTATAGACAAAAATTATAGACAAAATTTTGCATAGAAATAAAATGTTGACCAAATTTTCCATAGAAATAAAATTTGGACAAAATTTTCTATAAATTTAAAATTTTCTATAGATATAAAATTTGGATAAAATTTTCTGCAGGAATATAATTTTGACAAAATTTTCCATAGAAATAAAATTCTGACACAAGTTTCTATAGCAAAAAATTTTTGAAAAAATTTTATATAGAAATAAAATGTTGACCAAATTTTCCATAGAAATAAAATTTAAACAACATTTTCTATAAATTTAAAATTTTGACAAAATTTTCTATAAAAATAAAATTTGGATAAAATGTTCTATAGAAATAAAATTTTGACAAAATTTTCTATGAAAATAAAATTTTGACAAAATTTTCTATAGAAATAAAATTTTGACAAATTTGTCTATACAAATAAAATGTTGACAAAATTTTCTATGAAACTAAAATGTTGATAAAATTTTCTATAGAAATAACATTTTGACAAAAGTTTCTACAGAAATAAAATTTTTAAAAAAATTTCCATAAAAATAAAATTTTGAAAATTTTGTCTAAAGAAAAAAAAATTTCCGAAATGTCTATAGAAATAAAATTTTGACAAAATTTTCTATAGAAATAAAATTGTGACAAAATTGTGTAAAGAAATAAACTTTTGATTCTATATTCTATAATTTTGTTGAAGTTCTCTACAGAAATAATATCTGACAAATTTTTCTTGGAACTAAATTTTTGAGAAAATTTTCTATAGAAATGAAATTTGGAGAAAATTTTGTATAGAAAATTTGTGCAATCCATACTCTCTAAAATGCCTCAAGCGCAAAAATCCAACCGCTTGAGATCCGTTGTGCCTCAGAATTCAATTGAATTTTAAGGCACTCTTGGTTGAAGCGTGCTGTGTGCGATGGTATAGAGTCCTGTTAGACGGGCATCATTGGATCGTTTTAGTATTTCTCGCTGATCAGGAATATATACACTATATAGTCGGAAATTTATGAGTCACAAACGAAATGGTAAACATGTTATAACGGGTTTATGTATCCTATAGTGGTGGTTGTTTTCCAGACTGTTATAAAGTGCAAAAAGAAACCCATATCATTGGGCCAGTCCCCCATGTAGAATATTGGCCTAATCCTATTTGGTTACAGTTGTCATTGATCCTTCTGATCGGTTAATTCCACACATGTACACACACGCATGTAATTACCATGAGTGACATACGTCAATGTCACAAAAACGTATGACCATTGTTTCGTTTCCGTTCATTTTGATGTTGTTGTGTGTTTGCAAAGGATTTTCACAATAATATCAATTATGGAATTTTCTGCACCTATTGTTTGTCCACTAAAGTCAGAGTGTTAGTTTTTCATATATAAGCAGTAAATCCCATTGTTCGATCCATTGAAATTGTGTTCTTTTTTGTAGTCTTTTTTTGTATAGTCCTTGTTCTTTGCCATTGACATTATTATCCTTCGTATAATCCTCTAATCTAGCAAATGCTAACACCAATGTCCATTGCTGGTAATGAAAAAAAAAACAACAACTATGCTGTCACTCTAGTATATCATTGTTTTTGTTCAGTTTTTTTTTTCTCGTATATTCCATTCAATTGTAAATAGGATTGAAGAGGGAGGAAGGAAGACTGGTAGCTGATGTAATGAGAGCTTTATTGGATACTTCAATACCTCATCTGGCAATGACATAAACAGTTGGTCGATGTTTATCTGACGGATGTCAAGAGAAATCGAATGGCAAAAGATTTCCTTCCGACTTTAGTTTATATTGCAAACTGATATGTGACACAAGCAAATGTAATTACAAGTAATGAGTGTTCTCTCAAGAAATTCATTTAACTACCCACACATACTCACAGACACATACACACTTAAAATATGCATTATACAATCAATGCAGGTTACACCATTTCGACAAAAATTGAGAATTTTTGAAAATATATTAAAAATCATAAAAAATTATAAAAATTATTTAATTGGCAAAATATAACTAATTTTTTTCCGTTGCACAGAATCAGTCACTTCTTGAGGTTTGATCCGAATTCAGTTTCTTAAATGTGAATTAAAAAATTTGGTAATATTTTGCCAAATAAATAATTTTTATAATTTTTTATGATTTTAAATAAAATTGCCCATTAAAAATATGAAAAACGAGGTATAAAAGTCGAGTTAAAATAACTACCTCTATACCTAAAATAAAGAATGTCTTTGGAAGGACATTTTTGAAGTGCTTTTAAAATTGTGCCATTAGAACAACTTCCAATTTTTTTTTTGCTGGGTGGTGTAGGGTATATGGTAAAATGTGTTTCTCTTCTGTTTAAGAAGTCAAATCATGAGATCAATTTAAATGGTGGATAAGTCCTATAATTGACAGATTGATAGTTGGTTTATGGTTGGCCACAATTGTATCATGATAAGGAGGGACAATTTGTCCCCTCTAGAAATTATGGTGAGTGTATTTCTGAGTGCTTTAAAGTTTCTTAAAGTGGTTTAACACATACCGTTGGACGACGTTCGGACTCGGCTGTCAGAATTTTATTCCTCATCATTGGGGTCAACATTTGTGCCACAATTACTAAAAGGAAAGAATATCTCCGCCTGTGAAGTGAGTCATGGGTTATATCCCAATATGGTCGAACACCACACTCAAAAAAAATTTTTTTAAGTTTAAAAATAAGGTTTATTTTGAGGATCTTAGGTTAGGTTAGGTTATGTGGCAGCCCGATGTATCAAGCTCACTTAGACTATTCAGTCCATTGTGATACCACAGTGGTGAACTTCTCTCTTATCACTGAGTGCTGCCCGATTCCATGTTAAGCTCAATGACAAGGGACCTCCTTTTTATAGCCGAATCCGAACGGCGTTCCACATTGCAGTGAAACCACTTAGAGAAGCTTTGAAACCCTCAGAAATGTCACCAGCATTACTGAGGTGGGATAATCCACCGCTGAAAAACTTTTTGGTGTTCGGTCGTAGCAGGAATCGAACCCACGACCTTATGTATGCAAGGCGGGCATGCTACCCATTTCACCACGGTGGTGGATCTTGCATCTTTAGATTTTTTAATACCCTTTTTATACCCTTCACCGCTACTTTGGTACATTGTATAATAAGTTTGTGCATTTGCATGCAACCCCAAGAAGGAGCAGTCTGAGACCCATCGTTTAGTGTACCGATCGTCTTAGAATTAAATTCTGAGTCGATTTAGCGGTGTCCGTCTGTCTGTCTGCCTGTCCATCAGTCTGTTCATGTATTTTTGTGTGCAAAGTACAGCTCGAAATTTAAGTCCGATCATCCTGAAATTTGCCATAGAGCGTAACAGTTGCTCAAAGACTATCCCTATTAATATTGGAAACAAATCGCTTAAGATTTAGATATAGCTGCCACATATCACCGATTTGATCATAATTGACGTATTTATGAAGCGATCTTGCTCAAATTTTGTACCTCTGACCCCCATTTTCATGTAGCTCCGTTAGGCTTTAACTGGCAGTTAACAGAAAGAAAAATGGAATTTTTTTTTTCGGTTAACTTGAACTGAAAAATTTTCAGCAGTTAAGTTCATAACTGGCATATGGAATATATACGCAAGATGACAAATATGTAGATATCACGGTTTAAAAGTTCGTTAGCACTAACGGAGCTTCATGAAAATGGGGGTGAATGTTCTATGACATAGATAATTTTCTCGAAATTTTATTCCAATTGAAAATTTTCTCAAAATTTTATTTCTATAGAAAATTCTCTCATAATTTTATTTCTATAGAAAATTTGGTAAAAATTTTATTTTTATAGAAATTTTTGTCAAAATTTTATTTTTATAGAAATTTTTGTCAAGATTTTATTTCTATAGAACATTTTGTCAAAATTTTATCTCTATAGAAAATTTTGTCAAAATTTTATTTCTATGGAAAATTTTGTCAAAATTTTATTTCTATGGAAAATTTTGTCAAAATTCTACTTTTATAAAAATTTTTGTCAAAATTTTATTTCTATAGAAAATTTTCTCAAAATTTTATTACTATAGAAAATTTTGTAAAAATTTTATTTTTATAGAAAATTTTGTCAAAATTTTATTTTTGTAGAAAATTCTGTCAAAGTTTTTTCTCTATACATTTTTTTCAAAATTTTATTTCAATAGAAAAATTTGTCAACATTTTATTTATGTAGGAAATTTTCTCAAAATTTTATTCTTATAGAATTTTTTTTTTAAATTTCATTTCTATAGAGAATTTTCTCAAAATTTTATTTATTTCTATAGAAAATTTTGTCAAAATCTTATTTCTACAGAAAATTTTGTCAAAATTTTATTTCTATAGAAAATTTCTCAAATTTTATTTCTATTGAAAATTCTCTCAAAATTTTGTTTCTATTGAACATTCTCTCAAAATTTTATTTCTATAGAAAATTTTCTCAAAAAATTTTGTTAAAATTTTATTTCTATAGTAATATTTGTCAAAATTTTATTTCTATAGAAAATTTTGTCAAAATTTTATTTCTATGGAAAATTTTGTCAAAATTCTACTTTTACAGAAATTTTTTTTATAGAAAATTTTGTCAAAATTTTATTTTTATAGAAAATTTTGTCAAAATTTTATTTTTGTAGAAAATTTTGTCAAAGTTTTTTTTTTTCTATAAAATTTTTTCAAAATTTTATTTCAATAAAAAAATTTGTCATAATTTTATTTGTGTAGGAAATTTTCTCAAAATTTTATTCTTATAGTAAATTTTTTTTAAATTTAATTTCTATAGAAAATTTTCTCCAAATTTAATTTCTATAGAAAATTTTCTCAAAATTTAATTTCTATAGAAAATTTTCTCAAAATTTAATTTCTATAGAAAATTTTCTCTCAAGTTTATTTCTATAGAATATTTTCTCAAATTTTATTTCTATAGAAAATTTTCTCAAAATTTTATTTCTATGGAAAATTTTCTCAAAATTTTATTTCTTTTGAAAATTCTCTCCAAATTTTATTTATATTGAAAATACTCTCAACATTTAATAGAAAGTTTTGTTAAAATTTTACTTCTATAGAAAATTTTGTCAAAATTTTATTTCTATAGAAAATTTTGTCAAAATTTTATTTCTATAAAAAATTTTGTCAAAATATTATTTCTATAGAAAATTTTCTCAAAATTCTACTTTTATAGAAATTTTTGTCAAAATTAGAATATTTTCTCAAAATTTTATTTCTATAGAAAATTTTCTCAAAATTTTATTTCTATGGAAAATTCTCTCAAAATTTTATTTCTATTGAAAATTCTATCCAAATTTTATTTATATTGAAAATTCTCTCAACATTTAATAGAAAATTTTGTTAAAATTTTACTTCTATAGAAAATTTTGTCAAAATTTTACTTCTATAGAAAATTTTGTCAAAATTTTATTTCTATAGAAAATTTTGTCAAAATTTTATTTCTATAGAAAATTTTGTCAAATATGTATTTTTATAGAAAATTTTGTCGAAAATTTAATTCTATAGAAAATTTTGTCAAAATTTTATTTCTATAGAAAAATAAAATATTTTTATAGAAAATTATGTTAAAATATTATTTCTATAGAAAATTTTTCAAAATTTTATTTCTATTGAAAATTCTCTCAAAATTTTATTTCTATAGAAAATGTGGCCAAAATTTTATTTTTATAGAAAATTTTGTCAAAATTTTATTTCTATAGAAAACATTGTTACAATTTTATTTCAATAGAAAATTTTGTCAAAATTTTATTTCTATAAAAAATTTTGTCAAAATTTTATTTCTATAGAAAATTTTGTCAAATATGTATTTTTATAGAAAATTTTGTCGAAAATTTAATTCTATAGAAAATTTTGTCAAAATTTTATTTCTATAGAAAAATAAAATATTTTTATAGAAAATTATGTTAAAATATTATTTCTATAGAAAATTTTTCAAAATTTAATTTCTATAGAAAATTATTTCAAAATTTTATTTCTATAGAAAATTTTCTCAAAATTTTATTTCTATAGAAAATTTTCTCAAAATTTTATTTCTATTGAAAATTCTCTCAAAATTTTATTTCTATAGAAAATTTGGCCAACATTTTATTTCTATAGAATCTTTTGTCAAAATTTTATTTCTATAGAAAATTTTGTCAAAATAGAGAAGCGATATGTTTGTACAAATTTATTTCGGCAAAGGCCGGCTATCATAAACTTTTTTTGGGAGGTTCAAGTGTGGTTCACTTTGGGTTTAGTGAACTGCCTGAATTTATTCTGATAATTGGTTGATAGTTTTGCTGCTAGTAGAGGATGCTGATGAGGAATGTGGTAATTCCGAAACGTGCGTCCATGCAACCATCTTGCAGTCTATAGGGCTTTGCCCAAATAAATTTAACAAACATTATTTTCCTCTGTTGGTTAAGCTACACTTGTAGTTAGTCAATGCATAGTTTTAAGCTGAAATCAAAAACAACAACAAAATTTTATTTCTATAGAAAATTTTGTCAACATTTTATTTTTATAGAAAATATTGTTAGAATTTTATTTTTATAGAAAATTTTGTCAAAATTGTATTTCTATAGAAAATTTTGTCAACATTTTATTTCTATTGAAAATTCTCTCAAAATTTTATATCTATTGAAAATTCTCCACCGTGTTCTCCAGATCTGGCCCCCAGCGACCTTTTCTTGTTCTCAGACCTCAAAAGGATATTCGCAGGGAAAAAATTTGGCTGCAATGAAGAGGTGATCGCCGAAACGGAGGCCTATTTTGAGGCAAAACCGAAGGAGTACTTCCAAAATGGTATCAAAAAATTGGAAGGTCGTTATAATCGTTGTATCGCTGTTGAAGGGAACTATGTTGAATAATAAAAACGACTTTTGCCAAAAAAAATGTGTTTTTCTTTGTTAGACCGGGGACTTATCAGCCAACCTGTTATATCGTCAGGTATGCCAAATATGGTTAAAATCGGTTGCAATTTACTTGAAATTTTGCACTGTGGGTAAAATAAATATCTTGGCAATGTGTGACAAATTTAGTTCAAATCGGTTACAGAATAAGATATAGCTCCTATATATACGTGCTATCGATTTGGGCAAATTTGGCCCACGTTTTTAACACCATATTGTAGTCATATCCTAAACATCGCCATTGATAAAAATTTTAGTCTACACTTTAGTGATGGGTATAATATAGTCGGCTACGCCCGACTTTATACTTAATGTTAATTTTCGACATGTTTCTATTGAAATATGAACAAAACTGCGTGTTTGTCTAACCGTTACTGCACTAAAAAAAAAGTGAACTCTATATTTCACTAAAGCCAATTTAACTTTATTTTAGTTCATGGAATTATTATGTTTGGAGAAAGTTTCATTTACTCTAATAATGAACTAAAAAACGGGAAAAAATTATCCTCAAATTAAGCAAAAAGATTTACTGAATTCGCGCTTCCCACCAAATATTTCATTATTTCTTTAAATTTGTAAATTTTACCAAAAATACGTCAATCATGAACTTCGTATGTCACTAAAGACATTCTTGCATTTTTTAACTCCAAGTTTTTCCTTCAAACTACAAAATTTTCTTTGACAAGTGAAAAAAAATTAATAATGCCTAATAAATTTTCTTGCATTTGTCGAAAAATATTTACTTATTTTTGTGATATCGGCAACATGTCAGCGTTTGTAGTACTGTTTAGTTAAAATTTTCTAAAAATATTCAAAATTTTCTAAAATTAACCAAAAGTTTTCTTCCTGGTGGGCAGCGTTGCCAATTTAGCTTTTTTCCCGCTAGATTTGGCTTTTTTTGAAGACGTTTAGCGGGAAAAAAATGCATTTAGCTTTTAGCTTTTTTTCTGGCTTTTTTTCATGACCCTTTTAGCTATTTTTGGCTTTTTTTTATTTTCGACATGTTTCTATTGAAATATGGATAAATCGGCGTTTTTATCTAAGCCTTGCTGCAAGTATAAGGGTTTCCACATATTTCAAAGCTCAGTTGAAGCATTAATAATGAGTCCAGCCATTATGCGGGCATTTTTGTAGCAAATACACCTTGTTGTAAAGTTTTTTCATTATATACATAAAAGTTATCGTAAACTTTAAATCTACTATTACCATACAAATTTGTTAGATAAACTGTCAGTAAATTATTGGGAATATTATCATTTGACTCGTTTATCCTTTTTATGTTATTATAATATTCTAAAGTTATTATGATATTACTAAATTAAAATAGTAGATGTGAATAGCTTTGTGCACTGAAAAAAAATATTGTCGTCTCCTTAAAATACGAACGCGAATTTTGGTTATAATAGCATTTGTGAATTTCTTTTATATAAACTGTTTTCCTTGTCCAAAAGACGATAAAGTCGTTTTGTCCTTATAATTAAGTGATTCAACTTAAAAATGGGTATGTTTTCATGAAAGAAGGAAGAATTAATGAAATAGTCTTTAAATGTGAGGAGTTTTTGCATCTTAACCACAAACCAAATAGCGTTCAAAAATAGAAGATATTTTTCAACACTTTATTTTAAAAACGTATATATAAAGGGTGATTCTTTTGAGGTTAGGATTTTCATGCATTAGTATTTGACAGATCACGTGGGATTTCAGACATGGTGTCAAAGAGAAAGATGCTCAGTATGCTTTGACATTTCATCATGAATAGACTTACTAACGAGCAACGCTTGCAAATCATTGAATTTTATTACCAAAATCAGTGGCAGAAAATCCGCTTTTTTATCGACAAATTTTGTTCAGCGATGAGGCTCATTTCTGGTTGAATGGCTACGTAAATAAGCAAAATTGCCGCATTTGGTGTGAAGAGCAACCAGAAGCCGTTCAAGAACTGCCCATGCATCCCGAAAAATGCACTGTTTGGTGTGGTTTGTACGCTGGTGGAATCATTGGACCGTATTTTTTCAAAGATGCTGTTGGACGCAACGTTAAGGTGAATGGCGATCACTATCGTTCGATGCTAACAAACTTTTTGTTGCCAAAAATGGAAGAACTGAACTTGGTTGACATGTGGTTTCAACAAGATGGCGCTACATGCCACACAGCTCGCGATTCTATGGCCATTTTGAGGGAAAACTTCGGAGAACAATTCATCTCAAGAAATGGACCGGTAAGTTGGCCACCAAGATCATGCGATTTGACGCCTTTAGACTATTTTTTGTGGGGCTACGTCAAGTCTAAAGTCTACAGAAATAAGCCAGCAACTATTCCAGCTTTGGAAGACAACATTTCCGAAGAAATTCGGGCTATTCCGGCCGAAATGCTCGAAAAAGTTGCCCAAAATTGGACTTTCCGAATGGACCACCTAAGACGCAGCCGCGGTCAACATTTAAATGAAATTATCTTCAAAAAGTAAATGTCATGGACCAATCTAACGTTTCAAATAAAGAACCGATGAGATTTTGCAAATTTTATGCGTTTTTTTTTTAAAAAAAGTTATCAAGCTCTTAACAAATCACCCTTTACAATAATTTCTACTTGAAGTCGAGTCTGAATTTGGAAATTTAAGTTGGCGTTAGCACGTTTTTAAAGCACTTTGATAGCTCATGAAGAAAAGGAAAATGTTTTTACTGGGAAATGTAAACTATAGGCATTTTCTACAATTTAAATAAAAGTAATGTATTTAGAATTGTTCACAATTTCAAATCCAAACTAAAATTTTATTTAAAAAAAAATGACAAATCATTTTTTTACCAAATCCAAAGCATGCTTAGATCATTTAATATTTTAAAATAACAAGTAAATAAAATAGAGTTGTTGGGAAGGTAGCTCCCACAAAACGAAGGACTTCCAGTAAAAAATTTGTGATAATAATCAAAATGTATCGAATACGCAAACAGAGCTAATATGCCTTAGATATTGTTACAGTCTCACAGAAGTGGAATTAAAATGAAAATAATATGCATTGTAAGTGAAATAAAGCCTTTAAGTTTGTTAAATTTCAATCAAAAATGTGACTTTTGATACAAAAACATTTAGCTTTTTTTCTAGCTATTTTTTAGCATTTTATAGCCTTTTTATACCCTTCACCACTACTGTGGTACAGGGTATAATAAGTTTGTGCATTTGTATGTAACGCCAAGAAGGAGTAATCATAGACCACCCTTTTAGTATACGGATCGGCTTAGAATTAAATTCTGAGTCGATTTAGCGATGTCCGTCTGTCTGTCTGTCCGTCTGTCTGTCCGTCTGTCTGTCCGTCTGTCTGTCCGTCTGTCCGTCTGTCTGTCTGTCTGCTGATGTATTTTTGTGTGCAAAGTACAGCTCGCAGTTTTAGTCCGATTGTCCTGAAATTTGGTATAGGGTCCTGTTTCGGCTCAAAGACGATCCCTATTGATTTTGGAAAAAATCGGTTCAGATTTAGATATAGCTGCCATATATATTTTTCACCGATCTGGTCATAATTGGCGTGTATATCAACCGATCTTCCTCAAATTCCGTACATCCGAATATTTTATGAGTCTCGAAAAACTTGCAAAATATCAGCAAAATCGGTTCAGATTTAGATATAGCTCCCATATATAGCTTTCGCCCGATTTACACTCATTTGCCCACAGAGGCCAATTTTTTGCTCCGATTTAGTTGAAATTTTGCATAGGGAGTAGAATTAGCGTTGTAACTATGGGTGCCAAATTTGCTTGAAATCGGTTCAGATTTGGATATATCTCCCATATAAAGCTTTCGCCCGATTTACACTCATATGACCACAGAGGCCAATTTTTAACTCCGATTTAGTTGAAATTTTGCACAGGGAGTAAAATTAGCATTGTAGCTATGCGTGCCAAATTTGGTTGAAATCGGTTCAGATTTAGATATAGCTCCCATATATATGTTTTTCTGATTTCGACAAAAATGGTCAAAATACCAACATTTTCCTTGTAAAATCGCCACTGCTTAGTCGAAAAGTTGTAAAAATGACTCTAATTTTCCTAAACTTCTAATACATATATATCGAGCGATAAATCATAAATAAACTTTTTCGAAGTTTCCTTAAAATTGCTTCAGATTTAAACGTTTCCCATATTTATACCCTTCACCACTACTGTGGTACAGGGTATAATAAGTTTGTGCATTTGTATGTAACGCCAAGAAGGAGTAATCATAGACCAACCTTTTAGTATACGGATCGGCTTAGAATTAAATTCTGAGTCGATTTAGCGATGTCCGTCTGTCTGTCTGTCCGTCTGTCTGTCCGTCTGTCTGTCCGTCTGTCTGTCTGTCTGTCTGTCTGTCTGTTGATGTATTTTTGTGTGCAAAGTACAGCTCGCAGTTTTAGTCCGATTGTCCTAAAATTTAGTATAGGGTCCTGTTTCGGCTCAAAGACGATCCCTATTGATTTTGGAAAAAATCGGTTCAGATTTAGATATAGCTGCCATATATATTTTTCGCCGATCTGGTCATAATTGGCGTGTATATCAACCGATCTTCCTCAAATTCCGTAAATCCGAATATTTTATAAGTCTCGAAAAACTTGCAAAATATCAGCCAAATCGGTTCAGATTAAGATATAGCTCCCATATATAGCTTTCGCCCGATTTACACTCATTTGCCCACAGAGGCCAATTTTTTGCTCCGATTTAGTTGAAATTTTGCACAGGGAGTAGAATTAGCATTGTAACTATGCGTGCCAAATTTGGTTGAAATCGGTTCAGATTTAGATATAGCTCCCATATATATGTTTTTCTGATTTCGACAAAAATGGTCAAAATACCAACATTTTCCTTGTAAAATCGCCACTGCTTAGTCGAAAAGTTGTAAAAATGAATCTAATTTTCCTAAACTTCTAATACATATATATCGAGCGATAAATTATAAATAAACTTTTTCGAAGTTTCCTTAAAATTGCTTCAGATTTAAACGTTTCCCATATTTTTTTTACTAACATTGTGTTCCACCCTAGT
The DNA here is from genome assembly GCF_050003625.1 of Haematobia irritans. NCBI lineage: Eukaryota > Metazoa > Arthropoda > Insecta > Diptera > Muscidae > Haematobia > Haematobia irritans. The sequence goes on from NC_134398.1 coordinate 18,767,481, forward strand.
GCATTAGCCGACTTAAATTTTGAGTCTATAGATTTTGTAGAAGTCTATCAAATTCTTCCAGATCGAGTGATATTCAAATGTATGTATTTGGGACAGACCTTTATATATAGCCCCCAACACATTTGACGGATGTGATATGGTATCGAAAATTTAGATCTACAAAGTGGTGCAGGGTATAATATAGTCGGCCCCGCCCGACTTTAGACTTTCCTTACTGGTTTTTTACTAACATTGTGTTCCACCCTAGTGCATTAGCCGACTTAAATTTTGAGTCTATAGATTTTGTAGAAGTCTATCAGATTCTTCCAGATCGAGTGATATTTAAATGTATGTATTTGGGACAATATATAGCCCCCTACACATTTGACGGATGTGATATGGTATCGAAAATTTAGATCTACAAAGTGGTGCAGGGTATAATATAGTCGGCCCCGCCCGACTTTAGACTTTCCTTACTGGTTTAGCTATTTTTTTGGGCAAATCTAGCGGTTTTTGGTGAAACAATTCTGGCAACGCTGCTGGTGGGTTCACTGTTTTTTCAGTGTGCCGGAATAAGGATTTCTAGGTATTTCAAAGCGCAATAAAAACATAAACAATAATTCGCAAAGCGCTAGTGTTTTTGTTTTTCGTGAAACAATTTGGCAACGCTGTGTTTTTTCTGTTTTGTCCTAATCCCATGATTCCGTGCTGTTATCGGTGTACGGAATTTAGAGAGCGTTTTCTTCTCTCCCGACTGATTCCTATAAATTGGATTTCGCCGTGTTTGTGATATTCGTTTGCCAGGTGGTTGTAAGCTTCTTATTGCCTCCTTGGTCATTTAATTCCATAATTGAACACCCTGTCTCACATCACTTTATTTGTAGTTGTACAAAGCCTTCAGGTGTTCGAATTTCCAAAATTGGTTCTTCATTACCATATCCCCTATTGATTCCACTCTACTTCCCATAATGTTTACTATAGTGTCGTCTTAGATATGGGGTGTAGTACGGCTGTTTCAACTTCATTCCCATATTTTTAATTTTTTTTCTGATATCCATTTGCAAATTTGTGGATTTTGCAATTGGAAATTGTGTAAAAACTTTACCATGGAAAAAAGCCTATATTCTGAGAATGCTTCACTATCAAAAGGATTCTATTGAAATGGTCAAAGAGATCCTGGAATTTGAATATGACCTGCTTCTTATGTTATATCAAATGGAATAAAGAGAGAGAGAGAGAGAGAAAAAAACATAAATTCACTGCTACTTCAAGCAAGCAATTTGAGTTGGCGGTAACATCTGTTCTGTGAAATTACACACTTTCATTATGCCAGCGAAATTGGATGAAGAATATGCTGAGGATGAAGGACTCGTTTTGTTTTTTTTTCAGCCTTCCTGGACCCTTCTGTTGATTGCATGTCCTTTAATGTTTCTTATGCATTTTTACAAATTTTCAGTTCTTCGTTTTGTTTTTTTTTTTTTTTCTTATCATTGGCATGTGTTGTTTTCCACACTTTATCCTCTGGTTGTTTTTTCATAGGGATCATCCCTACTACTTGGACAGACCTGCAGTTTTTCATTACCATTGCATTTCTACCCGGCAATTTTCTTGTCAGTTTGACAATTGTTTCAATTTTGTATAGCTCTGCTAACTTCACCGTTGACTCCTTTTTTCTCCTTTTTTGTTTACTGTTGGGTTCTATCGACAGCTACTGTCAATCATTTTAACATCATGTTGCCCAGATGCATTAAGGCATATTTGAATTGTCCTCTTGTTTTTTTCGTTTTTTTTTTTTTTTGTTTCGCTTTTGTTTCATTACTGCTTGTGAAGGGAGGGAGGTCCCTTTATCTAGGGAAGTTGTCACTTTCCTTTGGTATAAGAGGACACTGTGTAACAAATTGTGCAATCATAGTAATTTGAATTTAATGTTTCCCAAATGGAAGAAGGGTTAGTGTGCTTGGGGTGTTCGTCCTCCATATATAGGGAATGACTATAGGCAATACACGATGGTGTTCAATTATTTTTGTTTTAATTGTATTTTAATTGAATTGCAGAGAAGAGAAATTGGAACATATGGTTGAAATGAATGCAAAAAGAAGTGGAAAAGGCATAACATCGGATATTGGGGTTAAATTTCACTTAAACAAAGTCACACAAAACGAAGAAAAGCGTCACTCAATATGGATAAGCTGAATGTTATCTAACTTCTTTATGGGATTTAAATCATTAGCTTCTGGAGCAAAACGAAAAAAAAAAACAAGTATATACGGTCGTACGTTACACAAGGCCGAATCTTGTGTACCCTCCACCATGGATTACGTAGAAACTTCTACTAAAGACTGTCATCCACAATAGAATTACTTTGGTTGCGGTAAAACTTGCCGATGGCAAGGTATCTTAAAACATCTTAACACCGTCTTCTAAATTGTAAGTTAGTCCATACATATAATTCAGTTTGACAAAATTTTGTATAGAAATAAAAATTTGACACAATTTTCTATAGAAATAAAATTTTGACAAAATTTTCTATAGAAATAAAATTTTGACAAAATTTTCTATAGAAATAAAATTTTGACAAAATTTTCTATAGAAATAAAATTTTGACAAAATTTTCTATAGACATGAAATTTTGACAAAATTTTCTATAGGAATAAAATTTTGACAACATTTTCTATAAAAACAAAATTTTGACAAAATTTTCTATAGAAATAAAATGTTGATAAAATTTCCCATAGAAATAAACATTTAAAAAAAAAATCTAGAGAAATAAAACTTGGACAAAATTTTCAATAGAAATAAAATTTTGACACAATTTTCCATAGAAATAAAAATTAAAAAAAAATTGTATAGAAATAAAATTTTGACAAAATTTTCCATAGAAATAAAAATTAAAAAAAAAAAATTGTATAGAAATGAAATTTTGACAAAATTTTCTATAGACATAATTTTCTAAAGCAAACATTTTTATAAAATTTACGGGGTATATACTAAAAAAAAAACAACAAGTATATACGGCCGTAAGTTTGGCCAGGCCGAATCTTATGTACCCTCCACCATGGATTGCGTAGAAACTTCTACGAAAGACTGTCATCCACAATCGAATTACTTGGGTTTTGGCATCTTAAAACTTCGTAACATCGTTTTCTAAATTGTGAGTTAGTCCGTACGTGGTAGAGAGCAAAATTGAAATATGGGGTCGCTTATAGAATTATAAACTATTGGCTATATACAATTATGAACTTGATATGGACCAATTTTTGTGTGATTGGGGATCGATTTATCTGAGGGCTATATATAACTATAGACCGATATGGACCTAGTTAGTCATGGTTGTTAACGGCCATATACTAGCACAATGTACCAAATTTCAACTGACTCGGATGAAATTTGCTCTTCCAAGAGGCTCTAAAACCAAATCTGAGGATCGGTTTATATGGGGGCTATATATGATTATGGATTGATATCGACCACTTTTGGCATGGCTGCTAAATATCATATACTACCACCACGTACCACATTTCAACCAGATCGGATGAATTTTGCTTCTCCAAATGGCACCGGAGGTCAAATCTGGGATCGGTTTATATGGGTGCTATATATAATTATGGACTGATATTAACCACTTCCTGCACGGTTGTTGGATACCATATACTGACATCACGTACCAAATTTCAACCGAATCGGATGAATTTTGCTCTTCCAAGGGGCTCCGGAGGTCAAATCTGGGGATCGGTTAATATGGGGGCTATATATAATTATGGACCGATTTCGACCAATTTTTGCACGGGTGTTTGAGGTATATTAACACCATGTACCAAATTTCAACTGAATCAAATGCATTTTGGTCTTCCAAGAGGCTACGGAGGTCAAATCTGGTGATCGGTTTATATGGGGGCTATATATAATTATGAACCTAACATATGTGGACCATTTTTTGAATGGTCATTAGAGACCATGTACCAAATTTCAGCCGGATCGGATGAAATTTGCTTCTCTTAGAGGCTCCGCAAGCAAAATAGGGGGATCGGTTTATATGGGGTCTATATATAATTATTGACCGATGTGGACCAATTTTTGCATAGATGTTAGAGACCAAATACTTACACCATGTACCAAATTTCAGCCGAATCGGATGAAATTTGCTTCTCTTAGAGGCTCCGCAAGCCAAATCGGGGGATCGGTTTATATGGGGGCTATATATAATTATGGACCGATGTGGACCAATTTTTGCACGGTTGTTAAAGGCCATATACAAACACCATGTACCAAATTTCAGCCGGATCGGATGAAATATGCTTCTCTTAGAGCCATCGCAAGCCAAATTTGGGGGTCCGTTTATATGGGGGCTATACGTAAAAGTGGACCGATATGGCCCATTTGCAATACCATCCGACCTACATCTATAACAACTACTTGTGCCAAGTATCAAGTCGATAGCTTGTTTCGTTCGGAAGTTACCGTGATTTCAACAGACGGACGGACGGACATGCTTAGATCGACTCAGAATTTCACCACGACTCAGAATATATATACTTTATGGGGCCTTAGAGCAATATTTCGATGTGTTACAAACGGAATGTCAAAGTTAATAGAAATAAAATTTTGACAAAATTTTCTATAGAAATAAAATTTTGACAAAATTTTTCATAAAAAAACCAGTAAGGAAAGTCTAAAGTCGGGCGGGGCCGACTATATTATACCCTGCACCACTTTGTAGATCTAAATTTTCGATACCATATCACATCCGTCAAATGTGTTGGGGGCTATATATAAAGGTCTGTCCCAAATACATACATTTGAATATCACTCGATCTGGAAGAATTTGATAGACTTCTACAAAATCTATAGACTCAAAATTTAAGTCGGCTAATGCACTAGGGTGGAACACAATGTTAGTAAAAAAAATATGGGAAACGTTTAAATCTGAAGCAATTTTAAGGAAACTTCGAAAAAGTTTATTTATAATTTATCGCTCGATATATATGTATTAGAAGTTTAGGAAAATTAGATTCATTTTTACAACTTTTCGACTAAGCAGTGGCGATTTTACAAGGAAAATGTTGGTATTTTGACCATTTTTGTCGAAATCAGAAAAACATATATATGGGAGCTATATCTAAATCTGAACCGATTTCAACCAAATTTGGCACGCATAGTTACAATGCTAATTCTACTCCCTGTGCAAAATTTCAACTAAATCGGAGCAAAAAATTGGCCTCTGTGGGCAAATGAGTGTAAATCGGGCGAAAGCTATATATGGGAGCTATATCTTAATCTGAACCGATTTGGCTGATATTTTGCAAGTTTTTCGAGACTTATAAAATATTCGGATTTACGGAATTTGAGGAAGATCGGTTGATATACACGCCAATTATGACCAGATCGGCGAAAAATATATATGGCAGCTATATCTAAATCTGAACCGATTTTTTCCAAAATCAATAGGGATCGTCTTTGAGCCGAAACAGGACCCTATACTAAATTTTAGGACAATCGGACTAAAACTGCGAGCTGTACTTTGCACACAAAAATACATCAACAGACAGACAGACAGACAGACAGACAGACGGACAGACAGACGGACAGACAGACGGACAGACAGACAGACGGACATCGCTAAATCGACTCAGAATTTAATTCTAAGCCGATCCGTATACTAAAAGGTTGGTCTATGATTACTCCTTCTTGGCGTTACATACAAATGCACAAACTTATTATACCCTGTACCACAGTAGTGGTGAAGGGTATAAATATGGGAAACGTTTAAATCTGAAGCAATTTTAAGGAAACTTCAAAAAAGTTTATTTATGATTTATCGCTCCATATATATGTATTAGAAGTTTAGGAAAATTAGAGTCATTTTTACAACCTTTCGACTAAGCAGTGGCGATTTTACAAGGAAAATGTTGGTATTTTGACCATTTTTGTCGAAATCAGAAAAACATATATATGGGAGCTATATCTAAATCTGAACCGATTTCAACCAAATTTGGCACGCATAGCAACAATGCTTATTCTCCTCCCTGTGCAAAATTTCAACTAAATCGGAGTTAAAAATTGGCCTCTGTGGACATATGAGAGTAAATCGGGCGAAAGCTATATATGGGAGATATATCTAAATCTGAACCGATTTCAACCAACTTTGGCACGCATAGCAACAATGCTAATTCTACTCCCTGTACAAAATTTCAACTAAATCGGAGTTAAAAATTGGCCTCTGTGGACATATGAGTGTAAATCGGGCGAAAGCTATATATGGGAGATATATATAAATCTGAACCGATTTCAACAAAATTTGGCACGCATAGCTACAATGCTAATTCTACTCCCTGTGCAAAATTTCAACTAAATCGGAGTTAAAAATTTGCCTCTGTGGTCATATGAGTGTAAATCGGGCGAAAGCTATATATGGGAGCTATATCTAAATCTGAACCGATTTTGCTGATATTTTGCAAGTTTTTCGAGACTCATAAAATATTCGGATGTACGGAATTTGAGGAAGATCGGTTGATATACACGCCAATTATGACCAGATCGGTGAAAAATATATATGGCAGCTATATCTAAATCTGAACCGATTTTTTCCAAAATCAATAGGGATCGTCTTTGAGCCGAAACAGGACCCTGTACCAAATTTTAGGACAATCGGACTAAAACTGCGAGCTGTACTTTGCACACAAAAATACATCAACAGACAGACAGACAGACAGACAGACAGACGGACAGACAGACGGACAGACAGACGGACAGACAGACAGACGGACATCGCTAAATCGATTCAGAATTTAATTCTAAGCCGATCCGTATACTAAAAGGTTGGTCTATGATTACTCCTTCTTGGCGTTACATACAAATGCACAAACTTATTATACCCTGTACCACAGTAGTGGTGAAGGGTATAAATATGGGAAACGTTTAAATCTGAAGCAATTTTAAGGAAACTTCAAAAAAGTTTATTTATGATTTATCGCTCCATATATATGTATTAGAAGTTTAGGAAAATTAGAGTCATTTTTACAACCTTTCGACTAAGCAGTGGCGATTTTACAAGGAAAATGTTGGTATTTTGACCATTTTTGTCGAAATCAGAAAAACATATATATGGGAGCTATATCTAAATCTGAACCGATTTCAACCAAATTTGGCACGCATAGCAACAATGCTTATTCTCCTCCCTGTGCAAAATTTCAACTAAATCGGAGTTAAAAATTGGCCTCTGTGGACATATGAGAGTAAATCGGGCGAAAGCTATATATGGGAGATATATCTAAATCTGAACCGATTTCAACCAACTTTGGCACGCATAGCAACAATGCTAATTCTACTCCCTGTACAAAATTTCAACTAAATCGGAGTTAAAAATTGGCCTCTGTGGACATATGAGTGTAAATCGGGCGAAAGCTATATATGGGAGATATATATAAATCTGAACCGATTTCAACAAAATTTGGCACGCATAGCTACAATGCTAATTCTACTCCCTGTGCAAAATTTCAACTAAATCGGAGTTAAAAATTTGCCTCTGTGGTCATATGAGTGTAAATCGGGCGAAAGCTATATATGGGAGCTATATCTAAATCTGAACCGATTTTGCTGATATTTTGCAAGTTTTTCGAGACTCATAAAATATTCGGATGTACGGAATTTGAGGAAGATCGGTTGATATACACGCCAATTATGACCAGATCGGTGAAAAATATATATGGCAGCTATATCTAAATCTGAACCGATTTTTTCCAAAATCAATAGGGATCGTCTTTGAGCCGAAACAGGACCCTGTACCAAATTTTAGGACAATCGGACTAAAACTGCGAGCTGTACTTTGCACACAAAAATACATCAACAGACAGACAGACAGACAGACAGACAGACGGACAGACAGACGGACAGACAGACAGACGGACATCGCTAAATCGATTCAGAATTTAATTCTAAGCCGATCCGTATACTAAAAGGTTGGTCTATGATTACTCCTTCTTGGCGTTACATACAAATGCACAAACTTATTATACCCTGTACCACAGTAGTGGTGAAGGGTATAAAAATTGACAACATTTACTGTAGAAATAAAAATTTGACAAAATTTACTATAAAAATAAAATTTTCTATAGAAATAAAATTTTGACAAAATTTTCTATAGAAATAAAATCTTGGAAAAATTTTCTATAGAAATAAAGTGACAAAATTTGACAAAATTTTCCATAGAAATTACAAATTTTAACAAAAGTTTCTATAGAAATAAAATTTGGAGAACATTTTCTAAAGAAATAAAATGTTGACAAAATTTTCTATAGAAATAAAATTTTTACAACATTTTCTATTTTGTTTTGAAATAAAATTTTGCCAAAATTTTCTATAGAAATAAAATTTTGGCAAAATTTTCTTTTGGCTCGAGTGGCATCACATCTGATATATATATATATATATATATATATATATATATATATATATATATATATATATATATATATATATATATATATATATATATATATATATATATATATATATATATATATATATATATATATATATATATATATATATATATATATATATATATATATATATATATATATATATATATATATATATATATATATATATATATATATATATATATATATATATATATATATATATATGTATATATATATATATATATATGGACTCATTTTGGCATGGTTGTTAACCAAATTTAAACCGAATTGGATGAATTTTGCTCTTCCAAGATTTTCCGGAGCCCAAATCTGGGGATCGGTTTATATGGGGGCTATGTATATTTATGGACCGATATTGACCAATTTTTGCATGGTTGTTAGTGGCCATATACTAGCGCAATGTACCAAATTTAAACCGAATCGGATGAATTTTGCTCCTCCAAGAGGTTCCGGTGGTCAAATCTGGGGATCGGTTTATATTGGTTATATATAATTATGGACCGATATTGACCAATTGTTGCATGGTTGGTAGAGACCATATACTAACACCACGCACCAAAAAAATGCAAAATACAAATCTATTCACGCCCCAGTATACATGTTTCAGTCCAGCGAGTGGATATTTCCATAGTCTACATCTGACTTGCTATTTCAGAAAGCATTCTGGAATTAACCCTCCGCAAATCGAATCACATATGTGTATCAACTTGATGAAATTTACCCCGAAGAACATATTTACCCATTCGGGAGGAGAACATACCCATCCGGGAGGAGAACACACCCATCCGGGAGGAGGGCAGGCGAACGAAAAAAATGTCAACGGACGCACGGTCGCACGGACAACATCTTAGAATTTCATCACGACCTACAATTGATAGTTTGTGACGAATATTGTGATGTGAATGAATGAAAAAAGTACCCCACCCTATGTTATGTGGATGTTATAAAAATGTGGACTGCAACCGAGAATTTGATTTCCAAAATAGGGTCACAGAGAAACCTACAGAAGCACGACGCTAATCGTATAAATCATTAATGATATTATTTACTCTATTTTTTTTTTGTAAAATTTGCGCTCATGTTGTTTATTTTACTGAACAAAAGTCCTTGTTCTCCGTCTATTACTAAATAATTGAAGACATGTGTATGAATCCTCTGGTATTACATATTCCTCGTCTCAACCCTTCCCCATTTAATAGAAAAAAAGGTAACTGTCGGTTTTGTCATAGATTAAATGCCTAACATCTTCATCCCTTTAGTGATCCTTTGCTTCGTCGATTTTTTTGTCAAAAAGTAAATCAATTATAGGCATTTCTGATAAATGTTCACCTTGAATGCTTTGCCATATCGTAGCATAGAGAATAAATCCAAACGCACACATCTTGCTAAACAAGACCAAAACCAGTGACACTAACAACATACACATACTCTCACATTCGTCACACTGTAAACCATTCCTAAGTTTAGGGATGTCTAAGAGTAAAAGGGCCCCTTTAGAAGGACCCTGGAACTTAAGAGAGTTAAGAGAAGGCAGAAAATTTTAGTTATGCAGAATTTTTTTGTAATCAAAAAAAAAAAGTTGAATTAAAATATCTTGACTTTAATTTTTCTATTTTGATTATGAATTTGCAACATCATTACATCTCTTAGATATTTCGACCGGAACACCATTGGGTTTCCCAAAATTTAATGCATATAAATACTCCCATCTACAAGGCCCTAGAGTATAAAACCTTATACACTACGTATCTCTACTTGTTAACCACATATATGCTGGTGTATATATATGCCGGTACTGAGTGAAGAAAATTGGCCAGAAATTCAATACAAGCCAATAAATTTTCGTATCAAATTAGAAACGAGGCAGTGACATGAACAAAAACTACACACATAGACATAAATTGATTTTTACCATAGAAATATATTGAGGGAGTAGCATCAATGGTTTAAGGTAAGAATAAAGGAAAATAGGTCGATACACCCAGGGAAAAAAGGTTAATGAATTTAAAGCTTGGGGCAACAATTTAAAAAATTTATTTCTATAGGAAATTTTGTCAAAATTTTATTTCTATAGAAATTTTTGTCCAATTTGTAATTTCCATAACATATTTCTATAGCAAATTTTATCAAAATTTTTATCGAAAATCTTGTAAAAGTTTTATTTCTATTGAAAATGTTGTCAACATTTTATTTCTATAGAAAATTTTGACAATATTTTATTTCTATACAAGATTTTGTCAAAATGTCATTTCTATAGAAAATTTGGTCAAAGTTTTATTCCTATAGAGTCTTTCTTTTAAATTTTATTTCTGAGGAAAATTTTGTCAAATATTATTTCTATAGAAAATTTTGTCAAAATGGTATTTCTATGGAAAATTTTCTCAAAATTTTATTTCTATACGAAATTTTGTCAAACGTTCAGTTTTGTGGCAAAGTCTATTTCTAGAGAAAAGTTTTTCAAAATTTTATTTCTATAGAATATTTTGTCAAAATTTTAGTTCTATAGAAAATTTTTTTCTATTGAAAATTTGGTCAAAATTTTATTTCTCTAAAAAATTTTGTCAAAATGTTATTTCTATAGAAAATTTTATCAAAATGGTATTTCTATAGAAAATTTTGTCAAAATGTTATTTCTTAGAACATTTTGGCAAAATTTTATTTCTGTAGAAAATTTTGTCAAAATTTTATTTCTATAGGAAATTTCCTCAAAATTTTATTTCTATGGGAAATTTTATCAAAATTTCATTTTTATGGAAAATTTTATTTTTATAGAAAATTTGGTCAAATTTAATTTCTATAGAAAAATTTGTAGAGATTTTATTTCTATAGAAAATCTTGTCAACATTTTATTTCTATAGAAAATTTTGTAAATTTTTTTTTTATAGAAAATTTTGTCAAAATTTTATTTCTATAGAAAATTTTGTCAAAATTGTCTCAAATTTTTTTTTTTTTATAGAAAATTTTGTCAAATTTTACTTCTATAGAAAATTTTGTCAAAATTTTATTTCTATAGAAAATTTTTTCAAAATGTTATTTCTTAGAAAATTTTGTCAACATTTTATTTCTATAGAAAATTTTGGCAAAATTTTATTTCTGTAGAAAATTTTGTCAAAATTTTATTTCTATATGAAATTTCCTCAAAATTTTATTTCTATGGAAAATTTTATCAAAAATTCATTTTTATGGAAAATTGTCTCAAATTTTTTTTTTATAGAAAATTTTGTCAAATTTTACTTCTATAGAAATATTGTAAAAATTTTATTTCTATAGAAAATTTTGTCAAAATTTTATTTCTATAGACAATTTTGTAAAATATTTATTTCTATAGAAAATTTGGTCAAAATTTTATTTCTATAGAAAATTTTGTTAAAATGGTATTTCTATGGAAAATTTTCTCAAAATTTTATTTCTATAGGAAATTTTGTCAAATTTACATTTTTATAGAAAATTGTGGCAAAATTTATTTCTAGAGAAAAGTTTTTCGAAACATTATTTCTATAGAAAAGTTTGTAATTTTTTTTTTTATAGAAAATTTTTTAACATTTTTTTCTATAGAAAATTTGGTCAAAATTTTATTTCTATAGAAAATTTTGTAAATTTTTTTTTCTATAGAAAATTTTGTAAAATTTTTTTTCTATAGAAAATTTGGTCAAAATTTTATTTCTATAGAAAATTTTGTGAAAATTTTATATCTATAGGAAATTTTGTCAACATTTTACTTATAAAGAAAATTATGTCAAAATTTTATTTCTACAGAAAATTTGTCAAAATTTTATTTCTATAGAAAATTTTGTCAAAATTTTATTTCTATAGAAACTTTTGTCAAAATTTTATTTCTATAGAAAATTTTATCAAAATGTTATTTCTATAGAAAATTTTTTCAAAATGTTATTTCTTACAAAATTTTGTCAAAATTTTATTTCTATAGAAAATTTTATCAAAATGTTATTTCTATAGAAAATTTTGTCAAAATTTTATTTCTACAGAAAATTTTGTCAAAATTTTATTTCCATAGAAAATTTTGGCAAAATTTTATTTCTGTAGAAAATTTTGTCAAAATTTTATTTCTATAGGAAATTTCCTCAAAATTTTATTTCTATGGGAAATTTTATCAAAACTTCATTTTTATGGACATTTTTTCACAATTGTATTTTTATAGAAAACTTTGTCAAATTTTATTTCTATAGAAAAATTTTGTCAAAATTGTATTTCTATAGAAAATGTTGTACAATTTTTTTTTCTATAGAAAATTTGGTCAAAATTTTATTTCTATCGCAAATTTTGTGAAATGTTCAGTTTTATAGAAAGTTGTGGAAAAATTTATTTCTAGAGAAAAGTTTTTCGAAATTTTATTTCTATAAAAATTTTTGTCAAAATTTTAGTTCTATAGAAAATTTTTAAAATTTTTTTTCTATAGACAATTTAGTCAAAATTTTATTTCTATAAAAAATTTGGTCAAAATTTTATTTCTCTAAAAAATGTTATCAAAAGTTTTACCAAAATGTTATTTCTATAGAAAATTTTGACAAAATGTTATTTCTATAGAAAATTTTGTCAAAATTTTATTTCTATAGAAAATTTTGTCAAAATTTTATTTCTATAGAAAATTTTATCAAAATTGTATTTCTATAGAAAATTTTGTAAAAAATTTATTTCTATAGAAAATTTTGTCAAAATTTTATTTCTATTGGAAATTTTATCAAAATTTAATTTTTATGGAAAATTTTGTTAAGATTTTATTTTTATAGAAAATTTTGTCAAATTTTATTTCTATAGAAAATTTAGTAAAAATTTTATTTCTATATCAAATTTTGGCAAAATTTTATTTCGAAAAAATTTTTTTCAAAATTTTATTTCTATAGGAAATTTCCTCAAAATTTTATTTCTATGGGAAATTTTTATCAAAATTTCATTTTTATGGAAAATTTTGTCAAAATTTTATTTTTATAGAAAATTTTGTCAAATTTTGTTTGTATAGACAATTTTGTCAAAATTTTATTTCTATAGACAATTTTGTAAAATATTTATTTCTATAGAAAATTTGGTCAACATTTTATTTCAATAGAAAATTTTGTCAAAATTGTATTTCTTGGAAAATTTTCTCAAAATTTTATTTCTATAGGAAATTTTGTCAAATGTACATTTTTTTTAGAAAATTGTGGCAAAATTTATTTCTAGAGAAAAGTTTTTCGAAACTTTATTTCTATAGAAAGTTTTGTCAAAATTTTAGTTGTATAGAAAATTTTTTAAAATTTTTTCTATAGAAAATTTGGTAAAAATTTTATTTCTCTAAAAAATTTTATCAAAATGTTATTTCTATAGAAAATTTTTTAAAAGATTTATTTCTATAGAAAATTTGGTCAAAATTTTATTTCTATAGGAAATTTCCTCAAAATTTTATTCATATAGAAATTTTTGGGGAAATTTTACCAAAATTTCATTTTGCATAACAAAATTTTATTTGTTTAGAAAATTTTGTTAAATTTTATTTCTATAGAAAATTTTGTCAATTTTTTTTTTTCTACAGAAAATATTGTGAAGATTTGTTTGCTGTAGGAAATTTGGAGAAAGTTTCTATAGATTTTTTTATTTCTGTAGAAATTTTTGGAATTTTTATACCCTTCACCACTACTGTGGTACAGGGTATAATAAGTTTGTGCATTTGTATGTAACGCCAAGAAGGAGTAATCATAGACCAACCTTTTAGTATACGGATCGGCTTAGAATTAAATTCTGAATCGATTTAGCGATGTCCGTCTGTCTGTCTGTCCGTCTGTCTGTCCGTCTGTCTGTCTGTCTGTCTGTCTGTCTGTTGATGTATTTTTGTGTGCAAAGTACAGCTCGCAGTTTTAGTCCGATTGTCCTAAAATTTGGTACAGGGTCCTGTTTCGGCTCAAAGACGATCCCTATTGATTTTGGAAAAAATCGGTTCAGATTTAGATATAGCTGCCATATATATTTTTCACCGATCTGGTCATAATTGGCGTGTATATCAACCGATCTTCCTCAAATTCCGTACATCCGAATATTTTATGAGTCTCGAAAAACTTGCAAAATATCAGCAAAATCGGTTCAGATTTAGATATAGCTCCCATATATAGCTTTCGCCCGATTTACACTCATATGACCACAGAGGCAAATTTTTAACTCCGATTTAGTTGAAATTTTGCACAGGGAGTAGAATTAGCATTGTAGCTATGCGTGCCAAATTTTGTTGAAATCGGTTCAGATTTATATATATCTCCCATATATAGCTTTCGCCCGATTTACACTCATATGTCCACAGAGGCCAATTTTTAACTCCGATTTAGTTGAAATTTTGTACAGGGAGTAGAATTAGCATTGTTGCTATGCGTGCCAAAGTTGGTTGAAATCGGTTCAGATTTAGATATATCTCCCATATATAGCTTTCGCCCGATTTACTCTCATATGTCCACAGAGGCCAATTTTTAACTCCGATTTAGTTGAAATTTTGCACAGGGAGGAGAATAAGCATTGTTGCTATGCGTGCCAAATTTGGTTGAAATCGGTTCAGATTTAGATATAGCTCCCATATATATGTTTTTCTGATTTCGACAAAAATGGTCAAAATACCAACATTTTCCTTGTAAAATCGCCACTGCTTAGTCGAAAGGTTGTAAAAATGACTCTAATTTTCCTAAACTTCTAATACATATATATGGAGCGATAAATCATAAATAAACTTTTTTGAAGTTTCCTTAAAATTGCTTCAGATTTAAACGTTTCCCATATTTATACCCTTCACCACTACTGTGGTACAGGGTATAATAAGTTTGTGCATTTGTATGTAACGCCAAGAAGGAGTAATCATAGACCAACCTTTTAGTATACGGATCGGCTTAGAATTAAATTCTGAATCGATTTAGCGATGTCCGTCTGTCTGTCTGTCCGTCTGTCTGTCCGTCTGTCTGTCCGTCTGTCTGTCTGTCTGTCTGTCTGTCTGTTGATGTATTTTTGTGTGCAAAGTACAGCTCGCAGTTTTAGTCCGATTGTCCTAAAATTTGGTACAGGGTCCTGTTTCGGCTCAAAGACGATCCCTATTGATTTTGGAAAAAATCGGTTCAGATTTAGATATAGCTGCCATATATATTTTTCACCGATCTGGTCATAATTGGCGTGTATATCAACCGATCTTCCTCAAATTCCGTACATCCGAATATTTTATGAGTCTCGAAAAACTTGCAAAATATCAGCAAAATCGGTTCAGATTTAGATATAGCTCCCATATATAGCTTTCGCCCGATTTACACTCATATGACCACAGAGGCAAATTTTTAACTCCGATTTAGTTGAAATTTTGCACAGGGAGTAGAATTAGCATTGTAGCTATGCGTGCCAAATTTTGTTGAAATCGGTTCAGATTTATATATATCTCCCATATATAGCTTTCGCCCGATTTACACTCATATGTCCACAGAGGCCAATTTTTAACTCCGATTTAGTTGAAATTTTGTACAGGGAGTAGAATTAGCATTGTTGCTATGCGTGCCAAAGTTGGTTGAAATCGGTTCAGATTTAGATATATCTCCCATATATAGCTTTCGCCCGATTTACTCTCATATGTCCACAGAGGCCAATTTTTAACTCCGATTTAGTTGAAATTTTGCACAGGGAGGAGAATAAGCATTGTTGCTATGCGTGCCAAATTTGGTTGAAATCGGTTCAGATTTAGATATAGCTCCCATATATATGTTTTTCTGATTTCGACAAAAATGGTCAAAATACCAACATTTTCCTTGTAAAATCGCCACTGCTTAGTCGAAAGGTTGTAAAAATGACTCTAATTTTCCTAAACTTCTAATACATATATATGGAGCGATAAATCATAAATAAACTTTTTTGAAGTTTCCTTAAAATTGCTTCAGATTTAAACGTTTCCCATATTTATACCCTTCACCACTACTGTGGTACAGGGTATAATAAGTTTGTGCATTTGTATGTAACGCCAAGAAGGAGTAATCATAGACCAACCTTTTAGTATACGGATCGGCTTAGAATTAAATTCTGAGTCGATTTAGCGATGTCCGTCTGTCTGTCTGTCCGTCTGTCTGTCCGTCTGTCTGTCCGTCTGTCTGTCTGTCTGTCTGTCTGTCTGTTGATGTATTTTTGTGTGCAAAGTACAGCTCGCAGTTTTAGTCCGATTGTCCTAAAATTTAGTATAGGGTCCTGTTTCGGCTCAAAGACGATCCCTATTGATTTTGGAAAAAATCGGTTCAGATTTAGATATAGCTGCCATATATATTTTTCGCCGATCTGGTCATAATTGGCGTGTATATCAACCGATCTTCCTCAAATTCCGTAAATCCGAATATTTTATAAGTCTCGAAAAACTTGCAAAATATCAGCCAAATCGGTTCAGATTAAGATATAGCTCCCATATATAGCTTTCGCCCGATTTACACTCATTTGCCCACAGAGGCCAATTTTTTGCTCCGATTTAGTTGAAATTTTGCACAGGGAGTAGAATTAGCATTGTAACTATGCGTGCCAAATTTGGTTGAAATCGGTTCAGATTTAGATATAGCTCCCATATATATGTTTTTCTGATTTCGACAAAAATGGTCAAAATACCAACATTTTCCTTGTAAAATCGCCACTGCTTAGTCGAAAAGTTGTAAAAATGAATCTAATTTTCCTAAACTTCTAATACATATATATCGAGCGATAAATTATAAATAAACTTTTTCGAAGTTTCCTTAAAATTGCTTCAGATTTAAACGTTTCCCATATTTTTTTTACTAACATTGTGTTCCACCCTAGTGCATTAGCCGACTTAAATTTTGAGTCTATAGATTTTGTAGAAGTCTATCAAATTCTTCCAGATCGAGTGATATTCAAATGTATGTATTTGGGACAGACCTTTATATATAGCCCCCAACACATTTGACGGATGTGATATGGTATCGAAAATTTAGATCTACAAAGTGGTGCAGGGTATAATATAGTCGGCCCCGCCCGACTTTAGACTTTCCTTACTGGTTTTTTATAGAAATTTTCCTCAAATTTTTATTTCTGTAGAATATTTTTCTCAAAATTATATTTCTATAGAAAATTTTGTCCAAATTTTATTTATGTAGGAAATTTTCTCAAAATTTTGTTTATATTGAAAATTCATTCGCAAAATTTAATTTCTATAGAAAATTTTGTCAAAATTTTATACCTATAGAAAATTTTGTCAAAAGTTTATTTCTATAGGAAATTTTGTCAAAATTTTATTCATATAGAAATTTTTGGCAAAAATTATTTCTTTAGAAATTTTTGACAAACTTTTATTTCAGAAATACTCAAAATTTTTTAATTCAGCTTCAGCTCGTTTCGTTTACATTGACTATCCTCATTCTCTTTGCTATTTTCTTTGAGTGTATAAAATCAACAAAAGACAGATTGCCTATACCGGTAACGGCAATACATAGAAATAGATCATGTGTAACTGCAGGTATTACATAAACAATTTGACATTAAATAGATTTAATTAAAATTGATTTAGTAGCGCAAATGGCAAATAGACAAAGGATGCGAAAAACTGTGCCACACAATAACCGACCCACGCACACAAACACATGGACACACATAGGCCTTTTGGAGATGAAGGTGGAACTATAGACAATGTTACAGCCAATACTCACTCACTCAACAACAAATACTCTGTGGTGAATTCGTGTTTGAGCAGAGATACAATTCACACACACCCATACACACAAGGTCGTTATAAACAAATATGTGTGCTGTAGGCACATCTTTGTACCTTGACTCATAGAAGGGGCCACAAATTTGACATACATGATTTGTGGGCGATATACAATCGTGTTCACTCACACAACCATTCGCACATGTAAGAGTACAACGGCAAGACCAACAACAGCATTACATAGGACCATTTTAACAATGACAAGAGCGTAAATAACATCTTTTGAAGCAGTAAATATTTAATTTGATATCCATGGATGAATAATTTACAAAGAACTGCATTGGTAAGGTGACCTATAAATCTAACTGCGTAGGCTGACAATGTTCGCTCACCATTGACCCTTTATTGATATGGGTCATATGGGGGGAAGATTCTCGATTTATTTAACTTATCGGTGTAAATTCATGGAGTCTTGTTGTATACATCTCTGCTACTAAGCTGAATTCTGCTATGAATGTTAACTTTGATAAATCTGGCAACACTTTTAAATATAAAAGTATTCAGTATTGTTGTTTAGTCAATAAAAATCAAAAAAGATCAGCAGAAAAAACATAATTTTTTCGCAATTTATAATATAAAAATATATAATTGTATATAAGAAAACACCCCTTGTGGATTTCCACTAAATCTGGTAAAAAAAAAAAACAGGAAAAAGGAAGCCAGATAGGTTTCTTAGGTTCATTATTTTAGCACCACTACCTGAATTCATTTGGCGATATCTGTCAACTCCATGAGATGAAACTTTATGCCAGATAAATGAATCTGTGAAAGTATCCACAGCTTCTCCAAAATTTTACAAATATGAATGTTAAAAAGTCCATTTTTCAAATTAAACAAAAATCGATTTTTTTTATTCGGAATATGACTTTTTTAATGTGTTTTCCAATCTAAAAAAAACCAAAAACTTGACTTTTACAAAAAAGTCGAGTTTTTAATTCTTAATAAAATCTTTACCATACGTCGATAATCCAACGTACAGACAAAAAAAATCATCTTTTGTCTTCAATCACTAAATTAATTGTTCTAATTAATTTTTAATTGAAATGTCTTCAATCACAGAATTTATAGTATCAGTTAAAACCTTAATTGAAAGTCAATTAAAAAATTGATTGATCCACTTAAAAAATTAATTGATTCTTAAAATTTTTGTTATTGATTTTTGGCTTTATTAAAAAAACTTGTTGAATCAAAGTTTTAATTAAATATTTTTTTATTTTTAATTAAATATTTTTTGAAACTCAATTAAGACTTTAATTGGAAAAATTTTCGTGATTTTTTTCTGTATATGAATGAGTCAATTAGGCAAATTAAGAACATATAACGACGGTTGTCACTCGAGCCAAAAATAATCTGCCAAAATTTGGAGAAGAAAGAAATACCAAAAAAAACATATTTTGCAAAATTTTTTTATGTTTAATTATATATTTTTATATCCTGCTCCACACTGTGGAACAGGGTATTATAAGTTAGTGCATATGTTTGCAACACCCAGAAGGAGACGAGATAGACACATGGTGTCTTTGGCAAAAATGCTCAGGGTGGGCTCCTGAGTCGATATATCGATGTCCGTCTGTCCGTGAACACATTTTGTAATCAAAGTCTAGGTCGCAGTTTTAGTCCAATCGACTTCAAATTTGGCACAAGTATGTGTTTTGGCTCAGAATAGATCCCTATTGATTTTGGAAGAAATCGGTTCAGATTTAGATATAGCTCCCATATATATATTTCGCCCGATATGGACTTATATGGCCCCAGAAGCCAGAGTTTTGCCCTAATTTGCTTAAAATTTTGCACAAGAAGAACAATTAGTACTATAGTCAAGTGTGCCAAATTTTATTGAAATCGGTTCAGATTTAGATATAGCTCCCATATATAGCTTTCGCCCGATATGGACTAATACGGTCCCAGAAGCCAGAGTTTTACCCCAATTTGGTTGAAATTTTGCACAGGGAGTATAATTAGCATTGTAGCTATGCGTGACAAATTTGGTTGAAATCGGTTCAGATTTAGATATATCTCCCATATATAGCTTTCGCACGATTTACACTCATATGACCACAGAGGCCAATTTTTAACTCCGATTTAGTTGAAATTTTGCACAGGAAGTAGAATTAGCATTGTTGCTATGCGTGCTAAATTTGGTTGAAATCGGTTCAGATTTAGATATAGCTCCCATATATAGCTTTCGCCCGATTTACACTCATATGACCACAGAGGCCAATTTTTAACTCTGATTTATTTGAAATTTTGCACAGGGAGTAGAATTAGCATTGTTGCTATACGTGCCAAATTTGGTTGAAATCGGTTCAGATTTAGATATAGCTCCCATATATATGTTTTTCTGATTTCGACAAAAATGGTCAAAATACCAACATTTTCCTTGTAAAATCGCCACTGCTTAGTCGAAAAGTTGTACAAATGACTCTAATTTCCCTAAACTTCTAATACATATATATCGAGCGATAAATAATAAATAAACTTTTTCGAAGTTTCATTAAAATTGCTTCAGATTTAAACGTTTCCCATATTTTTTATACCCTTCACCACTACTGTGGTACAGGGAATAATAAGTTTGTGCATTTGTATGTAACGCCAAGAAGGAAAAGTCTGAGACCCATCTTTTAGTATACCGATCGTCTTAGAATTAAATTCTGAGTCGATTTAGCGATGTCTGTCTGTCTGTCTGTCTGTCTGTCCGTCTGTCTGTCTGTTGATGTATTTTTGTGTGCAAAGTACAGCTCGCAGTTTTAGTCCGATTGTCCTAAAATTTGGTATAGGATCCTGTTTCGGCTCAAAGACGATCCCTATTGATTTTGGAAAAAATCGGTTCAGATTTAGATATAGCTGCCATATATATTTTTCACCGATCTGGTCATAATTGGCGTGTATATCAACCGATCTTCCTCAAATTCCGTACATACGAATATTTTACGAGTTTCGAAAAACTTGCAAAATATCAGCCAAATCGGTTCAGATTTAGATATAGCTCCCATATATAGCTTTCGCTCGATTTACACTCATATGACCACAGAGGCCAATTTTTTTCTCCGATTTAGTTTAAATTTCGCACAGGGAGTAGAATTAGCATTATAGCTATGCGTGTCAAATTTGGTTGAAATCGGTTCAGATTTAGATATAGCTCCCATATATAGCTTTCGCCCGATTTACACTCAAATGACCACAGAGGCCAATTTTTTGCTCCGATTTAGTTGAAATTTTGCACAGGGAGTAGAATTAGCATTGTAGCTATGCGTGCCAGATTTGGTTGACATCGGTTCAGATTTAGATATAGCTCCCATGTATATGTTTTTCTGATTTGGACAAAAATGGTCAAAATACCAACATTTTCCTTGTTAAATCGCCACTGCTTAGTCGAAAAGTTGTAAAAACGACTCTAATTTTCCTAAACTTCTAATAAATATATATCGAGCGATAAATCATAAATAAACTTTTGCGAAGTTTCCTTAAAATTGCTTCAGAATTAAATGTTTCCCATATTTTTTTACTAAAATTGTGTTCCACCCTAGTGCATTAGCCAACTTAAATTTTGCGTCTATAGATTTTGTAAAAGTCTATCAAATTCTGTCCAAATCGAGTGATATTTAAATGTATGTATTTTGGACAAACCTTTATATATAGCCCCCAACACATTTGACGGATGTGATATGGTATCGAAACAAATTTAGATCTACAGAGTGGTGCAGGGTATAATATAGTCGGCCCCGCCCAACTTTAGACTTTCCTTAATTGTTTTTTACTAACATTGTGTTCCAACCTAGTGCATTAGCCGACTTAAATTTTGAGTCTTTAGATTTTGTAGAAGTCTATCAAATTCTTCCAGATCGAGTGATATTTAAACGTATTTATTTGGGACAAACCTTTATATATAGCACCCAACTCATTTGACGGATGTGATTTGGTATCGAAAATTTAGATCTACAAAGTGGTGCGGGTATAATATAGTCGGCCCCGCCCGACTTTAGACTTTCCTTACTTGTTTAAAACTCAATTAAGACTTTAATTGGAAAAATTTTCGTGATTTGTTTTTCTGCATATACAATTCGGCAAAAAAAAAAGAAAAAAAAACATAAATTGCAAAATTTTATTTCTATAGAAAATTTTGTCAAAATGAATTTCTATTGGAAAATTTTCTCAAAATTTTACTTTTTTACGAGATTTTTTTTCAAAATTTTACTTCTGTAGGTTAGGTTAGGTGTTGCGGCAGTCCATCGTGAAACCACAGTGGTGAACTTCTCTCTTATCACTGAGTGCTGCCCAATTCCAAGTTAAGCTCAATGACAAGGGACCTCCTTTTTATAGCCGAGTCCGAACGGCGTTCCACATTGCAGTGAAACCACTTAGAGAAGAAATGTCACCAGCATTACTGAGGTGGGATAATCCACCGCTGAAAAACCTTTTGGTGTTTGGTCGAAACTGGGTTCGAACCCACGACCCTGTGTATGCAAAGCGGGCATGCTAACCATTGCACCACGGTGGCTTTACTTCTGTAGAAATTTTTCTCAAAATTTCATTTTGTCGCACTTTTATTTCTATACAAATTTTGTCAAAATTTTATTTCTATATGAAATTTTGTCAAAACTTTATTTCTATAGAACATTATTTCAAAATCTGATTTTTTTTGAGATTTTCGCAAAATTTTACTTCTGTAGAAAATTTTGCCAAAATTTTATTTTTATAGGAAATTTTCTAAAACTATAAGAAATTTTGTCAAACTTTTATTTCTATAGAACATTTTGTAGAAATTTTATTTCTATAGAAAATTATTCCAAATTTTTATTGCTTTATGAGATATTCCCAAAATTTTACTTCTATAGGAAATTATCTCAAAATTTTATTTCTATAGAAAATTTTGTTAAAATAGATTTTTATTGAACATTTTGCCTAAATATTATTTCTATAGGAATTTTTCTCAAAATTTTATTTCAATAAATTTTTTTTTTTTCAAAATTCTAGGAAATTTTGTCAAATTTTATTTGTATGGGAAATTTTTCCAAAATTTTATTTCTATAGGAAATTTCAAACATTTTTGTTTTTTTAGGATTTTTTTTTCAAAATTTAAAACTTTCCGTTTTTTTTTTCATAAATTAAAAAAATGATCTTTTGAATCGATTTGGAAAAGATCGGTTTTTGGACATTTTAAAAGTTTGATAAAGTAAAGTTAAAGTATTGCAATTATTGACGAGTCCACGTTGGATGAAAATTTTATTTCTATAGAAAGATTTGTCAAAATTTTATTTCTACAGAACATTTTGTCCAATTTTTATTTTTATAGAAAATTTTCCTAAATTTTATATATATAGGAAATTTTTTCAAAGTTTTATTTCTATAGAAAATTTTGTCAAAATTGATTTCTATAGAAAAAGTTGTCTAAATATTATTTCTACAGGAAATTTTCTCAAAATTTCATTTTTACAAGAAATTTTCTCAAAATTTCATTTCTACAAGAAATTTTCTCAAAATTTTATTTATATAGGAAATTTTGTCAAAATTTTATTTGTATGGGAAATTTTTCCAAAATTTTGTTTCTATAGGACATTTTGTAAACATTTTATTTGTATAGAATTTTCTTCAAAATTTCCCAGCAAAAAATATTTCAGCTGTAAAATTTAGTTGCGCTTTTTGGTATACAATAAAGTAGGCAGTGCATCCAGTATGCATGTATCGGCGGCAATAACCTAAACGAGTAATAAAAAAAGTTTATGATCATTCGTTTACGTTATTGCAACCAATTCATGCAGTATAGATGTGCGAAAGGTAGCGCTGTTTTCCTTCATACCAATAACAATATTGCTCACTTCTGAGCAATATTGTTACTGAAATGAGCAATTATATCAGCGCTATGTTGGAGCTGCTATAAATCGGGACATCGCCCAAAAAAATCAGCGCTGATTCGGTTGTTTTGTAAGCAGTTGATACTGCCTCTCTCCCTTACAATCCTGCTGAAATAGTGCTCCATTTTTTTGCTGGATTAGGACTTTCCGATTTTTTCATAAATGAAAAAAGTTGGTCTTTCGAATTTCGATTTTAAACATTTTAAAAATTTGATAAAGTAAAGTTTAAGTATTGGAAATAATGAAAAGTCGACGTTTGAAGAAAATTTTGTAAATATTTTATTTCTATAGAAAGATTTTTCAAAATTTTATTTCTACAGAACATTTTGTCCAAATTTCATTTTTATAGAAAATTTTACATTTTATTTCTATAGACAATTTTGTCAAAATGTATAGGAATTTTTTCAAAATTTTATTTTTATAGAAATTTTGAAGAAATGGGGTTTACGACTTTCCGATATGTTCATAAATTAAAAAAAAAATTGGTCTTTCGAATTTCGACTTGGAAAAAATCGATTTTCGATATTTTTAAAGTTTTATATAGTAAACTTTAAGTATGGTAATTATTGAAAAGTTGACGTTTGATGAATTTTCAATTCAAATTTGTCTTTTCGATTTTTTGCATTTCGATTGTAGTCAAATTGAATCGATTTTGAAAAAGTTCAAAGTTCTATTAGTCGATGTTTAGGGTAGAAAGATTACAGATTGGATTTTTTTTTTGTAACTACAAACTAGATTTCAGATTTTCGGATGAGCGATTTAAGAAGTTAAAATTGTGTCTTTTTGCCCAAGGTGTTAATATAGGGCTAGCCTTTAATGCTAAACAGAGGGCTTACACATTGCATCGATGACTTTTATTTACCGACCACAATTCATAGTGATTTAATCCCACGCCCATGTATGTCAGTTCTAGCCATATTCACTATGCCTCCAATTCACATATGTTTTTGCTCTACAAAAAAAAAACGCATGTTTCGGTAGTATTGTCATTGATGCGGGATAATTGTTTCAAATATCGTTAATCATTTTGAAGAGTGGCGATTTGTCAACATCATTTACAGGACCATTTCAAAATCATCGAATTTGTTACAAATGTATTCCATTGGATGAGTGAGAGACATGGACACTAATGAGATGATGATAACATGTTTCAATTTTCATTAGAAAAAACTACCAATGGTCCAGACAGCCATATGTCAACACAAGATAACAAAAAAAAAAAAATATACGAAAATGCTGAAAAATTACATAGCATTAATTGTTTATATGTCAACAAATTTAAAAAAAAAATAAAAAAATAAAAAAAAAATATATTGGTTGGGTATTAAATCCATTGCTCATGTGGAATTAGTATACATGTGTAATTAGGGATGCCAAAATGTTAGCGATATGAGCTAGAGTGATTTAAGCTCTTGGGTACGGGACGTACATATACAAAGTTTTTGGCAATATGCAAAGTTTTTCTTTATATACTTAAGGATTATGGCATTGCAACAGTATCTCACACCAGCCGACTAAAATTTTTTTCGTTCTTCATCGTCTATCGAACACAGTTGCTAGTTACGGACATGCGACATTAACGTAGGGACGCAAATTTATAAAATTTGTGTCCTAAATTTAATAAAAAAAATTTTTGAAGCAAATATTATAAACTTTGTTTTAATTAAAATTGCATTATTTTATAGAAATTTGTTCTTAATATTTTCTAAATTGTGCATCCCAAAATTTAGGTTGCATAATCTTTGAAAAATTAATAGTTTTGATTTTTTTATATATTTCACCTGGGACTAGTGAGTCCAAATACATTTCCTTTTGAACTTAGTTATTATTCCGTATGTATATTGAGTACGCTTCGTTTAGAAGATGTGAGCAAACTAAGTTTTTCATATAAAAATTTGAATATTTTATAATTTGGATGGAATTTTCAATTTTTGTTTGGAGGTGATCATGAATTAACCTCCTTTTATCTATATATCCTGATTTCTCTGTATTGACATTCTTGACGAATTTCATTCATAGATTTTATAGAAGAATTATTGAAGTACCTTTTAGAAGAAGGGGATATTTTTGCCACAACACCAAGAATTCTACCAATATACCAAAGAGTAAAAAAATCTACCATTTTTGGTAGAATTCTACCAACTGTGGCCCCTGAGTCGATCTTGCCATTCGTCCGTCAGTCTGCCTTTGAAAATTTTATTTTTATACAAAAGTTTGTCAAAATTTTATTTCTATGGAAAATTTTTTAAAAATTTTATTTCTATAGAAAATTCTGTGAATATTTTATTTCTATAGAATTAAAAAAAAAATTATTGCTATGGAGAATTTTGTAAAAAAAAATATTTCTATGGAAAACTTTGTCAAAATTTTATTTCTATGGAAAATTTTGTCAAAATTTTATTTCTATAGAAAATTTTGTCAAAATTTTATTTCTATAGAAAATTTTGTCAAAATTTTATTTCTATAGAAAATTTTGCCAAAATTTTATTTCTATAGAAAATTTTATCAACATTTTATTTCTATAGAAAATTTTGTCAAAAATTTGTCAAAATTTTATTTCTATAGAAAATTTTGTCAAAATTTTATTTCTATAGAAAATTTTGTCAAAATTTTATTTCTATAGAAAATTTTGTCAAGATTTTATTTCCATAAAAAACGTTGTCAAAATTTTATTTCTATAAAAATTTTTGTCAAAATGTAATTTCTATGGAACATTTTGTCAAAATTTGATTTCTATAGAAAAGTTTGTCAAAATTTTATCTATAGAAAATTTTGTCAAAATTTTATTTCTATAGAAAAATTTCTCAAAATTTTATTTCTATAGAAAATTTTGTCAAAATTTTATTTCTATAGAAAATTTTATCAAAATTTTATGTCTATAAAAAATTTTGTCAAAATTTTATTTCTATAGAAAATTTTGTCAAAATTTTATTTCTTTAGAACACTGAAGTACCTCTCTGTTGGAAAGAAATATTTTACAAAATTTACCAAAACACTCAGAATTCCACCAATCTACCAAACAGTAAAAAATCTACCATTTTTGTAGAATTCTTCCAACTGTGGCAACCTTGCCCCTGAGTCGATCTTGTCATCCGTCCATCCGTCAGTCTGTGAACATTTTTTTTTTTTAAATTTTATTTCCGTAGAAAATTTTTTAAAAATTTTATTTCAATAGAAAATTTTGTCAAAATTTTATTTCTACGTAAAATTTTGTCAAAATTTTATTTCTATAGAACATTGAAGTTGCTCACTGTTGGAAAGAAATATTTTACAAAATTTACCAAAACACCAAGAATTTTACCAATCTACCAAACAGTAAAAAATCTACCATTTTTGGTATAATTCTAACAACGGTGTCAACCGTGCTATCGACATGAATTTGACTATAAAGAAACGATGGTGAAGAGAACTTTAAAATCTGGCCCAATAACTTAACACCAGCCAGATTTTTAGCGAAAAAGCATATACATTTAAGAATATTCCTCCAATTATTATACCCTCCACCATAGGATGGTGATATATTAACTTTGTCATTCCGTTTGTAACACATCGAAATATTGCTCTAATACCCAATAAAGTATATATATTCTGGGTCATGGTGAAATTCTGAGTCGATCTGAGCATGTCCGTCCGTCCGTCCGTCTATTGAAATCACGCTAACTTCCGAACGAAACAAGCTATCGACTTGAACTTGGCACAAGTGGTTGATGTAGGTCAGATGGTATTGCAAATGGGCCTTATCGGTCCACTTTTACGTATAGCCCCCATATAAACGGACCCCCAAATTTGGCTTGCGATTGCTTTAAGAGATGCAAATTTCATCCGATCCGGCTGAAATTGGGTACGTGGTGTTAGTATATGGTCTCTAACAACCATGCAAAAATTGGTCCATATCGGTCCACTTTTACGTATAGCCCCCATATAAACGCACACCCAAATTTGGCTTGCAATTGCTCTAAGAGATGCAAATTTCATCCGATCCGGCTGAAATTTGGTACAGGGTGTAGTATATGGTCTCAAAAAACCATGCAAAAATTGGTCCACATCGGTCAATAATTATATATAGGCCCCTTATAAACCGATCCCCAGATTTGACCTCCGGAGCCCCTTGGAAGAGCAAAATTCATCAGATTCGTTTGAAATTTGGTACGTGATGTTAGTGTATGGTATCCAACAACCATGCAGGGATTGGTTCATATCAGTTCATAATTATATATAGCCCCCATATAAACCGATCCCCAAATTTGACCTCCGGTGCCGTTTGGAAAAGCAAAAATCATCCGATCTGGTTGAAATTTGGTACGTGGTGGTAGTATATGATATTTAACAACCATGCCAAAAGTGGTCCATATCAGTCCGTAATCATATATAGCCCCCATATAAACCGATTCCGCGATTTGGTTTTGGAGCCACTTGGAGGAGCAAATTTCATCCGAGTCAGTTGAAATTTGGTACATAGTGCTGGTATATGGCCGTTAACAACCATGCCTAACTAGGTCCATATCGGTCTATAATTATATATATCCCTCAGATAAATCGATCCCCAATCATACAAAAATTGGTCCAAATCAAGTTCATAATTGTATATAGCCCCTATATGGGGGCCATATTTCAATTCTGGCTCTCTACTTACCGTGCAAAAGTTCATGTCGATTCGTAATTATTTGTAGACTTACCTATACATACCCTTTTTGTCTAGTATATACCACGTATGGACTAACTCACAATTTAGAAAACGATGTTAAGAAGTTTTAAGATACCACAACCCAAGTATTTCGATTGTGGATGACAGTCTTTCGTAGAAGTTTCTACGCAAGCCATGGTGGAGGGTACGTAAGATTCGGCCTGGCCGAATCTTACGTACTTGTTTGATCTTAATATCTTATACTTGTTTGATCTTAATATTGTTTTAATTAAGTATTCATATATTCATTAGCGTAGCTAGACAATTTTCCTAGGGGGGGCTATAGCCCCCCTAGCTAAAACTTTATAGACTAGTTGGGTAGGTCCACACTTTTCCTAGCAAAAAATCGGGAGTTGTTCTAAAGGCACAATTTTAAAAGCACTTCCAAGAATGTCTTCACAAAGAAGTTAACTATTTTAACTACACAGGAAGTTTTTTTACTTCATTTTTTTATATTTTAATGCGAAATTTTTTGATTTCTTTTTTCAAATAGTTTAAAATAGAGTAAGAATAAATAAAATGGTACAAATTATTCAAATTTTGCCACAAAAATGCAAAATCCATTATAGAAAAATCGATAATATTTGACAATATTCGAGGGAAAACGTTTCAAACAAGCGTTAGAATGCATTAAAAAAGTATAAAAATTATTTATTTGGGAAAATATCACAAAATTTTTAATTCACATTCAAAACACTGAATTCGGATCACACCTTAAGAAGTGATGCAAATTCTTTACAACGGCTTTTGAAACGGTGGACATTCGTTCTATGACAAGTTCATATTACATTCATCGCTTCTCCGCTTCCAGACCAAAAAAGAACATTTTCACTTCTTTTTTGGCGACGCTTTTTGCAGCATTATTAAGATATTTATTTATGAAAGAATAGTTTTAATATCATTTATTATTTTTTATTCAACTAAATCATAAGTTCAACCACAGCTTTATTTCATAAATATCAGACTTCTACCACAACCCAAGTAATTCTATTGTGCATGAAAGTCTTTAGTGGAACTTTGTGCGTAGTACGAGTATATACTTGTTTAATTTTTATAAAAATGTAAAATCGTAAATAGGTTTTCAAATTCTGGGGGGGGGGGGGCTAAAATTTTTCTGGGGAGGTCTAAGCCCCCTCCCCAGAGGCCTTCCTACGCTTATGCATATATTACAATATTGTAATAATTTTAGGAATGAATTTATAAAATAATAATATTAAACAAGTATATACGGCCGTAAGTTCGGCCAGGCCGAAGCTTATGTACCCTCCATCATGGATTGCGTAGAAACTTCTTCTAAACACTGCCATCCAGAATCGAATTACTTAAGTTGCGGTAACGCTTGCCGATGGCAAGGTATCTTAAAACCTCCTAACACCATCTTCTAAATTGTATGTATATAATTATGGACCGATGTGGACCAATTTTTTCATGGTTGTTAGAGACCATATACCAACATCATGTACCAAATTTCAGCCGGATCGGATGAAATTTGCTTCTCTTTGAGGCTCCGCAAGCCAAATCTGGGGATCGGTTTATATGGGGGCTATATATAATTATGGACCGATGTGGACCAATTTTTGCATGATTGTTAGAGACCATATACCAACATCATGTACCGAATTTCAGCCGGATCAGATGAAATTTGCTTCTCTTTGAGGCTCCGCAAGCCAAATCTGGGGATCGGTTTATATGGGGGCTATATATAATTATGAACCGATGTGGACCAATTTTTGCATGGTTGTTAGAGACCGTATACTAACACCATGTACCAAATTTCAGCCGGATCGGATGAAATTTGCTTCTCTTTTAGGCTCCGCAAGCCAAATCTGGGGATCGGTTTATATGGGGGCTATATATAATTATGGACCGATGTGGACCAATTTTTGCATGGTTGTTAGAGACCATATACCAACACCATATACCAAATTTCAGCCGGATCGGATGAAATGTGTTTCTGTTAGAGGCTCTACAAGCCAAATCTGAGGGTCCCCTTATATGGGGGCTATACGTAAAAGTGGACCGATATAGCCCATTTGCAATACCATCCGACCTACATCAATAACAACTATTTGTGCCAAGTTTCAAGTCGATAGCTTATTTCGTTCGGAAGTTAGCGTGATTTCAACAGACGGACGGACGGACGGACGGATGGACATGCTCAGGTCGACTCAGAATTTCACCACGACTCAGAATATATATACTTTATGGGGTCTTAGAGCAATATTTCGATGTGTTACAAACGGAATGACAAAGTTAATATACCCCCCATCCTATGGTGGAGGGTATAAAAATATACAATATTCCTTTTCAGTGTAGTTTTTTTAAATAAAATTTTTAAATTTGATCTAAACATAAGTAAAATTAATTTTTGGAAGATAAATTCCTTAAAATCTCTCTTGATCAATCCACACCAACTCTTTGCCATTAACCATCAAAGTTAATTCGCATGCATTTCCCCATAGGCCTTTTCAATTCATGTACCCTCGAATATCCTCTAAGCAATAAATTTGCGACATCCCTATATGAGCAAAAAGGTGTTGATTTTCAAATTAATTGCAATGGAAGTGCATGTCTGTGTATGCATAGGCGAATTTTTGTAAAATCAGCAGAAACTATCGTTAAAATATGCAGCTGAATTTTAGTTTTTGTCTATGACCAGAGGGATGATTTGTATGAGTGATTATCAGTGGTTAGTACGACCCAATTAGAAAATTTGTTGTGGAAACATACATCCATTAAATTTGTACAGGCTCTGAAATTGATGTACATACTTAAATCATATCAATTATACATGATGTGAAACTGATATTCTATGGTCTCTGGGATATTCTTAGGTAAGAAAAATTACAATTTTTCCATGATATATCAATGGAAATTTTGAAAAGTTCTATTGTTTTGTTTCTCTCTGCAAAATTAAATGCCATTTTCATAGTGTTACCACCAAAAAGGTTCTTTTTTCTCCCCTCTATACTGTGTATTGCCTTGGGCTGTTTAGAGATGGAAGGAAACATCTGTTGGAAAAACAAATCAATTTTACGCTTTTGTTTTTCACTTTTGATATTGTCACGTGTCGTATATTATATTCGTTCATGCATCCATATAATAATTATTTTTCTCAAATAGTGGACATTGCCTTTATGTTTCAATATCCTGTGATGAGTTGTTTTGGGCTATATTAGAAGTGAAAAATTGTTCTGCATGCCTTACTTAGTTTTTTATGATTTCCATAGTGGTGGTGGTACACCAATTAGGTTCCTCAAAGGCCGGCATATTCGTTCTAATATTAATGCACTTAAATATAATAAATCTTAGATATAATATTGCAACAAATACTGGTGCAAACATATATCCAGTATATATACAGTCAAATTGCAATGATATTTTTCGTAACCATTGTTTGTCAAATCGAAAGTGGCCCTAGACTATCGAAAATTTCTCAATGAGATATTTGAGTATCCGAGTATAGAAACCCACCACAACGCCATATCGTAGAATTATTCGTTAGGTACATATTTAATAGTTTGAGTATAGCCATTCCATAGAAATAAAATTTTGAAAATTTTTCTATAGAAATAAAATTTTGACAAAATTTTCTATAGAAATAAAATTTTGACAAAATGTTCCATAGAATTAAAATTTTGACAAAATTTTCTATAGAAATAAAATTTTGACAAATTTTTTTATAGAAATAAAATTTTGACAAAATTTTTATAGAAATAAAATTTTGACAAAATTTTTATAGAAATAAAATTTTGATACAATTTTTTTATAGAAGTAAAATGTAGACAAAATTTTCTATAGAAATAAAATTTTGACAAAATTTTCTATAGAAATAAAATTTTGACACAATTTTTTATAGATATAAAATTTTGACAAAATTTTCTATAGAAATAAAATGTTAACAAAAATTTTCTATAGAAATAAAATTTTGACAAAATTTTCTATATAAATAAAATTTTGACAAAATTTTCTACAGAAATAAAATTTTGACAAAATGTTTCATAGAAATTAAATTTTGAGAAAATGTTCCATAGAAATTAAATTTTGACAAAATTTTTATTAAAATAAAATTTTGACAAAAATTTTCTATAGAAATAATATTTTGACAAAATTTTTTATAGAAATAAAATTTAGACAAAATTTTTTATAGAAATAAAATATTGACAAAATTTTCTATAGAAATAAAATTTTGACAAAATTTTCTATAGAAATAAAATTGTGACAACATTTTTTATAGAAATAGAATTGTGACAAAAATTTTCTATAGAAATAAAATTTAAACAAATTTTTTTATAGAAATAAAATATTGACAAAATTTTCTATAGAAATAAAATTTTGACAAAATTTTCTATAGAAACAAAATTTTGACAAAATTTTCTATAGAAATAAAATTTTGACAAAATGTTCCATAGAAATTAAATTTTGACAAAATGTTCCATAGAAATTAAATTTTGACAAAATTTTGTATAGAAATAAAATTTTGACAAAATTTTCTATAGAAATAAACTTTTGACAAAATTTTCTATAGAAATAAAATTTTGACACAATTTTTTACAGATATAAAATTTTGACAAAATTTTCTATAGAAATAAAATTTTAACAAAAATTTTCTATAGAAATAAAATGTTGATAAAATTTTCTATAGAAATAAAATTTTGACAAAATTTTCTAAGGAAATACAATTTTGACAAAATTTTCTACAGAAATAAAATATTGACAAAATGTTTCATAGAAATTAAATTTTTACAAAAGGTTCCATAGAAATAAAATTTTGACAAAATTTTTTATAGAAATAAAATTTTGACAAAATTTTTATAGAAATAAAATTTTGACAAAACTTTCTATAGAAATATAATTTTGACAAAATTTTTTATAGAAATAAAATTGTGACAAAATTTTTTATAGAAGTAAAAGTGTGACAAAAATTTTCTATAGAAATAAAATTGTGACAAAATATTTTATAGAAATAAAACTGTGACAACATTTTTTATAGAAATAGAATTGTGACAAAAATTTTCTATAGAAATAAAATTTTGACACAATTTTTTATAGATATAAAATTTTGACAAAATTTTCTATAGAAATAAAATTTTGACAAAATTTTCTATAGAAATAAAATTTTGACAAAATTTTCTATAGAAATAAAATTTTGACAAAATTTTTATAGAAATAAAATTTTGACAAAATTTTCTATAGAAATAAAATTTTGACAACATTTTCTATAGAAATAAAATTTTGACAAAATTTTTTATAGAAATAAAATTTAGACAAAATTTTTTATAGAAATAAGATTTTGACAAAATTTTTAAAGAAATAAAATTTTGACACAAATTTTTAGATATAAAATTTTGACAAAATTTTCTACAGAAATAAAATATGGACAAAATGTTTCATAGAAATTAAATTTTGACAAAATGTTCCATAGAGTATAGAAACCCACCACAACGCCATATCGTAGAATTATTCGTTAGGTACATATTTAATAGTTTGAGTATAGCCATTCCATAGAAATAAAATTTTGAAAATTTTTCTATAGAAATAAAATTTTGACAAAATTTTCTATAGAAATAAAATTTTGACAAAATGTTCCATAGAATTAAAATTTTGACAAAATTTTCTATAGAAATAAAATTTTGACAAATTTTTTTATAGAAATAAAATTTTGACAAAATTTTTATAGAAATAAAATTTTGACAAAATTTTTATAGAAATAAAATTTTGATACAATTTTTTTATAGAAGTAAAATGTAGACAAAATTTTCTATAGAAATAAAATTTTGACAAAATTTTCTATAGAAATAAAATTTTGACACAATTTTTTATAGATATAAAATTTTGACAAAATTTTCTATAGAAATAAAATGTTAACAAAAATTTTCTATAGAAATAAAATTTTGACAAAATTTTCTATATAAATAAAATTTTGACAAAATTTTCTACAGAAATAAAATTTTGACAAAATGTTTCATAGAAATTAAATTTTGAGAAAATGTTCCATAGAAATTAAATTTTGACAAAATTTTTATTAAAATAAAATTTTGACAAAAATTTTCTATAGAAATAATATTTTGACAAAATTTTTTATAGAAATAAAATTTAGACAAAATTTTTTATAGAAATAAAATATTGACAAAATTTTCTATAGAAATAAAATTTTGACAAAATTTTCTATAGAAATAAAATTGTGACAACATTTTTTATAGAAATAGAATTGTGACAAAAATTTTCTATAGAAATAAAATTTAAACAAATTTTTTTATAGAAATAAAATATTGACAAAATTTTCTATAGAAATAAAATTTTGACAAAATTTTCTATAGAAACAAAATTTTGACAAAATTTTCTATAGAAATAAAATTTTGACAAAATGTTCCATAGAAATTAAATTTTGACAAAATGTTCCATAGAAATTAAATTTTGACAAAATTTTGTATAGAAATAAAATTTTGACAAAATTTTCTATAGAAATAAACTTTTGACAAAATTTTCTATAGAAATAAAATTTTGACACAATTTTTTATAGATATAAAATTTTGACAAAATTTTCTATAGAAATAAAATTTTAACAAAAATTTTCTATAGAAATAAAATGTTGATAAAATTTTCTATAGAAATAAAATTTTGACAAAATTTTCTAAGGAAATACAATTTTGACAAAATTTTCTACAGAAATAAAATATTGACAAAATGTTTCATAGAAATTAAATTTTTACAAAAGGTTCCATAGAAATAAAATTTTGACAAAATTTTTTATAGAAATAAAATTTTGACAAAATTTTTATAGAAATAAAATTTTGACAAAACTTTCTATAGAAATATAATTTTGACAAAATTTTTTATAGAAATAAAATTGTGACAAAATTTTTTATAGAAGTAAAAGTGTGACAAAAATTTTCTATAGAAATAAAATTGTGACAAAATATTTTATAGAAATAAAACTGTGACAACATTTTTTATAGAAATAGAATTGTGACAAAAATTTTCTATAGAAATAAAATTTTGACACAATTTTTTATAGATATAAAATTTTGACAAAATTTTCTATAGAAATAAAATTTTGACAAAATTTTCTATAGAAATAAAATTTTGACAAAATTTTCTATAGAAATAAAATTTTGACAAAATTTTTATAGAAATAAAATTTTGACAAAATTTTCTATAGAAATAAAATTTTGACAAAATTTTCTATAGAAATAAAATTTTGACAAAATTTTTTATAGAAATAAAATTTAGACAAAATTTTTTATAGAAATAAGATTTTGACAAAATTTTTAAAGAAATAAAATTTTGACACAAATTTTTAGATATAAAATTTTGACAAAATTTTCTACAGAAATAAAATATGGACAAAATGTTTCATAGAAATTAAATTTTGACAAAATGTTCCATAGAAATTAAATTTTGACAAAATTTTTATAGAAATAAAATTTTGACAAAATGTTCCATAGAAATTAAATTTTGACAAAATTTTCTATAAAAATAAAATTTTAACAAAATTTTCTATAGAAATAGACTTTTGACAAAATTTTCTATAGAAATAAAATTTAGATAAAATTTTTTATAGAAATAAAATTTAGTTAAAATTTTCTGTAGAAATAAAATTTTGACAAAATTTTCTATAGAAATAAGATTTTGACAAAATTTTCTATAGAAATAAAATTTTGACAAAATTTTCTATAGAAATAAAATTTTGTTAACATTTTCTATAGAAATAAAATTTTGACAAAATTTTGTATAGAAATAAAATTTTGACAAAATTTTCTATAGAAATAAAATTTTTACAAAATTTTCACAAAATTTTCTATATATTGATTATATTTTAAATTTTAATTTTCCTGTTGGTCCATGTCGTCGAAGTCAGTTGTGAGTAAGTTTTTCCTTTTTACAGAAGTATAAACTTTCCCTTGTTGGTGCGAGCCGCATCGATAAAACGACAAAAATTCGACACAGTGTTTTCGTTTATAGGAGAGACAATATATTATATTGCAAATACTAAAATAATTTTCTAAAATAAAATAATAAAACATTTCTTACGAAGAAATCAACTCTTATGCCCGTTTTTGAACGCATTATGGATACAATTTCTTTTAAATTTTAAAATAAGCCCATATTGAGACAAAATTTACAGTTGCATTTCCATAACCGTAGCTTGTTAAAATTTTAAAGGGGGGGCCAAGTAATTTTAGTAAAAATTTCGATATGAGTTTTCACCTCTTTACACCCCATGACAACGAACTAAAGTGAGTATACGTAGGTAGCTGTACCCTTGGAGCATCCCCCGGTGAAAGCCCCATGAGCGTAGCTCATCTGTGAGAGGAGAAAACTCAATGAGGGGTAAAAGTAATATGTGTTACAATTTCAACACTGATTTTCGCCTATTTACATCCCACGACAACAAACTAAAGTGGGTATACGGAGGTAGCTGTACCCTTGGAGCATCCCCCGGTGAAAGCCCCATGAGCTTAGCTCATCTGTGAGTGGAGAAAACTAAATGGGGGGTAAAAGTAATATGTGTTACAATTTCAACGCTGATTTTCACCTATTTACACCCCATGACAACGAACTAAAGTGGGTATACGTAGATAGCTGCACCCTTGGAGCATCCCCAAGTGAAAGCCCTATGGGTTTAGCTCATCTGTGAACGGAGAAAAGTCAAAGGGGGTAAAAGTAATATTTGTTAGAATATCAACTATTTTCAACACTGATTTTCACCCAACCGTTACTGTTGTACCTGAAATCACCGACTGCCAAAATACCTTACGTAACATATCACCCACCTTTAATGGTTTTAGTTCAAACTTATTTTGCGATATTTATGCCCTCCGCCACAGAAGGAGACGAGATAGACACATGGTGTATTTGGCAATAATGCTCAGGGTGGGTCCCTGACTCGATATAACCATGTCCGTCTGTCCGTCCGTCTGTCTGTGAACACATTTTTGTGATCAAAGTCTAGGTCGCAATTTAAGTCCAATCGCCTTCAAATTTGGCACATGTACCTAATTTGGGTCAGAATAGAAACCTATTGATTTTGGAAGAAATCGGTTCAGATTTAGATATAGCTCCCATATATATCTTTCGCTGATATGTACTAATATGGACCCAGCAGCCAGAGTTTTATACCGATTTGCTTGAAATTTTGCACAAACATAACACTTAGTCCTATAGTCATGTGTGCAAAATTTTATTGAAATCGGTTCAGATTTAGATATAGCTCCTTCCGCCCAATTTGGTTGAAATTTTGCACTGGGAGTAGATTTAGCATTGTAGCTGTGGGTGCCAAATTTGGTGGAAATCGATTCAGATTTAGATATAACTCCCATATATATCTTTCGCCCGATATGCACTTATATGGACCCAGAAGCCAGAGTTTTATCCCGATTAGCTTGAAATTTTGCACAAGGAGTACAATTGGTAGTGTAGTCATGTTTGCCAAATTTGATTGAAACCGGTTCAGATTTAGATATAGCTTCCATATATTTTTCGCCCGATATGGACTTATATGGGCCAATTTTGCACTAGGAGTAAAATTAGTAATATAGTCATGTGTGCCAAATTTGATTGAAATCGGTTCAGATTTAGATATAGCTCCCATATATATGTTTTTCTGATTTCGTCAAAAATGGTCAAAATACCAACATTTTCCTTGTTAAATCGCCACTGCTTAGTCGAAAAGTTGTAAAAATGACTCTAATTTTCCTAAACTTCTAATACATATATATCGAGCGATAAATCATAAATAAACTTTTGCGAAGTTTCCTTAAAATTGTTTCCCACATTTTTTTCAAAAATTGTGTTCCTGGCCTTAAATCTTCGGATCATTTTTGGTGTTATTACTGTTTTCTTATTTGTCCACTTTGTGGACGCGATGCCACACTGTCAATATCACGGTAACGAGTAATGGCACAAGAAACAACGCATTTGTACACATTTGTACACAGGGAACATAGTTCCCTTCAAGAGTGATACAACGATTATAACGACCTTCCAATTTTTTGATACCATTTTGGTAGAACTCCTTCGGTTCTGCCTCAAAATAGGCCTCAGTTTCGGCGATCACCTCTTCATTGCAGCCAAATTTTTTTCCTGCAAGCATCCTTTTGAGGTCTGAGAACAATAAAAAGTCGTTGGGGGGACAGATCTGGAGAATACGGTGGGTGGGGAAGCAATTCGAAGCCCAATTCATGAATTTTCCCATCGTTCTCAATGACTTGTGGCACGGTGCGTTGTCTTGGTGGAATATGGGGCCGTTTTGCCGCGATTTCGACCTTCAAACGCTCCAATAACGCCATATAATAGTTGCTGTTGATAGTTTTTCCCTTTTCAAGATAATCTATAAAAATTATTCCATGCGCATCCCAAAAAACTGAGACCATTACTTTGCCAGCGGACTTTTGAGTCCTTCCACGCTTCGGAGACGGTTCACCGGTCACTGTCCACTCAGCCGACTGTCGATTGGACTCAGGAGTGTAGTGATGGAGCCATGTTTCATCCATTGTCACATATCGACGGAAAAACTCGGGTGTATTACGAGTTAACAGCTGCAAACACCGCTGAGAATCATCAACACGTTGTTGTTTTTGGTCAAATGTGAGCTCGCGCGGCACCCATTTTGCACAGAGCTTCCGCATATCCAAATATTGATGAATGATATGACCAACACGTTCCTTTGATATCTTTAAGGCCTCTGCTATCTCGATCAACTTCATTTTACGGTCATTCAAAATCATTTTGTAGATTTTTTTGATGTTTTCGTCGGTAACCACCTCTTTCGGGCGTCCATTGCGTTCACCGTCCTCCGTGCTCATTTCATCATGCTTGAATTTTGCGTACCAATCAATTATTGTTGATTTCCGGAAACTCATTATCAAGCCAAGTTTTTGCTGCCACCTTATTTTTTCCCTTCAGAAAACAGTATATTATCAAAACACGAAATTCTTTTTTATTCATTTTTTTTCACAATAACAAAAGCTTCTTCACAAAAGACGCTCTATCTCACAAACTAATTGACTTACAGACGTCAAATTTTGACAAGAATCATTTGAAGGTTGGTACTATATAAAAATAATATGCATTTAATACCAGCGACGCCATCTATGAGTCAGACCGGGGACTTATCAGCCAAGCTGTTAACTCTATGGAAATTCGAATTAGCCAGCGATGAAACATGTATATAGTCAAACTTGTGTATATTGGTATCCGGTATTTTCTGTATTGACATCCGGCTAACATAAAAATGGATTGGATGAAATTTGATCTTTCATGAGACTCAAGAATATATATAGAGACGACTTCCATTTTGGTCCATTTACTTATTGACCAATATGGACAATGTTTTGAATCGGTTTTAGACTGACATAACATACCAATATTTAATTCAAATGTTTAACATTTACTTGAAATTGTTAAAGAAAAATATGTATGTATGTGCATAAATCATCATTAAATGTCATTTGTTTAAACAAAACGATAAAATCAATATCAACATGTTTCAATAACTTTATATCATCACAATTACCAATACAATAAAGAAATTATCAATCAATGAGATACTTGCATACATATATGCAGCGTCATGCCGATACAACAACTATAAATACTTATTAAATTACACAAATATTGTTATTATTATTATTGTTATTATTATTTATATCATCTCTCAACATATTTATGCTATTGTGACGGCAATTGTCACATTGTCCTTGTTAGTAGTGATGCCGTATTATACATAGTTGACTGCTGGTATATGCAATATGAAATCATTTACATTCAAATTGATCATATTTATAAACTCTCAATGGTGTTTGTGAAAATGCAAAAAAAAAACAAAAAAAGACATATAAGGATAATTTATGAAGTGTTTTTGTTTGAAAATAAGAACATAAGTGAAACTATCTATACCATCAATGAGAGTGAGAGTATAGAGAGGGTAACAGATGTATCAAAGAGAGACAGAGATAGATAATAAGAAACAAAAATTAATAATACTTTGCATTTTTATATAGTTTTTTTTAGAATTCTAATTTATTTCATTACTATTTCGTCTTTAGGGTTTTTTAATAAAAATTTGTTTTTACAATTTATGATTATGTATTAAATTTATTATCCAATATTTTGACTAACATCGTTAGTTTCGACGGAGATCTATATAAATAACAAATATTAGTACACAATGAATGAGCAGTTCAATAATTTATATTTATATTAAAATTATTAACAAATAAACAAAAAATGTAGAGAGAGTTTATGTCTGTTTTTTATGAAAAATAATTCACAAATAAATGTTCCTGCGTCTGTATATCTATATAAATAAAATTTTGACAAAATTTTCTATAGAAATAAAAGTTTGCCACAATTTTATATACAAATAAAATTTTGACAAGATTTGCTATATAAATAAAATTTTGACAAAATTTTCTATAGAAATAAAAGTTTGCCACAATTTTATATACAAATAAAATTTTGACAAGATTTGCTATATAAATAAAATTTTGACAAAATTTTCTATAGAAATAAAATTTTGACAAAATTTTATATAGAAATAACATTTTGACAAAATTTTCTATATCAATAAAATTTTAATAAAATTTTCTAGAGAAATAAAATTTTGACAAAAATTTCTACAAAATTTAAATTTTTTACAAAATTTTGATAGAAATAAAATTTTTGACAAAATTTTCTATAGAAATAAAATTTTTGACAAAATTTTCTATAGAAATAATATTTTGACAAAATTTTCTATAGAAATAATATTTTGACAAAATTTTTTATAGAAATAAAATTTTGACAAAAATTTCTATGGAATTTAAATTTTCGACAAAATGCTCTATAGAAATAAAATTTTGACAAAATTTTCTATAGAAATAAAATTTTGACAAAATTTTCTATAGAAATAAAATTTTGACAAAATTTTCTATAGAAATAAAATTTTGACAAAATTTTCTATAGAAATAAAATCTTAACAAAAATTGCTATGGAATTTAAATTTTCCACAAAATGTTCTATAGAAATAAAATTTTGACAAAATTTTCTATAGAAATACATTTTTTTCATTCGTTTTGTTTTGTTATTGTTGGTTTTGTTCTTTAATCATTGTTGTTGTTGTTTTTTTTTTTATTTCAGCTTAAAACCATGCATCGACTAAACTACAAGTGTAGCTTAACCAACAGAGGAAAAGAATATTTGTCAAATTTATTTGGGCAAAGCCCTATAGACTGCAAGATGGTTGGATGGACGCACGTTTCGGAATTACCACGTTCCTCATCAGCATCCTCTACTTGCAGCAAAACTATCAACCAATTATCAGAATAAATTCAGGCAGTTCATTAAACCCAACAATGAACCACACTTGAACCTTCCGAAAAAAAATTTTGACAAAATTTTTTATAAAAAAAAAAATTTGACAAAATTTTCTATAGAAATAAAATTTTGACAAAATTTTCTATAGCAATAAAATTTTAACAAAATTTTCTGTAGAAAAAAAATTTTGACAAAATTTTCTATGTAAATAAAATTTTGACAAAAATTTCTACAGAATTTAAATTTTTGACAAAATGTTCTATAGAAATAAAATTTTGACAAAATTTTCTATAGAAATAATATTTTAACAAAATTTTCTATAGAAATAAAATTTTAACAAAATTTTCTGTAGAAAAAAAATTTTGACAAAATTTTCTATGTAAATAAAATTTTGACAAAAATTTCTACAGAATTTAAATTAAAATGTT
This sequence comes from Haematobia irritans, assembly GCF_050003625.1. Classification (NCBI taxonomy): domain Eukaryota; kingdom Metazoa; phylum Arthropoda; class Insecta; order Diptera; family Muscidae; genus Haematobia; species Haematobia irritans. Next base: position 18,809,873 of record NC_134398.1, read on the forward strand.
CTATCGAAATAAAATTTTGACAAAATTTTCTATAGAAATAATATTTTAACAAAATTTTCTATAGAAATAAAATTTTGACAAAATTTTCTGTAGAAATACCATTTTGACAAAATTTTCTATGGAAATAAAATTTTGACAAAATTTTCTATAGTAATAAACTTTTGACAGTTTGTTGTAGAAATAAAATTTTTACAAAATTTTCTAGAGAAATAAAATTTTGACAAAATTTTCTATAGAAATAAAATTTTGACAAAATTTTCTATAGTAATAAACTTTTGACAAAAATTTCTACAGAATTGAAATTTTCGACAAAATGTTCTATAGAAATAACATTTTGACAAAATTTTCTATAGAAATAAAATTTTGACAAAATTTTCTATAGAAATAAAATTTTGACAAAATTTTTTACTGAATTTAAATTTTGACAACATTTTCTTTGCAAGTAGAATTTTGACACAATTTTCGATAGAAATAATATTTTGCAAATTTTCTATAGAAATAAAATTTTGACAAAATTTTTTTATAGAAATAATATTTTGACAAAATTTTCTATAGAAATAATAATAATATAGAAATAAAATTTTGACAGTTTGTTGTTGCATTCTTTTAACCGAGTCGTCCACTAAATCTCCCATTACAATATTTGCAGTGAGTGGTGATTCGATGGGTAATCCGTAAAATGTTTCTTTATATTTAAAATACATTCTATCCTTAATCCTTAAATCTTAATATTTAAATTTTTATTCAAATTACCTGATGCCCAAATAATAATAACACTGAAAATATTGTCGTGAGGCCAAAGATTTCATGTCCTTAAAATACGAATGCAAATTTTGCTTAGGACAAAAGACGCATTTCTCTAATATAAAGTTTTATTCTTTGTCCAAAAGTCTATAAACTTTTCAATGAAGTCGTATTGTGCTTATAATTATGTGATATGACTTAAAAATGGGTATCGTAACATGAAAGACAAATTTTTTGGGGTAAGGTCAACTTGACTTTAAAAATTCAGAAAATGTTTTTAAAATTAATGAAATTGTCTTTAAATTTGTTGTGTTTTTGCAACTTGACTCTTGTTTTCAACACTTTATTTTAAAGACTTTTTCACTTGAAACATAGCATAATTTCTACTGGAAGTCGAGTCTTAATTTGGAAAATAAAGTTGTCGTTAACTCGTTTTTAAAGGACTTTAATAGTATATGAAGAAAAAAAAAAACTGAAAAAAACGAAAAATTAAAATTTGCTTCCTAAAAGCAAGAACGCAAAACCTAAATTTAAAAGAGAATTGTGTCTTAAAGGCATCCTTACTTGTAGTCTCCGCTTCTTTGGCTCGTTATCAACACCAAAATATTTAAAGTAAAGACAAAATCTGTATGACCGGACATGCTTTTTTTTCAGTGAAACAAGTATATACGGCCGTAAGTTCGGCTAGGCCGAATCTTATGTATCCTCCTCCACGGATTGCGTAAAAAACTTCTACGAAAAACTGTCATCCACAATCGAATTACTCGGGTTGTGGTAGCACTTGGCGAAGGCAAGGTATCTTAAAACTTCTTAACACCGTCTTATAAATTTTTGGTTAGTCCATGAGGGGTATATATTATTAAAAAAAAAGCCGATTAAATACGTATATAATTTTCTCTAGATATAAAATTTTGAAAAAATTTTCTATAGAAAGAAAATTTGGACAACATTTTGTATAGTAAAACCAATTACAAAATTTTCTATAGAAATAAAATTTTAACAAAATTTTCTACAGAATTGAAATTTTCGACAAAATGTTCTATAGAAATAACATTCTGACAAAATTTTCTATAGAAATAAAAATTTGATAAAATTTTCTATAGAAATAAAATTTTGACAAAATTTTCTACTGAATTTAAATTTTGTCAAATTTTCTACAGAATTTAAATTTTGACAAAATTTTCTATAGAAATACAATTTTGACGAAATTTTCTTCTGAAATTATGACAAAATTGTCTAAATAAACAAAATTTTAACAAAATTTTCCATAAAAATAAAATTTTGACAAAATTTTCTATAGAAATAATATTGTGACAAAATTTTCTATAGAAATAAAATTTGGACAGTTTGTTGTTGCATTCCTTCAACCGAGTCGTCCACTAAATTTCCCATTACAATAGCTGCAGTGAGTTGTGCATCTGGAGATTCCATGGGTAATCCATAAAATGTTTCTTCATATTTAAAATACATCGTGTCCTTAATGCAAAATCTTTATATTTAAATTTTTATTAAAAGGACCTCAAGCCCAAATAATAATAATGTAAAAACAAGCATATACGGCCGTAAGTTCGGCCAGGCCGAATCTTATGTATCCTCCTCCACGGATTGCGTAAAAAACTTCTACCAAAAACTGTCAGTCCACAATCGAATTACATGGTTTGTGGTAATACTTACCGATGGCAAAGTATCTTAAGACTTCTTAACATCGTTAGAGAGCCAGAATTGAAATATGGAGGTCGCTTGTTATGGGGGCTATATGCAATTATGAAGCGATATGGACCACATTTTGTGTGATTGGGAATCGGTTTATCTGAGGGCTATATATAACTATAGACCGATATGGACAAAATTTAGAGCAAATTTAGACTGAATCGGATGGAATTTGCTCCTTCAATAGGCTCCAAAACCAAATCTGGAGATCGGTTTATATGGGGGCTATATATGATTTTGGACCGATATGGACTAATTTTAGCATGGTTGTTGGATACCATATACATACACCACGTACCAAATTTCAACCGGATCGGATGAAATTTGCTTCTCTAAGAAGCTCCCCAAACCTAATCTGAGGGTCGGTTTATATGGGGGCTAAACGTAAAAGTGTTCCAATATGGCCCATGCGCAATACCGTCCGACCCCATCCTATGGTGGAGGGTACTAAAATAATCAAAATTTATTTTAGGCAATCCTGAGTTGATCGGTAAGTATTTTAATAGGTATGTATTTAATGCATCACTGATCAATGTTATTCAACTCTGTCAATTTTGTTATTTAGGATGTAATTAATCGGATCAATTAATGTAGTGATTGGATTGGAAAGAGATATATGTTTATATATAATACAGTTCTGATAATTTTATAATATAACCAGCTCTCTTTCTAATTATTTGTTCTTTGGTGTTCCATATTTAAAAAGTGACCCTTTTGCCAGGCCATACTTTCAAAAAATTTCTACTGGTATTTTTCAATTCAATTGCTGATTTGAAAAAAAATCCTTACTTCGGCTTTGTAGTGGTTGTAAGCGCCAACTTTTAAACGAACCATGTATTCATTGGGAGGGAAGGGTATTAACTGAAACATTTCACTCTTCAAAACCACATTATCAACAATAATATCATGCTGCAAAAAAAGACAAAAAACACAAACAAATAACAAATTTTTCGTTATAAAAATGATTATCAACAAGAAAATGTTTAAGCCCTATATGGGCTTACTTACATCGTATGGACACGTATGATTGATATTGGAGAATGGACGAATTGCATTGGTCCATACAATTTTCCAAAACATAAAACGTGAAGGATTTTTTAAAAACTTACAAAAATCCATAGTATCATTATACATAAATGGCCGATAGCCATTGCCTTTTTGCAGTAATTGAGCATTTAGCTGATTGTAAGAAAACAAAATTAAATTCTATTCTATTTTCCATTTTTGGTTAAAATAACAACCCAAACTTACAGATATATTATTAACTGGAACCTGATGTAAAACCACATGAAGATTAAGGGCAACCTTATAGCGATTAATTGCCTTAAGACGACACTGTGCAAATGTGGCAAATGGTTTATCAAATTCTTCACATTGTAAATTGGTAAATTTCACATTGATACTAAATGCCATGTCAGCTAAACTGATGAACACAAACACAGCGAGTATTGTTTTAATTTTCATTATTTATTCCGTAAAAATTTTAAAACTGTTATTGCTCTGAATGCCCCTGACAATATGAGTAATTAATTCTTTCCAGTATTTGTATATTAAAAGCCCATCAATACAACGTTTAAAAACAGATATATACGGTCAAAAGTTCTGTGTAAATGCTTAGCAAATAACAATTTTTCATATGATTTCACATCTAAATTCTGTAAATTTAGACAGTGGTTGGTTATTAATCGAAATGGTGAATTTTAATCGTCGATATGTATCACAATGAAAATGAAAAATTTTAACGATATTTAATGTTCTTCATAAAATATCCGAAATAAACTGCGGACAGGTCAAGTGCAAATTTCTGTTTCTATTGAACCACAAAGTCGAATCGGAAGGTTGGTCTATGAAGGAATTACTGAATACTGAAAAATTGATCGATATAAAATCGATCGATATTTGACATAATTCTCTTTGGATATGAAATACTTACAGATTTTAGGTATGCAGCAAAGCTAATAAAAAAGTATAGCATCCATGCCCTCAAGGATCGGAGAGATCGACCTATATAGGAGCAATATTAAAACACACGCATAACTCTTTACGTCTTTAAAATATCGGTCTATATGGGGATATATAAAAATATGGGCCGCTATCACGGTTGCACCTCGTGCCAAAAATAATCTACCAACATTTCCAAATATTTTACAAAAAATCTACCAATTTGAAATAAATCTTATATAGAAAATTTTGTCCAAATTTTATTTCTATAGAAAATGTGGTCAAAATTTTATTTCTATAGAAAATTTTGTCAAAATTTTATTTCTATAGAAAATTTTGTCAAAATTTTATTTCTATAGAAAAATTTGTCAAAACTTTATTTCTATAGAAATTTTTGTCAAAATTTATTTCTATAGAAAATTTTGTCAAAATTTTATTTCAATAGAAAATCTTGTCAACAATTTTGTCAATTTTTTTCTCTACAGAAAATTTTGCCAAAATTTTAGTTATATATAAAATGATTTTTTATTTCTATAGAAAATTAGGCAAAATTTTGTATCTATAGAAAATTTTGTCGAAATTTTATTCCTATAGAAAATTTTGTCAAAATTTTATTTCTATAGAAAATTTTGTTAAGACTTTATTTCTATAGAATATTTTGTCAAAATTTTATTTCTATAGAAAATTTGGTCAAAATTTTATTTCTATAGAAAATTTTGTCAAAATTTTATTTCTATAGAAAAATTTGTCAAAACTTTATTTCTATAGAAATTTTTGTCAAAATTTATTTCTATAGAAAATTTTGTCAAAATTTTATTTCAATAGAAAATCTTGTCAAAAATTTTGTCAATTTTTTTCTCTACAGAAAATTTTGCCAAAATTTTAGTTATATATAAAATGTTGTCAAAATTTTATGTCTATAGAAAATTTTGTCCAAATTTTATTTCTATCGAAATATATTTTATTTCTATATATCTATAGAAAATTTTGTAAAAATTTTATTTCAATAGAAAATTTTGTCAAAATGTGATTTCTATAGAAAATTTGGTCAAAAAATTATTTCTATAGAAAATTTTGACAATGTTTTTTCTATAGAAAATATTGTGAAACTTTTTTTCTATAGAAATTTTTGTCAAAATTTTATTTCTATAGCAAATTTTATAAAATTTTATTTCTATAGAAAATTAGGCAAAATTTTGTATCTATAGAAAATTTTGTCGAAATTTTATTTCTATAGAAAATTTTGTCAAAATTTTATTTCTATAGAAAATTTTGTTAAGACTTTATTTCTATAGAATATTTTGTCAAAATTTTATTTCTATAGAAAATTTGGTCAAAATTTTATTTCTATAGAAATTTTTGTCAAAATTTTATTCTATAGAAAATTTTGTCAAAATTTTATTCTATAGAAAATTAGGCAAAATTTTATAAAGGGTGATTTGTTAAGAGCTTGATAACTTTTTTTTTTAAAAAAACGCATAAAATTTGCAAAATCTCATCGGTTCTTTATTTGAAACGTTAGATTGGTCCATGACATTTACTTTTTGAAGATAATTTCATTTAAATGTTGACCGCGGCTGCGTCTTAGGTGGTCCATTCGGAAAGTCCAATTTTGGGCAACTTTTTCGAGCATTTCGGCCGGAATAGCCCGAATTTCTTCGGAAATGTTGTCTTCCAAAGCTGGAATAGTTGCTGGCTTAATTCTGTAGACTTTAGACTTGACGTAGCCCCACAAAAAATAGTCTAAAGGCGTCAAATCGCATGATCTTGGTGGCCAACTTACCGGTCCATTTCTTGAGATGAATTGTTCTCCGAAGTTTTCCCTCAAAATGGCCATAGAATCGCGAGCTGTGTGGCATGTAGCGCCATCTTGTTGAAACCACATGTCAACCAAGTTCAGTTCTTCCATTTTTGGCAACAAAAAGTTTGTTAGCATCGAACGATAGCGATCGCCATTCACCGTAACGTTGCGTCCAACAGCATCTTTGAAAAAATACGGTCCAATGATTCCACCAGCGTACAAACCACACCAAACAGTGCATTTTTCGGGATGCATGGGCAGTTCTTGAACGGCTTCTGGTTGCTCTTCACTCCAAATGCGGCAATTTTGCTTATTTACGTAGCCATTCAACCAGAAATGAGCCTCATCGCTGAACAAAATTTGTCGATAAAAAAGCGGATTTTCTGCCACTGATTTTGGTAATAAAATGCAATGATTTGCAAGCGTTGCTCGTTAGTAAGTCTATTCATGATGAAATGTCAAAGCATACTGAGCATCTTTCTCTTTGACACCATGTCTGAAATCCCACGTGATCTGTCAAATACTAATGCATGAAAATCCTAACCTCAAAAGAATCACCCTTTATATATAGAAAATTTTGTCAAAATTTTATTTCTATAACAAATTTTATTTCTATAGAAAATTAAGCAAAATTTTTTATCTATAGAAAATTTTGACAAAGTTTTATTTCTATAGAGAATTTTTCCAATTTTTATACCCTTCACCACTACTGTGGTACAGGGTATAATAAGTTTGTGCATTTGTATGTAACGCCAAGAAGGAGTAATCATAGACCAACCTTTTAGTATACGGATCGGCTTAGAATTAAATTCTGAATCGATTTAGCGATGTCCGTCTGTCTGTCTGTCCGTCTGTCTGTCCGTCTGTCTGTCCGTCTGTCTGTCTGTCTGTCTGTCTGTCTGTTGATGTATTTTTGTGTGCAAAGTACAGCTCGCAGTTTTAGTCCGATTGTCCTAAAATTTGGTACAGGGTCCTGTTTCGGCTCAAAGACGATCCCTATTGATTTTGGAAAAAATCGGTTCAGATTTAGATATAGCTGCCATATATATTTTTCACCGATCTGGTCATAATTGGCGTGTATATCAACCGATCTTCCTCAAATTCCGTACATCCGAATATTTTATGAGTCTCGAAAAACTTGCAAAATATCAGCAAAATCGGTTCAGATTTAGATATAGCTCCCATATATAGCTTTCGCCCGATTTACACTCATATGTCCACAGAGGCCAATTTTTAACTCCGATTTAGTTGAAATTTTGTACAGGGAGTAGAATTAGCATTGTTGCTATGCGTGCCAAAGTTGGTTGAAATCGGTTCAGATTTAGATATATCTCCCATATATAGCTTTCGCCCGATTTACTCTCATATGTCCACAGAGGCCAATTTTTAACTCCGATTTAGTTGAAATTTTGCACAGGGAGGAGAATAAGCATTGTTGCTATGCGTGCCAAATTTGGTTGAAATCGGTTCAGATTTAGATATAGCTCCCATATATATGTTTTTCTGATTTCGACAAAAATGGTCAAAATACCAACATTTTCCTTGTAAAATCGCCACTGCTTAGTCGAAAGGTTGTAAAAATGACTCTAATTTTCCTAAACTTCTAATACATATATATGGAGCGATAAATCATAAATAAACTTTTTTGAAGTTTCCTTAAAATTGCTTCAGATTTAAACGTTTCCCATATTTATACCCTTCACCACTACTGTGGTACAGGGTATAATAAGTTTGTGCATTTGTATGTAACGCCAAGAAGGAGTAATCATAGACCAACCTTTTAGTATACGGATCGGCTTAGAATTAAATTCTGAGTCGATTTAGCGATGTCCGTCTGTCTGTCTGTCCGTCTGTCTGTCCGTCTGTCTGTCCGTCTGTCTGTCTGTCTGTCTGTCTGTCTGTTGATGTATTTTTGTGTGCAAAGTACAGCTCGCAGTTTTAGTCCGATTGTCCTAAAATTTAGTATAGGGTCCTGTTTCGGCTCAAAGACGATCCCTATTGATTTTGGAAAAAATCGGTTCAGATTTAGATATAGCTGCCATATATATTTTTCGCCGATCTGGTCATAATTGGCGTGTATATCAACCGATCTTCCTCAAATTCCGTAAATCCGAATATTTTATAAGTCTCGAAAAACTTGCAAAATATCAGCCAAATCGGTTCAGATTAAGATATAGCTCCCATATATAGCTTTCGCCCGATTTACACTCATTTGCCCACAGAGGCCAATTTTTTGCTCCGATTTAGTTGAAATTTTGCACAGGGAGTAGAATTAGCATTGTAACTATGCGTGCCAAATTTGGTTGAAATCGGTTCAGATTTAGATATAGCTCCCATATATATGTTTTTCTGATTTCGACAAAAATGGTCAAAATACCAACATTTTCCTTGTAAAATCGCCACTGCTTAGTCGAAAAGTTGTAAAAATGAATCTAATTTTCCTAAACTTCTAATACATATATATCGAGCGATAAATTATAAATAAACTTTTTCGAAGTTTCCTTAAAATTGCTTCAGATTTAAACGTTTCCCATATTTTTATACCCTTCACCACTACTGTGGTACAGGGTATAATAAGTTTGTGCATTTGTATGTAACGCCAAGAAGGAGTAATCATAGACCAACCTTTTAGTATACGGATCGGCTTAGAATTAAATTCTGAATCGATTTAGCGATGTCCGTCTGTCTGTCTGTCCGTCTGTCTGTCCGTCTGTCTGTCCGTCTGTCTGTCTGTCTGTCTGTCTGTCTGTTGATGTATTTTTGTGTGCAAAGTACAGCTCGCAGTTTTAGTCCGATTGTCCTAAAATTTGGTACAGGGTCCTGTTTCGGCTCAAAGACGATCCCTATTGATTTTGGAAAAAATCGGTTCAGATTTAGATATAGCTGCCATATATATTTTTCACCGATCTGGTCATAATTGGCGTGTATATCAACCGATCTTCCTCAAATTCCGTACATCCGAATATTTTATGAGTCTCGAAAAACTTGCAAAATATCAGCAAAATCGGTTCAGATTTAGATATAGCTCCCATATATAGCTTTCGCCCGATTTACACTCATATGACCACAGAGGCAAATTTTTAACTCCGATTTAGTTGAAATTTTGCACAGGGAGTAGAATTAGCATTGTAGCTATGCGTGCCAAATTTTGTTGAAATCGGTTCAGATTTATATATATCTCCCATATATAGCTTTCGCCCGATTTACACTCATATGTCCACAGAGGCCAATTTTTAACTCCGATTTAGTTGAAATTTTGTACAGGGAGTAGAATTAGCATTGTTGCTATGCGTGCCAAAGTTGGTTGAAATCGGTTCAGATTTAGATATATCTCCCATATATAGCTTTCGCCCGATTTACTCTCATATGTCCACAGAGGCCAATTTTTAACTCCGATTTAGTTGAAATTTTGCACAGGGAGGAGAATAAGCATTGTTGCTATGCGTGCCAAATTTGGTTGAAATCGGTTCAGATTTAGATATAGCTCCCATATATATGTTTTTCTGATTTCGACAAAAATGGTCAAAATACCAACATTTTCCTTGTAAAATCGCCACTGCTTAGTCGAAAGGTTGTAAAAATGACTCTAATTTTCCTAAACTTCTAATACATATATATGGAGCGATAAATCATAAATAAACTTTTTTGAAGTTTCCTTAAAATTGCTTCAGATTTAAACGTTTCCCATATTTATACCCTTCACCACTACTGTGGTACAGGGTATAATAAGTTTGTGCATTTGTATGTAACGCCAAGAAGGAGTAATCATAGACCAACCTTTTAGTATACGGATCGGCTTAGAATTAAATTCTGAATCGATTTAGCGATGTCCGTCTGTCTGTCCGTCTGTCTGTCCGTCTGTCTGTCTGTCTGTCTGTCTGTCTGTTGATGTATTTTTGTGTGCAAAGTACAGCTCGCAGTTTTAGTCCGATTGTCCTAAAATTTAGTATAGGGTCCTGTTTCGGCTCAAAGACGATCCCTATTGATTTTGGAAAAAATCGGTTCAGATTTAGATATAGCTGCCATATATATTTTTCGCCGATCTGGTCATAATTGGCGTGTATATCAACCGATCTTCCTCAAATTCCGTAAATCCGAATATTTTATAAGTCTCGAAAAACTTGCAAAATATCAGCCAAATCGGTTCAGATTAAGATATAGCTCCCATATATAGCTTTCGCCCGATTTACACTCATTTGCCCACAGAGGCCAATTTTTTGCTCCGATTTAGTTGAAATTTTGCACAGGGAGTAGAATTAGCATTGTAGCTATGCGTGCCAAATTTTGTTGAAATCGGTTCAGATTTATATATATCTCCCATATATAGCTTTCGCCCGATTTACACTCATATGTCCACAGAGGCCAATTTTTAACTCCGATTTAGTTGAAATTTTGTACAGGGAGTAGAATTAGCATTGTTGCTATGCGTGCCAAAGTTGGTTGAAATCGGTTCAGATTTAGATATATCTCCCATATATAGCTTTCGCCCGATTTACTCTCATATGTCCACAGAGGCCAATTTTTAACTCCGATTTAGTTGAAATTTTGCACAGGGAGGAGAATAAGCATTGTTGCTATGCGTGCCAAATTTGGTTGAAATCGGTTCAGATTTAGATATAGCTCCCATATATATGTTTTTCTGATTTCGACAAAAATGGTCAAAATACCAACATTTTCCTTGTAAAATCGCCACTGCTTAGTCGAAAGGTTGTAAAAATGACTCTAATTTTCCTAAACTTCTAATACATATATATGGAGCGATAAATCATAAATAAACTTTTTTGAAGTTTCCTTAAAATTGCTTCAGATTTAAACGTTTCCCATATTTATACCCTTCACCACTACTGTGGTACAGGGTATAATAAGTTTGTGCATTTGTATGTAACGCCAAGAAGGAGTAATCATAGACCAACCTTTTAGTATACGGATCGGCTTAGAATTAAATTCTGAGTCGATTTAGCGATGTCCGTCTGTCTGTCTGTCCGTCTGTCTGTCCGTCTGTCTGTCCGTCTGTCTGTCTGTCTGTCTGTCTGTCTGTTGATGTATTTTTGTGTGCAAAGTACAGCTCGCAGTTTTAGTCCGATTGTCCTAAAATTTAGTATAGGGTCCTGTTTCGGCTCAAAGACGATCCCTATTGATTTTGGAAAAAATCGGTTCAGATTTAGATATAGCTGCCATATATATTTTTCGCCGATCTGGTCATAATTGGCGTGTATATCAACCGATCTTCCTCAAATTCCGTAAATCCGAATATTTTATAAGTCTCGAAAAACTTGCAAAATATCAGCCAAATCGGTTCAGATTAAGATATAGCTCCCATATATAGCTTTCGCCCGATTTACACTCATTTGCCCACAGAGGCCAATTTTTTGCTCCGATTTAGTTGAAATTTTGCACAGGGAGTAGAATTAGCATTGTAACTATGCGTGCCAAATTTGGTTGAAATCGGTTCAGATTTAGATATAGCTCCCATATATATGTTTTTCTGATTTCGACAAAAATGGTCAAAATACCAACATTTTCCTTGTAAAATCGCCACTGCTTAGTCGAAAAGTTGTAAAAATGAATCTAATTTTCCTAAACTTCTAATACATATATATCGAGCGATAAATTATAAATAAACTTTTTCGAAGTTTCCTTAAAATTGCTTCAGATTTAAACGTTTCCCATATTTTTTTTACTAACATTGTGTTCCACCCTAGTGCATTAGCCGACTTAAATTTTGAGTCTATAGATTTTGTAGAAGTCTATCACATTCTTCCAGATCGAGTGATATTCAAATGTATGTATTTGGGACAGACCTTTATATATAGCCCCCAACACATTTGACGGATGTGATATGGTATCGAAAATTTAGATCTACAAAGTGGTGCAGGGTATAATATAGTCGGCCCCGCCCGACTTTAGACTTTCCTTACTGGTTTTTTTCTATAGAAAGTTTTGTCAACGTTTTATTTCTATAGAAAATTTTGTCAATATTTTATTTCTATAGAAAATTTTGTCAAGATTTTATTTCTATAGAAAATTTTGGCAAAATTTTATTTCTATCGAAAATTTGGGAAACTTTTATTTCTATTGAAAATTTTGTCAAAATGTTATTTCTATAGAAAATTTGGTCAAAATTTTATTTCTATAGGCAAATTTTATCAAAATTTTATTTCTATAGAAAATGTCAAAATTTTATTTATATAGGAAAAGAATATTTGTCAAATTTATTTTGGCAAAGCCCTATACTGCAAGATGGTTGGATGGACGCACGTTTCGGAATGACCACATTCCTCACCGGCATTCTCTGCTGGCAGCAAAACTATCAACCAATTATCAGAATAAATTCAGGCAGTTCACTAAATCAAAACAACAAATACGATTGAAGTATAACATTTTATTTCTATAGAAAATGTGGTCAAAATTTTATTTTTATAGAATTTTTTTTTGTCAAGATTTTATTTCTATAGAAAATGTGGTCAAAATTTTATTTCTATAGAAAATTTAGCAAAAATGTTTTTCTTTCGTTCGTTTTGTTTTGTTATTTTTGGTTTTTTTCTTTAATCATTGTTATTGTTTTTTTGATTTCAGCTTAAAACCACACATTAACTGAACTACAAGTGTAGCTCAACCAACAGAGGAAATTTAGTCAAAATTTTACTTCTATAGAAAATGTTGTCAAAATTTTATTTCTATACAAAAAATTTTGTCACACTGAATTATATACGTATTTAATCGGTCTTTTTATAGTTTAATATATACCCCGTATACCTTGGTACCTTGTCATCGCCAAGTGTTACCGCAACGCAAGTAATTCGATTGTGGATGACAGTCTTTAGCAGAAGTTTCTACGCAATCCATGGTGGAGGGTAAATAAAATGCGGCGTGGCCGATCTTACAGCCATATATATATATATATATATATATATATATATATATATATATATATATATATATATATATATATATATATATATATATATATATATATATATATATATATATATATATATATATATATATATATATATATATATATATATATATATATATATATATATATATATATATATATATATATATATATATATATATATATATGATTTATTTTAAATTAAAGACAATTTTTGAGCTTCAAAAGAAAACAATGTTTTTCTCACATTTCGTTTCCCATATAAGAAAACTCTGCTGTTTAATTCGATTAATTTGAATTTATAAGTTATTTTTTAGTTGTGTTAGTTAAGTTTCTAATTGAATACATTTGCAGTTTCAATCATCGTTTTCAACATTTCCTGCGATATATTATAGTGATTTTTTTTTTGACTATTATCCATTAGAATATTTTGCCAAATTATCACCAATATTCAATTAGATATTTGGAAAAAAGCTTTTACTTCGGCTTTGTAGTCGTTGTAGGCCCCAACTTTAAGGCGGAACATATAATCGTTGGCCGCAAAGGGAATTAACGTAAACATTGAGCTATCCAAAGTTAAATCGTTCACAATAATATCGTGCTGTAAGTAAATAAGAACACAAGTTGTTGAATTACAAATATAGCAATGGTTTCTATACGTGACGATTATTTTACTTGAAAAGAAACAACATAAAAAATGGGACCATTTCGAAAATATAAAAAATCAAGTAAAATAAATCCAAACAAGTAAAGAAAGTCTAAAGTCGGGCGTGGCCGACTATATTATACCCTGCACCACTTTGTAGATCTAAATTTTCGATACCATATCACATCCGTCAAATGTGTTGGGTGCTATATATAAGCGTTTGTCCCAAATACATACATTTAAATATCACTCGATCTGGCAGAATTTGAGAGACTTCTACAAAATCTATAGACTCAAAATTTAAGTCGGCTAATGCACTAGGGTGGAACACAATGTTAGTAAAAAACCAGTAAGGAAAGTCTAAAGTCGGGCGGGGCCGACTATATTATACCCTGCACCACTTTGTAGATCTAAATTTTCGATACCATATCACATCCGTCAAATGTGTTGGGGGCTATATATAAAGGTCTGTCCCAAATACATACATTTGAATATCACTCGATCTGGAAGAATTTGATAGACTTCTACAAAATCTATAGACTCAAAATTTAAGTCGGCTAATGCACTAGGGTGGAACACAATGTTAGTAAAAAAAATATGGGAAACGTTTAAATCTGAAGCAATTTTAAGGAAACTTCGAAAAAGTTTATTTATAATTTATCGCTCGATATATATGTATTAGAAGTTTAGGAAAATTAGATTCATTTTTACAACTTTTCGACTAAGCAGTGGCGATTTTACAAGGAAAATGTTGGTATTTTGACCATTTTTGTCGAAATCAGAAAAACATATATATGGGAGCTATATCTAAATCTGAACCGATTTCAACCAAATTTGGCACGCATAGTTACAATGCTAATTCTACTCCCTGTGCAAAATTTCAACTAAATCGGAGCAAAAAATTGGCCTCTGTGGGCAAATGAGTGTAAATCGGGCGAAAGCTATATATGGGAGCTATATCTTAATCTGAACCGATTTGGCTGATATTTTGCAAGTTTTTCGAGACTTATAAAATATTCGGATTTACGGAATTTGAGGAAGATCGGTTGATATACACGCCAATTATGACCAGATCGGCGAAAAATATATATGGCAGCTATATCTAAATCTGAACCGATTTTTTCCAAAATCAATAGGGATCGTCTTTGAGCCGAAACAGGACCCTATACTAAATTTTAGGACAATCGGACTAAAACTGCGAGCTGTACTTTGCACACAAAAATACATCAACAGACAGACAGACAGACAGACAGACGGACAGACAGACGGACAGACAGACGGACAGACAGACAGACGGACATCGCTAAATCGACTCAGAATTTAATTCTAAGCCGATCCGTATACTAAAAGGTTGGTCTATGATTACTCCTTCTTGGCGTTACATACAAATGCACAAACTTATTATACCCTGTACCACAGTAGTGGTGAAGGGTATAAATATGGGAAAGATTTAAATCTGAAGCAATTTTAAGGAAACTTCGCAAAAGTTTATTTATGATTTATAGCTCGATATATATGTATTAGAAGTTTAGGAAAATTAGAGTCATTTTTACAACTTTTCGATTAAGCAGAGGCAATTTTACAAGGAAAATGTTGGTATTTTGACCATTTTTGTCGAAATCAGAAAAACATATATATATAGGAGCTATATCTAAATCAGAACCGATTTCAACCAAATTTAGCACGCATACCTACAATGCTAATTCTACTCCCTGTGCAAAATTTCAACTAAATCGGAGTTAAAAATTGGCCTCTGTGGTCATATGAGTGTAAATCGGGCGAAAGCTATATATGGGAGCTATATCTAAATCGGAACCGATTTCAATCAAATTTGGCACGCATAGGTACAATGCTAAATCTACTCCCTGTGCAAAATTTCAACCAAATTGGGCCAAAACTCTGGCCTTTACAACTATATTAGTCCATATCGGGCGAAAGATATATATGGGAGCTATACCTAAATCTGAACCGATTTCAATCAAATTTTGCACACTTAACTGCACTACTAATTGTACTCCTAGTGTAAAATTTTAAACAAAGTGGGCCAAAACTCTGGCTTCTAGGACCATATTACTCCATATCGGGCGAAAGATATATATGGGAGCTATATCTAAATTTGAACCGATTTCAATCAAATTTGGCACACATGACTATATTACTAATTGGACTCCTAGTGCAAAATTTCAACCAAATTGGGCCAAAACTCTGGCTTCTAGGGCCATATAAGTCCACATCGGGCGAAAAATATATATGGAAGCTATATCTACATCTGAACCGATTTCAATCAAATTTGGCATACATGACTATACTGCCAATTGTACTCCTTGTGCAAAATTTCAAGCTAATCGAGATAAAACTCTGGCGTCTGGGTCCATATAAGTGCATATCGGGCGAAGGATATATATGGGAGCTATATCTAAATCTGAACCGATTTCAATCAAATTTTGCACACTCGTCTATACGACTAAATGTTATGTTTGTACAAAATTTCAAGCAAATTGGTATAAAACTCTGGCTGCTGGGTCCATATTAGTGCATATCGGGCGAAAGATATATATGGGAGCTATATCTAAATCTGAACCGATTTCTTTCAAAATCAATAGGGTTCTATTCTGGCCCAAATTAGGAATATGTGCCAAATTTGAAGGCGATTGGACTTAAATTGCGACCTAGACTTTGATCACAAAAATGTGTTCACAGACAGACGGACGGACGGATGGAAGGACGAACGGACAGACGGACATGGTTATACCGACTCAGGGACCAACCTGTGCATTATTGCCAAAGACACCATGTGTCTATCTCGTCTCCTTCTGGGTGTTACAAACATATGCACTAACTTATAATACCCTGTTCCACAGTGTGGCGCAGGGTAAAATATATCTTTCCCCCATAAACGAAATTTGACTTTGTTCTAAATTATTTTTGTTAAAAGCGAATAACCCCGGAGTTGGGATAAGCATTGCAGCGATTGTATCAAATCTCTTATATGTATGTGCTTTAAATGAAGAATTTTTAGCATCAAAGGAAAAAAATCCCTTACGTTTGTCTAAAATTGCATTCTTCAGAACAGAATTTTTTTTCAATGCAGCTGAAAGAATTAGAGGAAAATTTATGTAAAATGTCATACCCCTACTTACCTCAAATGGACAGGTGTGATTGATATTGGAAGCTGTTCGAATTGTCAAAAAAAAAATTCAAAACATAAAACGTGAAAGATTCTTATAAAAATTTACAAAAATCCGTAGTATCACTATACATAGAAGATGGATAATCAATACCTCTTTGGGAGCCACCGTGGTGCAATGGTTAGCATGCCAGCCTTGCATACACAAGGAGGTGGTTTCGATTCCTGCTTCGACCGAACACCAAAAAGTTTTTCAGCGGTGGATTATCCCACCTCAGTAATGCTGGTGACATTTCTGAGGGTTTTAAATCTTCTCTAAGTGGTTTCACTGCAATGTGGAATGCCGTTCGGACTCGGCTATAAAAAGGAGGTCCCTTGTCATTGAGCTTAACATGGAATCGGGCAGCACTCAGTGATAAGAGAGAAGTTCACCAATGTGGTATCACTTGGACTGAATAGTCTAAGTGAGCCTGATAAATCGGGCTGCCACCTAACCTATTACCTTTCTGTAACAAATTGGGCATTTAACTCTCTTTTAACAAAGTTCATACAAAACAAACCGAAACATTATTAACAACATGTCTTAAATGTTGCAATTAAATTATCAAATTTCACACGTTTTATATTCGTCCATTTCACATGGAATCCCAGTGCCAAGTTTTGTTTTAATTAAAATCCATCGATAGTTAATGGCATTGGCATAAATGCCATTAGCAAAATAATATATATGTTATACATTCTGGGTCGTGGTGAAATTCTGAGTCGATCTAAGCATATCCGTCTTTCCGTCCGTGCTTCTGTTGGAATCACACTAACTTCCGAACGACACAAGCTATCGACTTGAAACTTGGCACAAGTAGTTGTAATTGATGTAGGTCAGACGGTCATATCGGTTCACTTTTACGTATAGCCCCCATATAAACCGATCCCCAGATTTGGCTGAAAATCCGATCCGGCTGAAAATTCGTACATGGTGTTAGAATATTGTCTCTAACACCCATGCAAAAATTGGTCCATATTGGTCCATTATTATATATAGCCCCCATATAAACCGATCCCCAGATTTGGCTTGCGGAGCCTCTAAGAGAAGCAAATTTCATACGATCCGGTTGAAACTTAGTACGTGGTGTTAGAATAGTACGTGGTGTTTGTAACACATCGAAATATTGCTCTAAGACCCCATAAAGTATATATATTCCGAGTCGATCGGAGCATGTCCGTCCGTCTGTTGAAATCACGCTAACTTCCGAACGAAACAAGCTATCGACTGAAACTTGGCACAAGTAGTTGTTGTTGATGTAGGTATTGCAAATGGGCCATATCGGTCCACTTTTACGTATGGCCCCCATATAAACGGACCCCCAAATTTGGCTTGCGATTGCTCTAAGAGAAGCAAATTTCATCAGATTCGGCTGAAATTTGGTACATGGTGTTAGTATATGGTCTCTAACAACCATGCAAAAATTGGTCCACATCGGTCCATAATTATATATAGCCCCCATATAAACCGATCCCCCGATTTGGCTTGCGGAGCCTCTAAGAGAAGCAAATTTCATCACATCTGGCTGAAATTTGGTACATGGTGTTAGTATATGATCTCTAACAGCCGTGCAAAAATTGGTCCACATTGGTCTATAATTATATATAGCCCCCATATAAACCGATCCCCCGATTTGGCTTGCGGAGCCTCTAAGAGAGGCAAATTTCATCCGATCCGGCTGAAATTTGGTAGATGGTGTTAGTATATGGTCTCTAACAACCATGCAAAAATTGGTGCACATCGGTCCATAATTATATATAGCCCCCATATAAGCCGATCTCCAGATTTGACATCCGGAACCTCTTAGAGGAGCACAATTCATCCGATCCGGTTGAAATTTGGTACATCGTGTTAGTATATGGTCTCTAACAACCATGCAAGAATTGGTCCATAGCGGTCCATAATTATATACAGCTCCCATATAAATCGATACCCAGATTTGTCCTCCGGAGCCTCTTGGAGGAGCAAAATTCATCCGATCCGGTTAAAATTTGCAAGATGGTGTTAGTATAAGGCCGCTAATAACCATGCCAAAATTGGTCCATATCGGTCTATAGTTATTTATAGCCGATCGCCTATCACACAAAAATTGGTCCATATCGGTTCATAATCATGGTTGCCACTCGACCCAAAAATAATATACCAAAATTTTATTTTTATAGAAAACATTGTCAAAATGTTATTTCTATCGAAAATTTTGTCAAAATTTTATTTCTACAGAAAATTTTGTCAAAATTTCATTTTTATAGAAAATTGTTTCCAAATTTTATTTCTACAGAAAATTTTTTCCAAATTTTACTTCTATAGAAAATGTTGTCAAAATTTTATTTTGTCAAAATTTTATTTCTATAGAAACTTTATATACGTATTTAATCGACCTTTTTTAGTTTAATATATACCACCTTTTTTAGTTTAATATATACCACGTATGGACTATGTGGTATATATTACGGTGTTAGGAAGTTTTAAGATACCTTGCCATCGGCAAGTGTTACCGCAACCCAAGTAATTCGATTGTGGATGACAGTCTTCAGTAGAAGTTTCTACGCAATCCATGGTGGAGGGTACATAAACTTCGGCCTGGCCGAACTTACGGCCGTATATACTTTTTAAAAATTAATTGTCTAGTTATTTTGATGTCTGATTTTTTTTATTCATTTTTATCATTTTTTTAATTGAACCTACAAGTTCAGTCTATAAATTTTTAGCTAGGGGGCTATATACCCCCCCCCCCCCTAGGAAAATTTTCTAGCTACGCTAATACTAGGGTCGAGGGTATAAAAATATGAAATTTCGAGTATATTGGTAAATTACCACCGTGAAAGAAAACAAGTATATACGGCCGTAAGTTCGGCCAGGCCGAATCTTATGTACCCTCCACAATGGATTGCATAAAAACTTCTACTGAAGACTGTCATCCACAATCAAATTTCTTGAGTTGCGGTAACACTTCTTAACACCGTGTTCTCAATTGTAAGTTAGTCCATACGGGGTATATAAAGGGTGATACGGTCAAAATTTGGTCAATATAAACTTGACGTATTTCTTTCAATTTTGCATTTAAAAAACCTGAACACCCCTCATTTTGAAGGTGTGTGTGTGTAGAATGTTGCTCCTATTTTGATTTTGGAATTCACTCTTCAGTTGTCAAAATGCCGTCCAATCAAGAAGAGAAGCGTATCAAAATTTTGCTCGCGCATCGCGAAAATCCGAGCTACTCGCACGCAAAGCTGGCAAAATCGCTAAAAGTTAACAAATCAACCGTTACAAATGTAATTAAAGTGTTTGGGGAACGTTTGTCGACAGCCAGGAAGTCTGTATCGGAGGGAAATCGAAAACCGGAAGCCGCTGAGACGACAAAGAGAGTTGCCGGTAGTTTCAAGCGAAACCCTAACCTCTCTCTCCGAGATGCCGCAAATAAGCTGGGTGTATCGTCTACAACCGTGCATCGAGCCAAAAAACGAGCCGGACTATCGACTTACAAGAAGGTAGTGACTCCAAATCGCGATGATAAACAAAATACGACGGCCAAAGGGCTATCCCGGAGGCTGTACACGACGATGCTGACGAAGTTTGACTGCGTGGTAATGGATAACGAAACCTACGTCAAAGCCGACTACAAGCAGCTTCCGGGACAGGAGTTTTATACGGCAAACGGAAGGGGAAAGGTTGCAGATATTTTCAAGCACATAAAACTGTCAAAGTTCGCAAAGAAATATTTGGTTTGGCAAGCCATCTGAACCTGTGGCTTGAAAAGTAGCATTTTCATAGCTTCCGGGACTGTCAACCAAGAAATTTACGTGAAAGAGTGTTTGAATAAACGTCTGCTGCCTTTCCTGAAGAAACACGGTTGTTCCGTACTGCTTTGGCCGGATTTGGCATCTTGCCATTACGGTAAAAAGGCCATGGAGTGTTACGCCGCCAACAACGTGCAGGTGGTTCCCAAGGACAAAACCCCTCCCAACACGCCAGAGCTCCGCCCAATTGAGAAATACTGGGCTATTGTCAAGCGGAACCTAAAGAAGACCAAAAAACTGCTAAGGACGAGCAGCAGTTCAAGGTAATCTGGCTTTCTGCGGCGAAGAAGATGGACAAGGTGGCTGTACAAAATCTGATGGCAGGTGTCAAGCGTGAGGCCTGGCAATTCGGATTTGGAAAAGCGAAAGCCTAACTGAATATTTTTACTGGATTTTATACTAATTGAACTTGAAAAAGAAATTTAATTTGATTTTTTAAATAAACGTTTCACCGATTTAGACGCGTTTTCCCTTGACCAAATTTTGACCGTATCACCCTTTATTAAACAAAAAAGGCCGATTAAATACGTAAATAATTCATTTTGACAAAATTTTCTATAGAAATAAAATTTTGACAAAATTTTCGATAGTAAATGGGGTTTATATGGGGTTATATATAATTAAGACCGGTATGGACCAATATTTGCATGGTTGCTAGAGACCATATACTACCACCACGTACCAAATTTCAATCGGATCGGGTGAATTTTGCTCTTCCAAGGTGCTCCGGAGGTCAAATCTGGGAATCGATTTATATGGGGGCTACATATAATTATGAACCGATATGGACCAATTCCTGCATAGTTGTCAGAGACCATATACTAAAACCACGTCCCAAATGTCAACCGAATCGGATGAATTTTGCTCATCCATGAGGCTCCGGAGGTCAAATCTTGAGATCGGTAGATATGAGGGCTATAACTATATAATTATGGACCGATGTGAACCAAAGTTTGCACGTTTGTTAGAGACCATATTCTAACACCATGTGCTCTTAGAGGCTCCGCAAGCCAAATCTGGGGATCGGTTTATATGGGGGCTATATATATTTATGGACCAATTTTTGCATAGTTGTTAGAGACCATATACTTACACCATGTACCAAATTTCAGCCGGATCGCATGAAATTTGCTTCTCTTAGAGGCTCCGCAAACCAAATCTGGAGATCGGTTTATATGGGGGCTATATATAATTATGGACCGATGTGGACCAATTTTTGCATGGTTGTTATAGATCGTATGCTGGCACTATGTACCAAATTTCAGCCGGATCGGATGAATTTGTTTCTCTTAGAGGCTTCGCAAGCCAAATCGAGGAATCGGTTTATATGGGGGCTATATATAATTATAGACCGATGTGGACCAATTTTTGCATGTTTATTAGAGACTATATACTAACACCATGTACCAAATTTCAGCCGGATCGGATGAAATTTGCTTCTCTTAGAGGATCCTCAAGCCAAATTTGGAGTTATTTTATATGGGGGCTATACGTAAAAGTGGACCGATATGGCCCATTTGAAATTCCATCCGACCTACATCAATAACAACTACTTGTGCCAAGTTTCAAGTCGATAGCTTGTTTCGTTCGGAAGTTAGCGTGATTTCAACAGACGGACGGACGGACATGCTCAGATCGACTCAGAATTTCACCACGACCCAGAATATACAGTATGTCAAGAAAGTCTTTTGACATTGCCAAATATTTCAAATTCTAGAAATAATTGAAATATTAAATATTTTATTAAATTTTTAATTCTGTGTACGTATGTATACTTTGCAAAATACATAATAAAATATTTTTTTAAAATTTCATTATATTTAATTTTGGAACAAAACATAATTTTTATCCCATTGTCAAAACACTTTCTTGACAAACTGTATATACCTTATGGGGTCTTAGAGCAATATTTCGATGTGTTATAAACGGAATGATAAAGTTAATATACCCCCATCCTATGGTGGAGGGTAAAAAAACTCTTTTTTTTAAATTTCGTTTCTCAAAAAAGAAGAAAACTCATGTTTAAGTGTTGTAGGAAAAATTAAGAGAAAATTTGTGTAAAATTGTGTTTCTTGCGTTACGCTTACTTGGAGCCACCGTGGTGCAATGGTTAGCATGCCCGCCTTGCATACACAAGGTCGTGGGTTCGATTCCTGCTACGACCCAACACCAAAAAGTTTTTCAGCGGTGGATTATCCCACCTCAGTAATGCTGGTGACATTTCTGAGGGTTTCAAAGCTTCTCTAAGTGGTTTCACTGCAATGTGGAACGCCGTTCGGACTCGGCTATAAAAAGGAGGTCCCTTGTCATTGAGCTTAACATGGAATCGGGCAGCACTCAGTGATAAGAGAGAAGTTCACTACAGTGGTATCACAATGGACTGAATAGTCTAAGTGAACCCGATACATCGGGCTGCCACATAACCTAACCTAACCTACGCTTACTTACATCGAATGGACAGGTGTGATTGATATTGGAAGCTGGTCGAATTATCTGGACCCATATTATTCTCCAAAACATGAAACGTGAAGGGTTCTTTAAAAATTTGCAAAAATCCGTAGTATCATTATACATAAATGGCCGATAGCCATTACCTTTCTGAAACAATTGGGCATTTATCTAAAATCCATAAAAAATACATATTAGTTAATTATTATTTTTTTAATAACTACTACAACTAACAAACCGAAACATTAGTAACTGGAAGCTGATGTAAAACAACATGCACATTTAATGCAACTTTATAGCGATTAATGGCCTTAAGACGACATGTCTTAAATGTTGCAAATGGTTTATCAAATTCCTCACATTTTAAATTAGTCCATTTCACACTGAATCCCAGTGCCACATCATAGTAGAAAAGAAACAGTAAAACAAAATTAAATATGTTCGTTTCCATTTTATTTTGAAACTACTATTGTACTACTGCAATGCACAAAAAACCAAAGAATTTTGAAATAATTTTTAGAAACCCTAGTTGACTCTATATTATTTGATGCCTATTTTTTGTTTTAATTTAAATCCATTAATTTCATTGCAAAACCATTACCGTACAATAAAAATTATTTTAAAGCAATTTCAATAAAAAGAAAAACAGGTAAGGAAAGTCTAACGTCGGGTGGGGCCGACTATATTATACCCTTCACCTCTATGTATACCAACATCGTGTCATTTAACCCATAAATCTATATTTTGCACAGAGATTTGATAAAAAGAAACGTTGGTAGCGTCCTGTTAGACGTGTGAGTCACTGTATGGGGGCTTTGTCTAGTTCTGAGCCGATTTTGATAAAATTTGGTACATATTACTAAAATTTTAATTGAATTTTCAGTGCAAAACATCAACATTTTCGAAATAAACCTTTTGCCTTCGTTGTCATATGAATCTAAATCGCCTCAAAGAGAAGCAAATTTCATCCGATCGGGCTGAAAGTTGGTACATGGTGTTTGTTGGACTCTAACAACCATGCAAAAATTGGTCCACATCGGTCCATAATTATATATAGCCCCCCTATAAACCGATCCCCAAATTTGGACTGCGGAGCCTCTAAGAGAAGAAAATTTCATCAGATCCGGCTGAAATTTGGTCCATATCAGTCCATAATCACATATATAGCCCCCATATAAACCGATCCCCCGATTTGGTTTTGGAGCCTCTTGGAGGAGCAAATTTCATCCGATCCGGCTGAAATTTAGTTCGTGGTGTAAGTATATGGTCTCTTACAACTATGCATAAATTGGTGCACAACGGTCAATAATTATATATAGTCCCCATAAAAACCGATCCCCCGATTTGGCTTGTGGTGCCTCTAAGAGAAGCAAATTTCAACCGATCCGTCTGAAATTTGTTACATGGTGTTAGTATATGGTCTCTAATGACCATGCAAAAATTGACCCACATCGGTCCATAATTATATGTGGCCCCCATATAAACCGATTCCGATCAATTATGCATAAATTGGTCCACAACGGTCAATAATTATATATAGCCCCCATATAAACCGATCGCAAAATTTGGCTTGCGGATCCTCTAAGAAAAGCAAAAGTCATCTGATCGGGCTGATATTTGGTACATGGTGTTAGTACACACAAACATTTTTATACCCTCCATCATAGGATGGGGGTATATTAACTTTGTCATTTCGTTTGTAACACATCGAAATATTGCTCTAAGACCCCATAAGGTATATATATTCTGGGTCGTGGTGAAATTCTGAGTCGATCTAAGCATTTCCGTCCGTCCGTCCGTCTGTTGAAATCACGCTAACTTCCGCACGAAACAAGCTATCGACTTGAAACTTGGCACAAGTAGTTGTTATCGATGTTATCGAAAATGGGCCATATCGGTCCACTTTTACGTATAGCCCCCATATAAAGGGACCCTCAGATTTGGCTTGTGGAGCCTCTAACAGAAGCATATTTCATCCGATCCGGCTGAAATTTGGTACATGGTGTTGGTATATGGTATCTAACAACCATGCAAAAATTGGTCCATATCGGTCCATAATTATATATAGCCCCCATATAAACCGATCCCCAGATTTGGCTTGCGGAGCCTAAAAGAGAAGCAAATTTCATCCGATCCAGCTGAAATTTAGTACATGGTGTTGGTATATGGTCTCTAACAACCGTGCAAAAACTGGTTCACATCGGTCCATAATTATATATAGCCCCCATATAAACCGATCCCCCGATTTGGCTTGCGGAGCCTCTAAGAGAAGCAAATTTCATCCGATCCAGCTGAAATTTGGTACATGGTGTTAGTATATGGTCTCTAACAACCGTGCAAAAATTGGTCCACATCGGTCTATAATTATATATAGCCCCCATATAAACCGATCCCCCGATTTGGCTTGTGGTGCCTCTAAGAGAAGCAAATTTCAACCGATCCGTCTGAAATTTGGTACATGGTGTTAGTATATGGTCTCTAATGACCATGCAAAAATTGACCCACATCGGTCCATAATTATATGTAGCCCCCATATAAACCGATTCCGATCAACTATGCATAAATTGGTCCACAACGGTCAATAATTATATATAGCCCCCATATAAACCGATCCCCAAATTTGGCTTGCCGATCGGGCTGATATTTGGTACATGGTGTTAGTACACACAAATTTTTTTTATACCCTCCACCATAGGATGGGGGTATATTAACTTTGTCATTCCGTTTGTAACACATCGAAATATTGCCCTAAGACCCCATAAAGTATATATATTCTGGGTCGTGGTGAAATTCTGAGTCGATCTAAGCATGTCCGTCCATCCGTCCGTCTGTCCGTCTGTCCGGCTGTCCGTCCGTCTGTGGAAATCACGCTAACTTCCGAACGAAACTAGCTATCGACTTGAAACTTGGCACAAGTAGTTGTTATTGATGTAGGTCGGATGGTATTGAAAATGGGCCATATCGGCCCACGTTTACGTATAGCCCCCATATAAACCGATCCCCAAATCTGGTTTGCGGAGCCTTCCGGAGCAGCAAAATTCATCCGATCCGGTTGAAATTTGGTACGTGTTCTAAGTATACGGTCTCTAACAACCATGCAAAAATTGGTCCATATCGGTCTATAATTATATATAGCCCCCATATAAACCGATCCCCAGATTTGACCTCCGGAGCCTCTTGGAGGGGCAAAATTCATCCGATCCGTTTGAAAGTTGGTACCTGATGTTAGTATACGGTCTCTAACAAGCATGCAACAATTGGTCCATATCGGTCCATAAATATATATAGCTCCCATATAAACCGATCGCCAGATTTGACCTCCGGAGCCTCTTGGAGGAGCAAACTTCATCCTACCCGATTGAAATTTGGTACGTGGTGTTGGTATATGGTCTCTAACAACCATGCAAAAACTGGTCCATATCGGTCCATAATTATATATAGCTCCCATATAAACCGATCCCCAGATTTGACCTCCGGAGCCTCTTGGAGGGGCAAAATTCATCCGATCCGTTTGAAATTGGGTACCTGATATTAATATACGGTATCTAACAAGCATGCAAAAATTGGTCCATATCGGTCCATAATTATATATAGCTCCCATATAAACCGATCCCCAGATTTGAACTCTGGAGCCTCTTGGATGAGCAAAATTCATCCGATCCAATTGAAATTTAGTACGTGGTGTTAGTATATAGTCTCTAACAACCATGCAAAAATTGGTCCATATCGGTCCATAATTATATATAGCTCCCATATAAACCGATCCCCAGATTTGACCTCCGGAGCCTCTTGGAGGGGCAAAATTCATCCGATCCGTTTGAAATTGGGTACCTGATGTTAGTATACGGTCTCTAACAAGCATGCAAAAATTGGTCCATATCGGTCCATAATTATATATAGCTCCCATATAAACCGATCTCCAGATTTGAACTCTGGAGCCTCTTGGATGAGCAAAATTCATCCGATCCAATTGAAATTTAGTACGTGGTGTTAGTATATGGTCTCTAACAAGCATGCAAAAATTGGTCCATATCGGTCCATAATTATATATAGCTTCCATATAAACCGATCCCCAGATTTGACCTCCGGAGCCTCTTGGAGGAGCAAAAGTCATCCGATGCGGTTGAAATTTGGTACATATCGTTAGTATATGGCCTCTAACAGCCATGTAAAAATTGTCAAATTTTATTACTATAGAAAGTTTTGTCAAAATTTCATTTCTATAGAAAGTTTTGTAAAAAGTTTATTTCTATAGCAATGTTTGCCAACATTTTATTTCCATAGAAAATTTTGTCAAAATTTTATTTCTATAGAAAATTTTGTAAAAAATTTATTTCTGTAGAAAATTTTGTCAACATTTTATTTCTATAGAACATTTTGTCAACATTTTATTTCTATAGAAAATTTTGTCAACATTTTATTTCTATAGAAAATTTTGTCAAAATTTTATTGCTATAGAAAATTTTGTCAACATTTTACTTCCATAGAAAATTTTGTCAACATTTTATTTCTATAGAAAATTTGTCAAGTTTTTATTTCTATAGAAAATTTTGTCAAAATTTTATTTCTATAGAAAATTTTGTCAAAATTTTATTTCTATAGAAAATTTTGTCAAACTGAATTATATACGTATTTAATCGGCCTTTTTTTGTTTAATATATACCCCTTATGGACTAACTTACAATTTAGAAGACAGTGTTAAAAAGTTTTACGATACCTTGCCATCGGCAAGTGTTATCGCAACCCAAGTAATTCGATTGTGGATGACAGCCTTTAGTAGAAGTTCCTACGCAATCCATGGTGGAGGGTACATAAGATTCGGCCTGGCCGAACTTACGGCCGTATATACTTGTTTTTTTTTGGATTTCAATCACGAAAATCGCGGATTCAATCATTTTTTTAATTGAAATGTCTTCAATCACGAAAATAATAGTATCAATCACCCATTATGATTGAAAACCAACACGATTTTCAATTAAAAATTTAATTGACTTTTGTCACGGAATCAATTAATTGTGTGATTGAATCAATTAAAAACGTGATTGATTTTTTTTAACATAAAATTCAATCACAGTTTTAATTGAAGCAATCAAAATTTTACTTAATTTCGCGACAAAAATCAATCAACTATTTGATTCATTCAATTAAATAATTAATTGAAATTTGCTATAAATTTCATTCAAAAAATTTATATATTGCGCACCCAAAATCGTATTTAGTTTTATTTGAACTAAAAGAAAATATGTGTTTCTTATTAAAAATATTCAATATTTTATTATTTTTTGAATTATGAAATAGACAAATAAATTTGGTTCTTCTCATTTGTGTGTTTTGTTCTAACATAACTTACACATACAATTACTATCAATAACAATTATAGGGTGAACAAAAATAAACTATATAAATCATTGTCTTCCTTATCATAATAACCATGTCAGTATGTTCCTTCTAATATGTAGATGCGCCTAGATTTCCAATAAATCAGCAGCCTGTAAGCTAAATTAGCTTTTCTGAAAGTAAGCAGAATAATACGAATTTAATTTTGTTCAATTAAAAGTTAATTTTGTTAAACATTACCTGCATAGAATATCAAGTTCAATTCTTAGTTCCAGGTTGCAGATTTATAATCTTCTTTTGCAGTTGTAGTCTTTTAGCATAAAAAAGGTGTATTAAGGAGCTCGGTAATTTGATTCCTTTCCAAAATTTCCACAAATTGAAATCGTCTATTAAAATTTGTACCAATCAAAGACAAAAATAATGGGAAAGCAATGTAATATTTGGTATTATATTGATGATATTTTGCAAATTCTGGAAATAGGAAAAAAATATAAATGGAAAATACATATTTTTATTATTTTCGGATATTTTTCATATTTTTAAATCCAAACGAAAGAACTTTTTTACCATTACATAATTCAGCTCATTAGTTTATATATCCGATATACTGCTCTCTACTTGGGTTTAAACTGAAAAAGGCAGGTAAAACAAAAATGCAATTTTGTGCCAACGCTACTTCGCAACTTGAAGGTGAATCTTCCAACAAACCCATACCGCTCTTGGTTTTAAGAAAACTAGGAGTGAAAAAAAAATTTATAATTTTTAAAGATCAATGCGGTACCCACCTTTTGATTGCAAACATATTCTTATATATTTGACAAAATTATGGAGTTGATGGGATTGATTGGTCAATTCCGCGAAATAAAATTGGTCACTAAAAGAAATTAATAAAAACAAGTAAGTAAAGTGTAAAGTCGGGCGGGGCCGACTATATTATACCCTTCACCCCTATGTAGGCCACAATTTGTGTTACCATCTCAACTACTTCACATTTGCTGGAAGCTATATAAAGGAGACATTTTTTTTTTACTTCTACAAAATCTCTGGAATTAAAATTTAAATCGGCTAACGCTATCCAGTTAATTGGAGGAAACTTCCATTGAAAATGGAACTAAAATGTGTAACAGTCTACCCTATTTCCCCAACTCTGATGTACGTATATATGGGAGCTACATATAATCTGAACCGATTTTGACTAAATTTGACATGTATACACCCTCACAAAAAATCGCCTCTGTAACATATACTCCCAAACATATTTTGCTTCAAGCATATACATTTTTGGGTATTGCCCAAACATTTATATGTTTGATCTCTTCCAATATATAATATGTTTGAAAGCATATTGGTCTAAACAATATATGTTTGGGTAGTCTAAGTTCCAAACATTTTGTATTTTTGCATCCAAATTCAATAATGTTGTCTTCCAAAAAACAATATGTTATTATGTGAACATATAATATGTTTGGAAGCATTTTGCACCCAAAAATATTATATGCTTAAAAAAATCTCCCAAACAATATTGTGCTCAAAATTTTATTTATTTATTTATATATTTACAATCATAATGAATTATGCAAATAAACAGGTAATATAGGTGCTAACAACATAGGTTTTCGACCTGAATGCTCAAAATTTTGTTTCTGCCCAATTGTATATTCCCCCACATCTTTCTCACTTCCACGAGATTTTTTAGTTCTTAGCACCTTTTTCTGCAATACAAACATTGTAGAAGAAATTATTCAATTTTATGATTTTTTTTATTTTAATTTTACCTTTTGCCGGACGGGGATTCGAACAGCGGACCACACAGTTTGTAAGGATCAAAGAAGTAGCTGATCAATTGCCCAAGGAAAAATAAAATGTTAATTTTGTAATAACAAGCAACAACCAGCAACTTAATTCAATATCGCTCCCTGTTAAATAGCGCTCCAAGCTACTAAACACATATATGTTTATAGGCTATTTCTAAATTAATATATGTTTGCATCCAAGCATATTATATTTACAAACATTTTATGTCCCAAACATAATATGTTCTAACATATTAACATATACAGTTTGTCAAGAAAGTGTTTTGACAATGGGATAAAAATTATGTTTTGTTCCAAAATTCAATATAATGAAATTTTAAAAAAATATTTTATTATGTATTTTGCAAAGTATACATACGTACACAGAATTAAAAATTTAATAAAATATTTAATATTTCAATTATTTCTAGAAGTTGAAATAGTTGGCAATGTCAAAAGACTTTCTTGACATACTGTATGTCCCAAACATATTATGCTAGTTTATGAACATTATATGCTTGCACTCAAAAATATTGTGTTTAAAAATTAGTGTTCCAAACATATAATGTTTATAGCCAAACATATGAAAAACCGTCTTTTTCATCCGTGTAGTTAGAATAATAATTCTGCTATCTATGCGAAATTTCACGTAAATGGCAGTATAATTTTTGCCCCCTGGTCATATGAGTGCAAATAGGACGGAAGATATATATGGGAGCCATATCTAAATCTGAACCGATTTCAACCAAATATATCTATATCTAACTTTTGACCATATTTGGCACATACAATAGTATCGTTAAAAGTACCGCTTGTGCAAAATTTTAAGTAAGTCAGGGAAAAACTCTGGCTTTTGAGACCATATAAGTCCAAATCGGACGAAAGATATGTATGGGAACTATATTTAAATCTGAACCGATTTTAACCAAATTTGGCACACGTAACGACACCGTTAAACCTACCTCTCGTGTAAAATGTGAAGCAAGTCAGGCCAAAACTCTGGCTTTTGAGGTCATATAAGTGCAAATCGGACGAATGATATATATGGGAGCTATATCTAAATATGAACTGATTTCAATCAAATTTACCAAGCATTGGTAGAATGCCAACTCTACTCTCTGTGCAAAATTTCACGAAAATCGGTAGTAAACTTTGGCCTCTGTTGCCATATGAGTCTAAATCGGACGAAAGATATATATGGGAGCTATATCTAAATCTGAACCGATTTGGATAATATTTTGCAAGTTTTTCGAGACTCATAAAATATTCGGATATACGGAGTTTAAAGGACATCGGTTGATAAATACGCCAATTATAACCAGATCGGTGATAAATATATATGACAGCTACATATATCTAAATCTGAACCGATTTTTTCCAAAATCAATAGCGATCGTCTTTGTTCCCCAAAACGACCCTGCGCCAAATTTGAGGACGATCGGACTTAAACTGCGACCTGTACTTTGCGCACAAAAATACATGAACAGACAGACGGACGGACAGACAGACAGATAGACAGACGGACATCGGTAAATCGACTCAGAATTTAATTCTAAGACGATCGGTATACTAAACGATGGGTATCAGACTTTACCTTTCACTTTCATGGCGTTGCATACAAATGCACAAACTTATTATCAGGGATCCGGAGCGGTCCATTTTTTTCGCTCCGCTCCGCTCCCGCTCCGGAGAAAAAAAAACGCTCCGCTCCGAAAAAAAAAAATCGCTCCGCTCCGCTCCACGCTCCTCTTCGAGAAAATTATAGTACAAACATTGTATTATTTGTTCAATTGAGTTTTATTTTATTTTGAAAAATCGGGCGGTACATATATGGGAGCTATAGCTAAATCTGAACCGATTTCGATGATTTTTTGCACATATAGTTAGTGCTATAGAAGGTTACATTTCGCCAACTTTGAGTAAGATCGGTTGATAAATAAGGGTTTTATGACCTAATTTGGCAAAATCGGGCGATACATATATATGGGACCTATATCTAAATCTGAACCGATTTCGATGAAATTTTCAGACTTAAAGGGTGATACAGAAGATTATTTTACGACGATCGGTTAGTAAAAAAGTGCAACGTGACCCCATTTGTCGAAATCGGGCAATACATATATATGGGAGCTATATCTAAATTGGATCCGATTTCTTCCAAAATCAATAACGTTCGTCCTTGTGCCCAAAAAAACTCCCTGTACCAAATTTCATCAAAATCGGTTAATAATTGCGACCGAAATCCTGTGAACAACAAATACATGGACAGACGGACGGATGGACGGACGGACACCAAGCGCTAGATCGACTCAGTAGGTGATTCTTAGTCGATCGGTATATATTTTATGGGGTCTAAAATCAAGAAATATTGATTTTAGACCCCATAAAATATATACCGGCACATTTTTTGGCAGATCAAACTTATTATACTCTAACCACTATGTGGTTTAGGGTATAATGACTTTAAAACAATGTGTTGAAACATTTTATTAATTTTGAAGATTTTTTCAGAAATATTAAATCCATTTTGACTTCATTAAAACGAAATTTTCATTCATGTTAGGATACACATTTTTATGTCGAATCACTTAGCTATAAGGATAAACAGACTTCATTGAAAAGTTTAGAGACTTTTAGACAAGGAAAAACTTTTTTTCAGAGAAATACGTCTTCTATTCTAAGCAAAATTCGTATTTTAAGCAGGTGAAATATTTGGCCTCCCGACAATATTCTTTGCGGTGCACCATCTACTATTTAATATGTGATAGAAACCAAATTTATGAAAATGGACCAAAATGGACCAAATTCTGTTTGGTCTGACCATCGGACCAAATTTCATTTCATTTATTTATTTATGTCTATGGATTACATAACCCTTACAGACTACGCATAACATTTCATTAAAATTAAAAAGTAAAGTAAATAATAAAAAAATGTAAATACAATAACCTTTAATGTATTAGGGAGTATAGCAAATTTTTCAATTTATACTTAGTAAAAGTAAAATCTAAGAACTCATTATAAGTGTTAAAAAGTCTCATTGCCTTAGTTAATGGCTCATTTGTAGCATAAGAAGTAGAATGTGTATTTATATGAAAAGGGTAATAGTACCGAAGAGAACGAGGTGGCGTATTGAAATTAATAAGATGCAAAAGTTCTGGACAATCAATAGAAGAACTTACAATTCCTTGCAAGACTACCAACGAATCAATCTCTCTACGAGAGCGCAAAGACTGCAACGAAATCAATGCACATCTACTCACATACGATGGCATTGGATATGAAAAATTAAGGGATTTCAAAGCAAATTTGACGAATTTCTTCTGAACACTTTCAATGCGATTAATATGCTTCAAAGCATTAGGGCTCCAAACAAATGAACAGTACTCTAACTTAGAACGAACATAAGCACAATACAAGTTCTTCTTGGTATACGGGTCAGCAAACTCATCAGCATTCCTTCGAATAAAATATAGACTAGAATACGATCTAGGAATAATATAATTCAAGTGATCCGAAAAATTCAATTTAGAATCAAAAACAACTCCTAAATCCAATTTTCCATTCACAGATTCTAACAATTGGTTACATATAGTATAATCAGATATAACGACATCCCTACATCTATGAAATACTATATTCTGGCATTTTTAAGATTAAGTGGAAGCCCATTAACCAATGTCCAGAAAGACAATCTATCAAGATCCTCCTGCAATTTAATTACATCAACAGAGTTCCTTATGCAACTAAAAATTTTTAAATCATCTGCGTACAGTAGATAATTGGAATGGAGAAAACAATTAGAGACATCATTAATATAAATATTAAAAAGTAACGGCCCAAGGACACTTCCCTGTGGTATTCCAGACTTCAGAACATAAGACTGGGAATAGCAACCTTCACAGTCTACAACACACATTCGGGATGACAAATAAGACCTTAACCAACACAACAATTCATATTGAAAACCAATTTTAGATAATTTATGTAATAGGAGATTATGAGGAACTTTATCAAAAGCCTTAGCAAAATCAGTACATATCACATCAATTAGACGCCCTTTTTCAAAATTCGAAATGCAAAACTGTGTGAAAACCTCTTCTCTACAGACGTAGAGAAGAGGTTTTGTTATATTTGTAATGTGTGTGTGTATGTTTATGTTTGCAACAACCTCCATCGACATCAGTCCGTGGTATACCTACGAATATTCTTACTCAGATCTAGTGTTACCTAATTTCGCTTTTTTCCCCTTTATTGTATAATAAATGAATATGCGCACATTTTTCAACCAAAATTTAAACTATCCATACACTGAAAAAACAGTGAACCCTTTTCCATTGCAAAATGAACTAAACTGTAGTAATATTGACCATGATTTAGCCCTTAAGATTTTTTGCAACTTGTCTAGTTTATAATTCTCTTAAATTTTAGTTCATCTATAACATTGTATTTTAGTTCATTTTTACAACGCCATAAGATTTATATACCACTACCAAGTTAAAAAGTCAGCATTATTTTGTTTTACTTGCTTATTTTTTGGGAAACCCGATAATAAAAATTGGTTAACAGTCTCTTTAAAATGTCGACGACTAAACTATTTTTAAATCAATCATTCCATAGTACAGAGAAATAAAATAATTAAAGGAACAACAAACCGTTTTACTATTATGAAAATTTTCATACATTAAAATTAAACTTTCTTTAAGCAAAAGTACTTTATTATAAAAACTTATGATGAATGTTCTTAATACAATGTTTTTTGTGAATAAAAATTATGACCACGTGGAACAGAGAGTAGTTCATTTGAACTCGCTGTTTGAACATTTTGACTTATCCTTGTTTTATTCATCGTTGGTAATTCTTTCACATATTTTGCTGAAATAAAAATGGAAGCAATGATGAAAATTGTTAAAAATTAACACCATGTAATGAAATATAATTTTTTAAATCTTTATTTTAGCTTGTAACTTACCATATTTGGGGGCATTTTATCAAATGGTGTAAGGAATTCAACTTTTCTTTGGAAAACGTATCTCATAAAATTTGTACCTGAAACAATTAGAGAAATAATGAAGTATTCTATATAAACTCATAAAACTGTGTTTTTATTGATGTGAAGGATATAATAAAATAAATATTCTAGTTGAAAGAAAGCCAAAGTTTTAATATAAAACTTACCAATTCTCTATTAAATTGTACGCTGAGGGGAAATATAAAAAGTTGTCCAAATTTATTTGGGTTACTCTGAAATTAAATATTAAATAAAATTATTAAATAAGTTTTCAAAAAATTGAATGAAAAAAATAATAATATGCATAAAAAACCAAATATTCTTGATAACCATAGACAGTCATCATTCGTCAAAATGACGACACGTAATTTCATTTTCGATTTAAAATTTTAGTCTATTGGGAAATGGTAAATTTAAGTTATACTAATTCGACCGTTTTATTAATTTTTGTTTTATACTACTTAAAACCAAATAGAATAAGAAAATAAACTCAAGTTTGGTTCACTTTTTCGCTCACGAGGAAAATTATAGCGTCTTGAAATCAGCCGTATTCAAAATGTCGAAGGATGACGTTAATGTACAAAAAATAAGGATGACTGTCCAGGGTTAAAAGAAAGTTAAAGAATCCTTACCAATTCACTATTAAATTACAGGCAAAGGAGTACTAAAAATTTGTCCAAATTTTTAAGGGGTTATTCTGAAATTAAATATTTGTTTTTACATTAAAAATATTACAGTGGTTTCCAAAAAATTTGATAAAAAAAATACTAAAATAAGGTATTAAAAACCTGTAATTTTGATGATAAAAAGGTCACAAAAACGTAAATATTCTAGTTGAAATAAAGCCAATTTTTAAAAGAAAACTTACCAATTCTCTATTTTTTAAATTTGTCCGAATCCATCTGGAGTTGCTCTGAAATTAAATATTGTTTTTACAACAAAGAAAAACATTAAACTGGTTTCCAAAAAAATAATTAACAAATAATAATATACATACAAAATATTCTTTTTAAAAGAAAATCATGTTAAAAAAATACTTACCAATTTATGAATAAACTATACGCTGAGATATAATAAAAATTTTCCAAATTCATCTGGAATTGAATATTAATTTTTTACATAGAATACTAAAAATGTCAATACACTTTCAACATATTTTCCTAAATATTCGTAATAACTTTTTTCTAAACTACCGATAAAATATTAATAACTTTCATTTAAAAGGTTTAATAAACAAACACCAATATATGTCTCAAAAATCCAAAATATTCCATGCCTTGATATTCCCTTGTTGCATACCTACTTAAAAGATGCAACAGTCCACGCCAACGCCAAATATACAACTGAAGCATGCCAAACAAAACCAAGCAAAGCCAAAACATTCCTACAACAACAAAAACACATGTGCCTTTATTGAAAACAACACCTCATCCAGCCAAATAAACCATCCACACAATAAACACACACACACACACAAACCACTAAATGAACAAAAATAAAAACAACCCACGCTCATGTATACACAACAAAACTCAAGTAACATCATCTTTACATTAATCACATTCCACTATGCCGATAAAAATCTCTGTACTATTCATTAGTTCGTCGCATCTGCTGAAAATTTACTTTAAGAATAATATTCGTAAAGACACACCAGTTTATGAACGATGAAACGTTTAACTTAAAATTTGCCAAATTTTCAAGAAATGTTATCTACCATTTTTGACGAAAATGTCTATAAATTTTATTACATGTGAACTAAAAATATTTCATTGGGTAATTTTTTACCAACAATTATTAACTATAAGAATTGTCAGTAAGAAATTGCTATCCACTTTCAAGTTCATTTTTCGTAAAAAAATATTTTCTCATACAAAAAAATCTTATAGTAAATTGCACTTATTATTTAGAAAGTACTTTACATTTCACAAGTAGTTTTATAGCAAGACAAATGAATTTTTAACTACCAGTTAAGAAATTTTTTAAGGAATATTCCATCGTATTTTGTAGGTCATGAACTAAACGATTGCTACTTAGAATTTGTAAAATTTCCTTCCGAGTAGTTAATTTTCGTTGAGGATACGAAAAATGAACTAAAATTCTGGAAAATTCTTGTAATAAATTATTGTAAAAATCTTCTTAAATTTACGAGACATTTTTTTTCCTGTGTAATTTTAATTAAATTTTCGAGAACTAATATCGGAAATAAGAGAATGCTAGGATATAGTACAATAGTAAAGCAATATGAATGTCCTTACACTGAAAAAAAGCATGCCCGGTTCCAAAGATTTTGTCTTTACTTTAACAGTAAGGATACTTTAAAGACGTAATTCTCTTTTAAATTTGGGGGTTATGTACTTACTTCTAGGAAGCAAATGTTAATTTTTCATTTTTTTTAGATTTTTTTCGTCAGTTGTTATCAAAATCCTTTTCCATATTAAGACTCGACTTCCAGTAGAAATTATGCTATGTTTCAAGTAAAAAGCGTCTTTAAAATAAAGTGTTGAAAATCATGTCTTATTTTTAACGATTTTTTGCTTTGTAGGCAAGATGGAAAAAGGAAACAAATTTAAAGACAATTTTATTAATTTTAAAGAATTTTTCTTAATTATTAAAGTCACGTTGACCTTACCTCAAAAATTTTATCTTTCATGTTATGATACACATTTTTAAGTAAAATCACTTAATTATAAGGACATTACAACTTCATTCAAAAGTTTATTGCCTTTTGGACAAGAAAAAAACTTTATTTTAGAGAAATGCGTCTTCCATGTTAAACAAAATTTGCATTCTTATTCTAAGGACATGGAATCTTTGATTTCACGACAATATTTTTTTCAGTGTAGAAAACTAAAAAATTAAATATAAATAAGATCGTTTAATTGCATTTATTTGACGTTCATTACAAACATCTTTGTAGTAATACGGGATGAAATTGATCGAAAGTACTGTTGTTACTTTTACAACACATACTAGAGATATATTTTGACATTTGCCGTTTTTGAAAACAATTACTAAAAAACACGTTGTGTTTTCCCCAATGTACGTACGTACAAAAATACATATCGTACATTTTAAACGTTTGCTCACACTACGCTAAGTACTAGCTAAATTTGAAATTACCTACACAGTGTAATTTCAAAGTTACACATTTCATTCAAGTAATATTTTATTCGGAGCGGAGCGGTTTTTCATTTGGAAACCGCTCCGCTCCCGCTCCGCTCCGGATTTTAGAAATGCCGCTCCCGCTCCGGCTAAAAAAGGGCTTGCTCCGCTCCGGATCCCTGCTTATTATACCCTGTACCACAGTAGTGGTGAAGGGCATAAATATATTATTTTAGTCCGTTTAATGTAAACAGCCTTCGATGGAAAACGGTATTCACATTTCACAATTTCTTACCTTCAATAAACGTAGACGGTTTTCCATTTTTACAATACCACAAAACACAGGTAATTTCAAATGCGTTCTGTCATATATTTTTTCAAACCTTTACCACGTGGCCATTTATTGTTGCACACTTTATTTATTTCAACCCTTTGCTATGATTTGTTGTTGCGTTCAAAATATTTATGTACACATTTTGAATGCAGCAGACAGAATGTCGCCAATTATGTTTTTCAATTTACGCGAAAAAAACAAAAACCAAACCGTTCGTTACGAGTTATTTCCACAGACTGATCTGTCCATCATACATTGTTCAATAAATTCCCATTCTCTTGTTCTCTTTTCGCTCCTTCCATTGCTCAAAATTATTCAATTTCAATCACAAAGGTGATTGGATAAATCACATGTGTAATTGAAAACGGAACATTTTTCAATCCCGTTTGTAATTGAAAATTATTTTCGAATTGATTAACAAATTGATTGAATCAATTAATATTTTAATTGGAAACGTAACAAATATCAATAATTTTTATACCCTCCACCATAGGATGGGGGGTATATTAACTTTGTCATTCCGTTTGTAACACATCGAAATATTGCTCTAAGACACCATAGTGTATATATATTCTGGGTCGTGATGAAATTCTGAGTCGATCTGAGCATGTCCGTCCGTCCGTCCGTCTCTTGAAATCACGCTAACTTCCGAACGAAACAAGCTATCAACTTGAAATTTGGCACAAGTAGTTGTTATTGATGTAGGTCGGATGGGCCATATCGGTCCACTTTTACGTATGGCCCCCATATAAACGGACCCCCAAATTTGGCTTGCGATTGCTCTAAGAGAAGCAAATTTCATCCGATTCGGTTGAAATTTGGTACATGGTGTTAGTATATGGCCTCTAACAACCATGCAAAAATTGGTCCACATCGGTCCATAATTATATATAGCCCCCATATAAACCGATCCCCCGATTTGGCTTGCGAGGCCTCTAAGAGAAGCAAATTTCGTCTGATCCGGCTGAAATTTGGTACATGGTGTTGATTAATGGCCTCTAACAACCATGCAAAAATTGGTCCACATCGGTCCATAATTATATATAGCCCCCATATAAACTGATCCCCAGATTTGGCTTGCGAGGCCTCTAAGAGAAGCAAATTTCATCCGATCCGACTGAAATTTGGTACATGGTGTTAGTATATGGCCTCTAACAACCATGCAAAAATTGGTCCACATCGGTCCATAATTATATATAGCCCCCATATATGGTACATGGTGTAAGTATATGGCCTCTAACAACCATGCAAAAATTGATCCACATCGGTCCATAATTATATATAGCCCCCATATAAACCGATCCCCCGATTTGGGTTGCGAGGCCTCTAAGAGAAGCAAATTTCATCCGATCCGGCTGAAATTTGGTACATGGTGTTAGTATATGGACTCTAACAACCATGCAAAAATGGGTCCACATCGGACCATAACTATATATAGCCCCCATATAAACCGATCACCAGATTTGACCTCCGGAGCCTCTTGGAAGACCAAAATTTATCTGATTCAGTTGAAATTTGTTACGTGGTGTTAATATATGGCCTCAAACTCCCAGGCAAAAATTGGTCGAAATCGGTCCATAATTATATATAGGCCCCATATAAACTGATCCCCAGATTTGACCTCCAGAGCCCTTTGGAAGAGCAAAATTCTTCCTATTCGGTTGAAATTTGGTACGTGATGTTATGGTGAGTATATGGTATCCAACAACCATGCAGGAATTGGTTCCTATCAGCCCATAATTATATATAGCTCCCATATAAACCGATCCCCAGATTTGACCTCCGGTGCCTTTTGGAGAAGCAAAATTCATCCGATCTGCTTGAAATTTGGTACGTGGTGGTAGTATATGATATTTAACAACCATGCCAAAAGTGGTCCATATCAGTCCATAATCATTTATAGCCCCCATATAAACCGATCCCGAGATTTGGTTTTGGAGCCTCTTGGAGGAGCAAATTTCATCCGAGTGAGTTGAAATTTGGTACATTGTGCTAGTATATGGTCGTTAACAACCATGCCTAACTAGGTCCATATTGGTCTATAGTTATATATATCCCTCACACAAAAGTTGGTCGATATCAAGTTCATAATTGTATATATCCCCCATATAAGCGACCCCCATATTTCAATTCTGGCTCTCTACGTACCGTGCAAAAAGTCCATATCGATTCGTAATTATTTGTAGACTTAACTATACATAACTTTTTTGTCTAATATATACCACGTATGGACTAACTCACAATTTAGAAAACGATGTTAAGAAGTTTTAAGATACCACAACCCAAGTATTTCGATTGTGGATGACAGTCTTTCTTAGAAGTTTCTACGCAATCCATGGCGGAGGGTACATAAGATTCGGCCTGGCCGAACTTACGGCCGTATGTACTTGTTTTAATTGGTTTTTACTCGGATTTGATTAAATAATTAATTGAATCAATTAACATATTAATTGAATCCGTTTCCAAATTCAATTAAGTGTTTAATTGAAAAAATTTTGGTGATAATTTTTTGTATGTATATGGTCTCTAACAACCACACAAAAATTGGTCCACATAGGCCCATAATTATAGTAAGGCCCCATATAAAGCGATCCCCTGATTTGACCTCCGGAGCCTCATGGATGAGCAAAATTCATCCGATCGGGTTGACATTTGGTACGTGGTGTTGGTACATGGTCTCTACACCCAGAGGAGGAATATGATCACCTCAAACATGTTTTAAGAGCAAAATGTTATTTTTGGGTGGTGACCATGTAACATGGTTTTCGCAGCCATGTTATTTTCTCGGAAATCATGTATCTGATTTCGGCAAGCAGGTTATACTTGACGTGAAAATAACATTTTAGTGCAAAACATGTTACATGGTCACCATTCAAAAATAACATTTTGCTCTTGAAACATGTTTGAGGTGATCATATTCCTTCTCTGCGTGTAACAACCATGCATAAATTGGTCCATACCGGTCTTAATTATATGTAACCCACATTTAAAACGATTCCCAGATTTAACCTCCGGAGCTCTTGGAGGTGCAAAATTCATCCGATCCGGTTGAAACTTAGTACGTGGTGAAATTTGGTACATTGCGCTAATATATGCCCGCTAACAACCATGCCAAAATTGGTCGATATCGGTCTATAGATATTTTATTTCTATACAAAATTTTTTCAAAATTTTATTGCTGTAGAAAATTTTGTCAACATTTTCTAATTAATTTGGTTCTTAAGATAATTTCTGTTACTGCAAATAAAAGATGGAAGGTGTATCGAAAACTGCGATGTATTTGACATACTTTTGCCACGTAATTCACTATACGTCGAAAATATCGTAAACCTATGTAAAAAACTTAATTTTTGCCTTTTATAAATGTTAAACATTTTTGCGAATTTTTGTATTGATGAATGACTTAATCTGCGAAAAAATGAGCAAGAACAAGTATATACGGCCGTAAGTTCGGCCAGGCCGAAGCTTAGGTACCCTCCATCATGGATTGCGTAGAAACTTCTTCTAAACACTGCCACCCACAATCCAATTACTTAAGTTGCGGTAACGCTTGCCGATGGCAAGGTATCTTAAAACCTCCTAACACCATCTTCTAAATTGTATGTAAGTCCATACGTGGTATATATTAAATTAAAAAAGATCGATCCAATACGTATATAATTCAGTTTGACAAAGTAGACATAAAATTTTGACAAAATTTTCTACAGAAATAAAATTTTAACAAAATTTTCTATAGAAATAAAATTTTCACAAAATTTTCTTTCTATAGAAAATTTTGTGAAAATTTGTGAATTTGTGAAATTTTCTATAGAAAGAAAATTTTGACAAAAATGTCTACAGAAATAAAATTTTAACAAAATTTTCTATAGAAATAAAATCTTGGTAGATTATTTTTGGCTCGAGTGCCAACCATGATTATGAACCGAATAAAAATTGAACAAAATTTTCTATAGAAATAAAATTTTGACAATGATGAACATTTTATTATGAACCGAATAAAATTTTAACAAAATTTTCTCTAGAAATAAATTTTGACAAAATTTGCTATAGAAATAAAATTTTGGTAGATTATTTTTTGCTCTAGTGGCAACCATGATTATGAACCGATATGGACCAATTTTTGTGTGATTGGACCATTTTTGGTATGGTCGTTAGCGACCATATACTAACACCACGTTCATAATTTCAACCGGATCGGATGAATTTTGCTCCTCCCAGAGGCTCCGGAGGTCAAATCTGGAGAACGTTTTATATGAGGGCTATATATAATTATGGACCGATATGGACCAATTTTTCCACGGTTGCTAGAGACCATATACCAATACCATGTACCAAATTTCAGCCGGATCGGATGAAATTTGCTTCTCTTAGAGGCTCCGCAACCCAAATCTGGGGATCGGTTTATATGTGCGCTATATATAATTATGGACCGATGTGGACCAATTTTTGCACGGTTGCTAGGGACCATATACCAATACCATGTACCAAATTTCAGCCGGATCGGATGCAAATTGCTTCTCTTTGAGGCTTCGCAAGCCAAATCTGGAGATCGGTTTATATGGGGGCTATATATAATTATGGATCGATGTGGACCAATTTTTGCATGGTTGTTAGAGACCATATACCAACATCATGTACCAAATTTCAGACGGATCGGTTGAAATTTGCTTCTCTTAGAGGCTCCGCAAGCCAAATCTGGGGATCGGTTTATATGGGGGCTATATACACGCAAAAAAATAATTCTTTCCTCCCAAACGAAATTTTAGACAAACAAAGTTCGTTTCTCATTTGCTTTTCGCTGTAAGGTAGTATATTTAGAAGAAAAGTATATACTGTTTGTGATAAACATTTATTCTTTTCCAGGATGTAAAAACAATCTTATAAAGACAAACTCAAAAAAAAAAAAACAAAAAACATTGTTTTCTTGCTAATTGCATTTTCCCTTACATCTTTCTCACATCCACGAGGTTTTTTTAGTTCTTAACACCTTTTCCTGTAATACCAACAATGTAGAAGAAATTATACGATTTTACAAATTTAATTTTTTTTTACCTTTCGCCTGGACGGAGAATCGAACCGCGGACCATGCACTTTGTAAGCCAACACACTAACCACTGAGCTATGTACCTGTTATGGTCATCACTAGATAAATATCCATATAAGTTATATTTATATAGCATAGCTTGCGGCGCCCCCGAACCAAATAAACAAAGTTTATTTAACAGAAACAAACATTTAGTTTGGCACCGTGGAGCAGTGGTTGCTACGTCCGACTTCCATGCCAAGGGTCGTGGGTTCGATCCCTGCTTCGACCAAAGTTTTTTTTTTTTTTTGTTTTGTTTTTTTTTTTTTTTGACATATATTCCAGATAGGTTCGGAAGATTCCGAAAAAATGTTCAACATTACATTGTAGTATATTATAGTTTGAACTGTAAAATGTGTCTTATTAAAGACCTAAAGTCAGAAAAGAACAGTGTTTGATATAAACGAAATGGACTGTGTTGTTG
The DNA here is from genome assembly GCF_050003625.1 of Haematobia irritans. Classification (NCBI taxonomy): domain Eukaryota; kingdom Metazoa; phylum Arthropoda; class Insecta; order Diptera; family Muscidae; genus Haematobia; species Haematobia irritans. The sequence goes on from NC_134398.1 coordinate 18,854,112, forward strand.
TTTCAAAAATAACTTTTTTTATTGAAAAAATAAAAATTTTGTAACAAACAAATTTTTTTGGTGATAAAAGTTTAAAATTTTCGAAGCAATTCAAAAAACTCTAACAAAAGAAAAACGTTTTCGGTACACGTTTTCCAAACGTTTTTTTTCTTTGCGTGTATAATTATGGACCGATGTGGACCAATTTTTGCGTGGTTGTTAGAGACCATATACCAACATCATGTACCAAATTTCAGACGGATCGGTTGAAATTTGCTTCTCTTACACGCAAAAAATAATTCTTTCCTCCCAAACGAAATTTTAGACAAACAAAGTTCGTTTCTCATTTGCTTTTCGCTGTAAGGAAGTGTATTTGGAAGAAAAGTATATACTTTTTGTGATAAACGTTTATTCTTTTCCAGGATGTAAAAACCATTTCATAAAGACTAACTCAAAAAATTTTTTTCTGGCTAATTGCATTTTCCCTCACATCTTTCTCACTTCCACGAAGATTTTTAGTTCTTAGCACCTTTTTCTGTAATACAAACAATGTAGAAGAAATTATACGATTTTATAAATTTTTAAAATTTTTTTTACCTTTCGCCTGGACGGAGAATCGAACCGCGGACCATGCACTTTGTAAGCCAACACACTAACCACGTACCTGTTATGGTCATCAATAGATAAATATCCATATAAGTTATATTTATATAGCATAGCTTGCGGCGCCCACGAACCGAATAAACAAAGTTTATTTAAAAGAAACAAACATTTAGTTTGGCACCGTGGAGCAGTGGTTGCTACGTCTGACTCTCATGCCAAGGGTCGTGGGTTCGATCCCTGCTTCGACCAAAGTTTTTTTTTTTTTTTTTTTTTTTTTTTTTTTGCATACATTCTACATATGTTCGGAAGATTCCGAAAAAAATGTTCAACATTACATTGTATTATATTTAATTTTGAACTGTAAAATGTGTTTTATTAAAGACTAAAAGTCAGAAAAGAACAGTGTTTGATATAAACGAAATGGACTCTGTTGTTGTTTCAAAAATAACTTTTTTTTATTGCAAAAATAAAAACTTTGTAACAAACGAATTTTTTTGGTGATAAAAGTTTAAAATTTTCGAAGCAATTCAAAAAACTCTAACAAAAGAAAAACGTTTTCGGTACACGTTTTCCAAACGTTTTTTTTCTTTGCGTGTAGAGGCTCCGCAAGCCAAATCTGGGGATCGGTTTATATGGGGGCTATATATAATTATGGACCGATGTGGACCAATTTTTGCGTGGTTGTTAGAGACCATATACTAACACCATGTACCAAATTCCAGCCGGATCGGATGAAATTTGCTTCTCTTAGAGGCCTCGCAAGCCAAATCGGGGGATCGGTTTATATGGGGGCATATATAATTATAGACCGATGTGGACCAATTTTTGCATGGTTGTTAGAGACCATATACTAACACCATGTACCAAATTTAAGCCGGATCGGATGAAATTTGCTTCTCTTAGAGGCCTCGCAAGTCAAATTTGGGGGTCCGTTTATATGGGGGCTATACGTAAAAGTGAACCGATATGGCTCGTTTGCAATACCATCCGACCTACATCAATAACAACTACTTGTGCCAAGTTTCAAGTCGATAGCTTGTTTTGTTCGGAAGTTAGCGTGATTTCAACAGACGGACGGACGGACGGACGGACATGCTTAGATCGACTCAGAATTTCACCACGACCCAGAATATATATACTTTATGGGGTCTTAAAACAATATTTCGATGAGTTACAAACGGAATGACAAAGTTAATATACCCACCATCCTATGGTGGAGGGTATAAAAATAAAATTTCCTTATGAGAAAAGATTCAAAATATAAATATTAAAAGATTTACAAAAAATTCATCTTTTAGTGTAGGAGAAAAAAATTAAGGAAAATTTTGTGTAGAATTTTCTGTAAAATTTTGTATAAAATTGTACGCTTACGCTTACTTACATCAAATGGACAGGTGTGATTGATATTGGAAGCTGGTCGTAGTAACTGAGTCCATAAAATTTTCCAAAACATGAAACGTGAAGGGTTTTTTAGAAATTGACAAAAATCCATAGTATCATTATATAGATATGGTCGATAGCCATTGCCTTTTTGGAATAGTTGGGCATTTAACTAAAATCCATAAAACAGAAATATATAGATTTTTTTTTAATTTTTTCTTCTTTTTTAAAGTCCACATAAAACAAACCGAAACATTATTAACTGGAACCTGATATAATACAACATGAACATTTAAAGCCACTTTATAACGATCAATGGCCTTAAGGCGGCATATCTTAAATGTTGCAAATGGTCTATCAAATTCCTCACATTTTAAATTGGTCCATTTCACATTGAATCCCAGTGCCACGTCAATCAAACAAATAAACAGTATAATTAAATCGAATGCTTTGGTTTTCATTTTTTTTTTTGTAAAATAATTGCAAATGTTAATGTTTTTGATACTCACAAAAAACTACAACGTTTTGGGAGAATATCGCAATATAATGCGGAAGTCATAGTGTTATTCATGTTATTTTTTTTTCAAACTTCCATCGAATTAATTGTCATATAATTAGAGCTAAAAAGATATTTAATTAGACCTAAGCAGTACACTTAAAAAAAAATAATTCTTTCCTTCCAAACGAAATTTTAGACCAACAACGGTATTTGATCCCAATTGAATTTCGCTATAAGGGAGTTTGTGTTGAAGAAAAGTATAATAACTTTGATGTGCCTACTAGAAATATTGATTTTAGATCCCATAAAATATATACCGATCGACTCAAAATCACCTCCTGAGTCCATCTAGCCCTTTGTGTCCATCCATGTATTTGGTGCTCGCAGGATTTCGGTCGCATTTATTAACCGAGTTGGTGTTTTTGGGAATTTGTCTGGAATTCATATTTGTCCGGCTATCTCTCTATAGGTTATTATAAACATCACCATTGGCTGGTGTTGAGCGGTATAAATTTTGGTTAAACTACTTTTGTAGTTTAGTCAACATATGATTGTAAGTTGAAATCAAAATAGGAATGAGAATTTATTTTGCCATACAATTTCAGTTGGTTGCAGTTGCAGCTCCTCCATATCTCATATTCTTTATCATTATGTTAATATTATATAAATTTCCTATAAATAACCGTTTTTTTATACCCTCCATCATAGGATGGGGGTATAATAACTTTGTCATTCCGTTTGTAACACATCGAAATATTGCTCTAAGACCCCATAAAGTATATATATTCCGGGTCGTAGTGAAATTCTGAGTCGATCTAAGCATGTCCGTCCGTCCGTCTGTTGAAATCACGCTAACTTCCGAACGAAACAAGCTATCGACTTGAAACTTGGCACAAGTAGTTGTTATTGATGTAGGTCGGATGGTATTGCAAACGAGCCATATCGGTTCACTTTTACGTATAGCCCCCATATAAACGGACCCCCAAATTTGACTTGCGAGGCCTCTAAAAGAAGCATATTTCATCCGATCCGGCTGAAATTTGGTATATGGTGTTGGTATATGGTCTCTAACAATCACGCATAAATTGGTCCACATCGATCCATAATTATATATAGCCCCCATATAAACCGATCCCCAGATTTGGCTTGCGGAGCCTCTAACAGAAGCATATTTCATCCGATCCGGCTGAAATTTGGTATATGGTGTTGGTATATGGTCTCTAACAACCGTGCATAAATTGGTCCACATCGGTCCTTAATTATATATAGCCCCCATATAAACCGATCTCCAGATTTGGCTTGCGAAGCCTTAAAGAGAAGCAAATTGCATCCGATCCGGCTGAAATTTGGTACATGGTATTGGTATATGGTCTCTAGCAACCGTGCAAAAATTGGTCCACATCGGTCCATAATTATATATAGACCCCATATAAACCGATCTCCAGATTTGGCTTGCGAAGCCTCGAAGAGAAGCAAATTGCATCCGATCCGGCTGAAATTTGGTACATGGTATTGGTATATGGTCTCTAACAACCGTGCAAAAATTGGTCCACATCGGTCCATAATTATATATAGCGCCCATATAAACCGATCCCCAGATTTGGGTTGCGGAGCCTCAAAGAGAAACAAATTTCGTCCGATCCGCCTGAAATTTGGTACATGATGTTGGTATATGGTCTCTAACAACCATGCAAAAATTGGTCCACATCGGTTCATAATTATATATAGCCCCCATATAAACCGATCCCCAGATTTGGTTTGCGAAGTCTCCAAGAGAAGCAAATTTCATCCAATCTGGTTGTAATTTGGAACATGGTGTTAGTATATGATCTTTAACAACCGTGTCACAATTGGTCCATATCGGTCCATAATTATATATAGCCCCCATATAAAACGTTCTCCAGATTTGACCTCCGGAGCCTCTTGGAGGAGCAAAATTCATCCGATCCGGTTCAAATTAGGAACGGGGTGTTAGTATATGGTCGCTAACAACCATACCAAAATTGATCTATATCGGTTCATAATCATGGTTGCAACTAAAGCCAAAAATAATCTACCAGAATTTTATTTCTATAGAAAATTTTGTCAAAATTTTATTTCTATAGAAAAATTTGTCAAAATTTTATTTTTAGAGAAAATTTTGTTAAAATTTTATTCGGTTCATAATAAAATTTTCATCATTGTCAAAATTTTATTTCTATAGAAAATTTTGTGAAAATTTTATTCGGTTCATAATCATGGTTGCCACTCGAGCCAAAAATAATCTACCAAGATTTTATTTCTATAGAAAATTTTGTCAAAAGTTTATTTCTATAGAAAATTTTGTAAACATTTTATTTCTGTAGAAATTTTTGTCAAAATTTTCTTTCTATAGAAAATTTTATTTCTATAGAAAATTTTGTTAAAATTTTATTTCTCTAGAAAATTTAGTCAAAATTTTATGTCTACTTTGTCAAACTGAATTATATACGTATTGGATCGATCTTTTTTGATTTAATATATACCACGTATGGACTTACATACAATTTAGAAGAGGAGGTTTTAAGATACCTTGCCATCGGCAAGCGTTACTGCAACTTAAGTAATTCGATTGTGGATGGCAGTGTTTAGGAGAAGTTTCTACGCAATCCATGATGGAGGGTACATAAGCTTCGGCCTGGCCGAACTTACGGCCGTATATACTTGTTATTTTATGATGTTTTATGGAAAATAAGTTCATTACATATTCAAGGGAATTAAAACATATTGCTATTTTTTTTTGGTTTTTAAATTTTCCATTAATTTTATATATATATATATATATATCGAATGGCGAAATTATGTATTGTGAAATGAATAATTTAATCATATGCACATTTCACTTTTTGCTGTTTTCGTTAAATTTGTATTAATTTAAATGCTTTTATTGTTCTCGTTGTCAATGCAAGGTTACTGGTAGAGGAATTGAGTTTTCATGTAAATTTTAATTTTTTAGAGTTGAATTTTATGTTTAGACGGATTAAAATATTACTTAACATTTCCGATTGTCTTTGTCAAGGGAAATGTTTAATATATATTAACTTTGGTATCAGGTGAAATTTGTTTCAGATGAAATTTTGAATCTATCTAGCAATATCCGTCCGTCTATTACAATCACAAAAAACTTCCGAAAGAAAAAGGGTATCGACCTGAAACTTGACACAAGTAGTTGCCATTCACGCAGGTCCAAGATTTGTCTTGCGAACTCCAAGATTTGCCTTGCGAAAGCTCTTTGAGGAGCAAATTTCATCAGATCCAGTTGAAATTTGGTACGCAGTGTTAGTCTTGGTCTTCATCGGTTCATAAGTATCGATCCCCATATAAATTCTTACCCAGATTTCTAGAGAAATAAAATTTTGATAAAATTTTCTAGAGAAATAAAATTGTGACAAAATTGTCTAAAGAAATAAAATTTTGATAAAATCTTGCATAGCAATAAAATTTTGACAAAACTTTCTAGAGAAATAAAATTTTGACAAAATTTTCTAAAGAAATAAAATTTTGACAAAAATTTCTAAAGACATAAAATGTTGACAAAATTTTCTATAGAAATAATTTGTTTTTTTTTCTAGGGAGATAAAAGTTTGACAAAAATTTGTAGAGAAATGAAATGTTGACAAAATTTTCTAGAGAAATAAAATTTTGACGAAATTTTCTAGAGAAATAAAATTTTGACAAAATTTTCTAGAGATATACAATTTTGAGAAAATTTTCCAAAGAGATAAAATTTTGACAAAATTTTCTATACAGCTCAAATTGTGACAAAATTTTCTAGAGAAATAAAATGTTGATAAAATTTTCTAGAGAAATAAAATTTTGACAACAATTTCTACAGGAATATATTTTTTTCAAGGGAGATAAAATTTTGACGAAATTTTCTAGAGAAATAAAATACTGAAGACATTTTCTAGAGAAATAAAATTTTGACGAAATTTTCTAGATAAATAAAATTTTGACGAAATTTTCTACAAATATACAATTTTGACAAAATTTTCCACAGAGATAGAGTTTGGACAAATTTTTCTATACAGCTAAAATTTTGACAATATATTCTATAGAGATAAAATGTTAACCAAATTTTCTATAAATATGAAATTTTGACAAAAAAATAGAAAAAAAAATTTACAAAATTTTGTATAGAAATAAAATGTTGACAAAATTTTGTATATAGATGAAATTTTAACGCAATTTTCTGTAGATATCAAATTTTCAAAAATTTTTTTACTGAAGATAAAATTTTGACAAATTTTTGACGAAAGGTTAATTTTGACAGAGGTAAAATTTTGACAAATTTTTCTATAGAGATATATTTTTGACACAATTTTCTATAGACATAAAATTTTGACGAATTTTTTTCTAGAGAAAAATTTTGACAAAATTTTCTTTAGAGATAAAATTTTGACGCAATTTTCTGTAGAGATAATTTCTAGATAAATAAAATTTTGACGAAATTTTCTACAAATATACAATTTTGACAAAATTTTCACACAGAGATAGAGTTTTGACAAAATTTTCTATACAGCTAAAATTTTGACAAAATATTCTATAGAGATAAAATTTTAACAAAATTTTCTATAAATATGAAATTTTGACAAAAATTTTCCACAGAGATAAAATTTTGACAAAATTTTCTGTACAGCTAAAATTTTGACAACATTTTCTAGAGATATAAAATTTTGACAAAAATTTCTATAGAAATAAATTTTTATACCCTCCACCATAGGATGGGGGTATATTAACTTTGTCATTCCGTTTGTAACACATCGAAATATTGCTCTAAGACCCCATAAAGTATATATATTCTGGGTCGTGGTGAAATTCTGCGTCGATCTAAGCATGTCCGTCCGTCCGTCCGTCCATCCGTCTGTTGAAATCACGCTAACTTCCGAACGAAACAAGCTATCGACTTGAAACTTGGCACAAGTAGTTGTTATCGATGTAGGTCGGATGGTATTGAAAACGGGCCATATCGGTCCACTTTTACGTATAGCCCCATATAAAGGGACCCTCAGATTTGGCTTGTGGAGCCTCTAACAGAAGCATATTTCATCCGATCCGGCTGAAATTTGGTACATGGTGTTGGTATATGGTCTCTAACAACCATGCAAAAATTGGTCCATATCGGTCCATAATTATATATAGCCCCCATATAAACCGATCCCCAGATTTGGCTTGTGGAGCCTCTAAGAGAAGCATATTTAATCCGATCCGGCTGAAATTTGGTACATGGTGTTAGTTTATGGTCTCTAACAATCATGCAAAAATTGGTCGACATCGGACCATAATTATATATAGCCCCCATATAAACCGATCCCCAGATTTGGCTTGCGGAGCCTCAAAGAGAAGCATATTTCATCCGATCCGGCTGAAATTTGGTACATGGTGTTGGTATATGGTCTCTAACAATCATGCAAAAAATGGTCCACATCGGTCCATAATTATTTATAGCCCCCATATAAACCGATCTCCAGATTTGGCTTGCGAAGCCTCAAAGAGAAGCAAATTGCATCCGATCCGGCTGCAATTTGGTACATGGTATTGGTATATGGTCTCTAGCAACCGTGCAAAAATTGGTCCACATCGGTCCATAATTATATATAGCGCACATATAAACCGATCCCCAGATTTGGCTTGTGGAGCCTCTAAGAGAAGCACATTTAATCCGATCCGGCTGAAATTTGGTACATGGTGTTAGTATATGGTCTCTAACAATCATGCAAAAATTGGTCGACATCGGTCCATAATTATATATAGCCCCCATATAAACCAATCCCCAGATTTGGCATGCGGAGCCTCAAAGAGAAGCAAATTGCATCCGATCCGGCTGAAATGTGGTACATGGTATTGGTATATGGTCTCTAGCAACCGTTCAAAAATTGGTCCATATCGGTCCATAATTATATATAGCCCCCATATAAAACGTTCTCCAGATTTGACCTCCGGAGCCTCTTGGAGGAGCAAAATTCATCCGATTCGGTTCGAATTCGAATTCGAAAATTGGTCCATATCGGTTCATAATCATGGTTGCCACTATAGCCAAAAATAATCTACCAAAATTTTATTTCTATAGAAAATTTTGTCAAAATTTTATTTCTAGAGAAAATTTTGTTAAAATTTTATTCGGTTCATAATAAAATTTTCATCATTGTCAAAATTTTATTTCTATAGAAAATTTTGTTCAAAAGTTTATTTATACAGAAAATGTTGTTAAAATTTTATTTCTGTAGACATTTTTGTCAAAATTTTCTTTCTATAGAAAATCGAGCCAAAAATAATCTACCAAGATTTTATTTCTATAGAAAATTTTGTCAAAAGTTTATTTCTATAGAAAATTTTGTTAAAATTTTATTTCTGTAGACATTTTTGTCAAAATTTGTAGAAAATTGTAGAAAATTTTGTGAAAATTTTTATTTCTATAGAAAAGTTTGTGAAAATTTTATTTCTATAGAAAATTTTGTTAAAATTTTATTTCTGTAGAAAATTTTGTCAAAATTTTATGTCTACTTTGTCAAACTGAATTATATACGTATTGGATCGATCTTTTTTGATTTAATATATACCACGTATGGACTTACATACAATTTAGAAGAGGAGGTTTTAAGATACCTTGCCATCGGCAAGCGTTACCGCAACTTAAGTAATTCGATTGTGGATGGAAGTGTTTAGAAGAAGTTTCTACGCAATCCATGATGGAGGGTACATAAGCTTCGGCCTGGCCTAACTTACGGCCGTATATACTTGTTTTTTTCTAGGGAGATAAAATTTTGACAAAAGTTTCTAGAGAAATGAAATTTTGAGGAAATTTTCTAGAGAAATAAAATTTTGATGAAATTTCTATAGAGATAACATTTTTTCTATAGAGATAACATTTTGCCAAATTGTCTATAGGAATAAAATTTTGATACAATTGTCTATAGAAATAACATTTTGACAAATTTGTATTTCTATAGAAATAAAGTTTTGATAAAATTTTCTGCAGAAATAAAATATTGACAAAATTTTCTATAGAAATAACAATTTGAGTAAAGGTAAATTTTGGCAGAGGTAAAATTTTGATAAAATTTTCTATAGAGATAAAATTTTGACAAAATTTTCTATAAAGATAAAATTTTGACAAAATTTTCTATAGACATAACGTTTTGACAATATACTCTATAGAAATAAAATTTTCACAATATTTTCTATAGATATGAAATTTTGACAAAAATTTTCCACAGAGATAAAATTTTGACAACATTTTATATAAAATAAAATTTTGACAACATTTTCTGTACAGCTACAATTTTGACAACAATTTCTATAGAGATAAAATTTTGTCAACATTTTCTATAAAATTAAATTTTGACAAAATTTTCCCAAAATTTTCTAAAGAAATAAAATGTTGACAAACTTTTCTATAGAAAGAAAATTTTAATATTTTGTATAGAGATAAACTTTTGACAAAATTTTCTATAGAACTGAAATTTCCCCAAAATTCGTTTCGCTTTGTTATTGTTGGTTTTGTTCTTTAATCATATTTGTTGTTTTTTTGATTTCAGCTTAAAACCATGCATTGACTAAACTACAAGTGTGGCTTAAACAACAGAGGAAAAGAATGTTTGTCAAATTTATTTGGGCAAAGCCCCCTAGACTGCAAGATGGTTGGATGGACGCACGTTTCGGAATTACCACATTCTTCATCAGCATCCTCTACTTGCAGCAAAACTATCAACCAATTATCAGAATAAATACAGGCAGTTCATTAATCCCAACAATGAACCACACTTGAACCTTCCGAAAAAAGGTTTTACATGATAGCCGGCTTATGCCGAAATAAATTCGTACAAACATATCTCTTTTCCTTTGCCACCGTCAAATCATCGATTTGAGTGCAGTTGGCTTGGTTTATTTTGAGCGTGCTTCCTCTTATTTCATTCGTTTCGTTTTGTTATTGTTGGTTTCGTTCTTTAATCATTGTTGTTGTTTTTTTTTTCGGAAGGTTCAAGTGTGGTTCATTGTTGGGTTTAATGAACTGCCTGAATTTATTCTGATAATTGGTTGATAGTTTTGCTGCAAGTAGAGGATGCTGATGAGGAATGTGGTAATTCCAAAACGTGAGTCCATCCAACCATCTTGCAGTCTATAGGGCTTCGCCCAAATAGATTTCATAAACATTCTTTTCCTCTGTTGTTTAAGCTACACTTGTAGTTTAGTCAATGCATGGTTTTAAGCTGAATTCAAAAAAACAACAACAATGATTTTCACAAAATTTTTTATAGAAATACAATATCTGACAAATTTTTTCAGAGAAATAAATAAGTTTGACAAAATTTTCTATAGAAATAAATTTTGACAAAATTTTCTGCAGAAATAAAATTTTGACAAAATTTTCTATAGAAACAAAATTTAAAAATTTTTTTTATAAAGATGAAATTTTGATAAAATTTTCTATAGAGATACAATTTTGACAGAGGTAAATTTTTGACAAAATTTTCTATAGAAACAAAATTTTTACAAAATTTTCAATAGAAATAAAATTTTGTCAACATTTTCTATTAAATAAAATTTTGACAAAATTTTCTAGAGAAATAGAAATAAAATTTTTGACAAAATTTTCCAGAGAAATAAAAGCTTGACAAAATTTACTATAGAAACAAAATTTTTACAAAATTTTGTATAGAAATAAAATTTTGACAAAATTTTCTGTAGAAATAAAATTTTGACAAAATTTTGTATATAAATGAAATTTTGACGCAATTTTCTATAGATATAAAATTTTAAAAATGTTTTTAATACAGATTTGACGAAAGGTTAATTTTGACAGAGGTAAAATTTTGACAAAATTTTCTATAGAGATAAATTTTTGCCACAATTTTCTATAGATATAAAATTTTGACGAATTTTTTTCTAGAGATAAAATTTTGATAAATTTTTTTATAGAGATAAAATGTTGACAAAATTTTCTTTTTTTATAAGGATGAAATTTTGACAAAATTTTCTAGAGAGATACAATTTTGACAGAGGTAAATTTTTGACAAAATTTTCTATAGAAACAAAATTTTTACAAAATTTTCAATAGAAATAAAATTTTGTCAACATTTTCTATTAAATAAAATTTTGACAAAATTTTCTAGAGAAATAGAAATAAAATTTTTGACAAAATTTTCCAGAGAAATAAAAGCTTGACAAAATTTACTATAGAAACAAAATTTTTACAAAATTTTGTATAGAAATAAAATTTTGACAAAATTTTCTGTAGAAATAAAATTTTGACAAAATTTTGTATATAAATGAAATTTTGACGCAGTTTTCTATAGATATAAAATTTTAAAAATGTTTTTAATACAGATTTGACGAAAGGTTAATTTTGACAGAGGTAAAATTTTGACAAAATTTTCTATAGAGATAAATTTTTGCCACAATTTTCTATAGATATAAAATTTTGACGAATTTTTTTCTAGAGATAAAATTTTGATAAATTTTTTTATAGAGATAAAATGTTGACAAAATTTTCTTTAGAGATAAATTTTTGACACAATTTTCTATAGATATAAAATTTTGACGAATTTTTTTCTAGAGATAAAATTTTGACAATTTTTTTTTATAGAGATAAAATGTTGACAAAAATTTCTATAGAAATAAAATTTTGAGAACATTTTCTATAGAGATAAAATTTTGACAAAATTTTCGATAGCGCCGTTACACTGAATCATGGGACGACAAGAGCCGCAAGAACTCTATTTTTCAGATGGCGACTTGCCGAGATGATCTGAGAGTATTGATAGGCATCATAACATGACACAATAGCCTTGGAAAACATATAGTAAGGATTGGTTTAATGACTGACTATATTTGTAGATGGTGTCTATAAATATGACCCAGAGGCAACATAAGATTCCTACCATTTTCTGTGTCAGTGTTCAGCATTATCCTTTAGAGGAAACAAGATACTGGGCTCCTTTTTCTTTCAGAATATAACGGATGTACGGAACTGCAACATGAAGGATATACTTGTCTTCATAAAGGCCTCGGGATGGAAGACCTAGGAAAACTTTCTTTGGAACTCGCCTGCAAACTCAAATGATTGATGAGGACGAAGAAGAATAACTATGAGGAAACACAATGGATCAACGTGGTCTAAGTGGAGGCCAGCCCTTTTGGCTTGTCTCATCCTCCATAACCTAACCTAATCTTTCTCAATTTTACGCTAACTTCATTGGATTTTAATCGCATATTTGTATATACATTCTAATTATTTGATTAAGTTCTGGTATTACATTTGTCCTCCTTCAGAATATTAATTAAGTTTTAAATGCTTATTTCCCCAAACGAAAAAAAAAGTAAAAGTATTAACTCCTCTTCACAGGGCTATTATGCTGTGACCTTAGCCATCCCATCCAGTATTAGGTTTTTTTCAGGCTTCGATATTTAATTAAAATTTAGTGTGTCATCGCTGATAAAAAATAATAATAATAGTAATTAAGTAGATTTTTATATTGTGATTTGTTGTTTGCACTATATCACAATAAGTGCGTACGAATCTATTGAAAACACTGAGCAAATAAATGCTATTGGAAATTAACTCTAAAATTAAGTCTTAAATTGTAGACTCACTTAGATTGTTCAGTCTCCTTATAAATGAAAGCTGCGTTTTCCTATGTTTACCTCAATGACAAGTGACCTTCTTCTCATAGTCGAATTCAAGCGGCGTTTCATATTAAAAAAAAATTAAAACACTCGAAAAGGTCCCTGTGTTACTGAGGGGGGATGATCCACAACTGAAAAAATGTTTGGTGTTCGTTCGTTATTTTATCCAGAGAATTTCAATCATCTCTTTATGGCATAAAATATGTACTCATTTCAGGTTATTATTATTTTTTTTTTTTTTGTTAAGTGTAAAATCGTATCTATGATTCTTGACTAATACATGCACATACTGAACTGACTGCACTATCACAGATAATTTGCATATTAATTAAAAACGCTTTTTTACCATATTGTGCAACTGGAGACAAAACAAAAAAACAATGAAGAATAGAATCAACAGCAGGAATATAAAATGTTTACCAATCTGGGTTAGTGTAAAACCAAGGCGAAAACAAAATCGTTAACCACATTGATTGTGAAAGCTACGAACAAAAACTTGTATTGATTGTGGTAGTTTATATGTGTTCCTTGCTCATATATCAATCACATATGGATACAAAAACCATACTTCAATAGAATTGTTGGAGGATTCAGTTAAAACATGTTTTAATGGGAGTACATTTTATAAGATGGTTAATGGAATTTGTGAAGCGGAACATCCCAGCAAAAAAAGCGTCAAGAAAAAAAAAACAAGTATATACGGCCGTAAGTTCGGCCAGGCCGAAGCTTATGTACCCTCCATCATGGATTGCGTAGAAACTTCTTCTAAACACTGCCATCCAGAATCGAATTACTTAAGTTGCGGTAACGCTTGCCGATGGCAAGGTATCTTAAAACCTCCTAACACCATCTTCTAAATTGTATGTAAGTCCATACGTGGTATATATTAAATCAAAAAAGATCGATCCAATACGTATATAATTCAGTTTGACAAAGTAGACATACAATTTTGACAAAATTTTCTACAGAAATAAAATTTTAACAAAATTTTCTATAGAAATAAAATTTTCACAAAATCTATATATATAAAATTCAATTTATGTTTGTTTATTTGTTTGTTTGTTTGTTTGTATGTACCGAGTTGGCTCCGAAACGGCTGAACCGATTTACTTGAAACTTTCAGAGATCGTAGGGGGCGTTCATGTGGTGAAAATAGGGTACCTCATTTTTTGACACCTGGTCGCGGAGGGGGACCTTCCCTTTGTCGGACTTTTTGAAAATTGGACCAAAGTTGACCGATTTGGTTGAAATTTTCGTTGAAGATTGGGGTTGGCATCTATACAAAGATCCGCTACTTTTTATTTCGATATTTGGTGGCGGAGGGGGGCCTCTCCTTTGTTCGACTTTTTTTAAAGTACAATGAAAAAACTAAAATTCTCTAAATTATCTGAGATTTACAGAGAACATGTGGTGAGGTTATGGAATTAATATGGGGTACCCGATGATTTCATATGTGGATGGGGGGGACCTCCCCCTTGCCCTACTTTTTGAAACTTGGAACAAAATTATGCGATTTGCTTGAAATTTTCATTGAATGTTGGGGTTGGCATGTAGACAAAAATCCGCTACATTATTTTCCGATATTTGGTCGGGGAGGGGGACCACCCCTTTGCCCAATTTTTTTTTGAAAGTTCAAACAAAACTAAACTCCCCCGACTGAAATTTTACAGAAAAAATGGGTAACGAAATTTATATCAGGTTCCTGATTTTTTAATAAAAATAAAAGGGCATAGGGAGACATCCGCTTCTCTTAAGTACATACAGAGAAACAATTAAACTTTACCGAGTTACTTGAAATTTACAGAGGACTGGGGAGAGATCGTAACCTCCGTCAACCGTAATAGTTGATACCTGATTTTGTGATATTTGGACGGAAGAGAGGCCGCCCCTTTAGGCTTATAATTTGCTTGACATTTTCTGGGACGTTTACAAAAGATACGCTTTTCGACATTTGGTCGGGGAGGAGGTCCTCCTCTAAAACTACAAAAAAATTTAAGTTTTCTTGAAATTTACAAAAGCAGTGGGGGAAGGTTATGAATGAAGAGGCAACCTTCCTTGCCCCACACTTGAAGGAAAGTTTCAAGAATTTTCAGGGAAGGTTCGGGGTGTCGATATTGTATCGGGGACGTCCCTTTAAAACAATAGAGCAAAATTTAAACATCTCCGATCTACTTGAAATTTACAGGGACGTGGCAGGAGGTGAGTAATTTATACATACTTTTTAAATTAGTATGTGATTGTTCGATATCTGGTTGGGGAAGGGGAAAATTGAAATAAAGTTTATCGATTTACTTCGATAGAATTTATAGGGACCATTGAGTAGTTGCGAAATTAATATAGGGTACATGATAGTCCGATATCAGGTCAGAGTGGAGCGAAGGTGGGGAGAGGGTTACCTTTTGTCCGTTTTTTTTTTTCTTAAGTTGAAAGTAGAGGGTTGTCCGTAAATGGGAACTCTGTACATAATTTTGTGATTTTTGTACAGGCTTCTGCCAGACTTCTTTTTAGTCTTCATTTTAGTAAAGAGAGGGTTCCCTTTTGTCCATTTTTTTTCTTAAGTTGAAAGTAGAGAGTTGTCCGTAAATGGGAACTCGGTACATAATTTTATGATTTTTGTACAGGCTTCTGCCAGACTTCTTTTTAGTAAAGAACTTAAATTTACATGAAATTGGCAGCCAACGTAGAGGGTGCATCATTTTCCTACATTTTAGCAAATGTTAATGTGGTAAATTTTTTTACTACTTTTGCTTTTTCCGATTTATTGGATGGGAAACAGTAATTCTTTGTATGTTATTATAATATAGTGCTTAATTTTCAGATATGTTGAGGAGAAGGATACCTTTCCTTGACAAACCACACTTAAAATTCACAAGAAATATAGAAGATTGTCCAGCTACTTGAATACAGAACATTATTAAAAAAAATTGGAGGAAAGGGTACACCCTCTCCCGCCGTATTTGTACCTATAAACGAAAAATCAAGTAGTCCGATTTGTTTAAAAGAATTGAAATCTTTTCGAATTTGTTTTCAGCACGAAGGATATAGTTGACTAAGTTAATGCAAAATGTTCCTCCAAATACGCTTCGGAAGGCGCAGCGAAGCGGGCCGGGTTACGCTAGTTTTCTATAGAAATAAAAATTTTGACAAAATTTTCTATAGAAAGAAAATTTTGACAAAAATTTCTACAGAAATAAAATGTTTACAAAATTTTCTATAGAAATAAACTTTTGACAAAATTTTCTATAGAAATAAAATCTTGGTAGATTATTTTTGGCTCGAGTGGCAACCATGATTATGAACCGAATAAAATTTGAACAAAATTTTCTATAGAAATAAAATTTTAACAAAATTTTCTCTAGAAATAAAATTTTGACAAAATTTTCTATAGAAATAAAATTTTGACAAAATTTTCTATAGAAATAAAATTTTGGTAGATTATTTTTGGCTCTAGTGGCAACCATGATTATGATCCGAAATGGACCAATTTTTGTGTGATTGGATTGATTGGTATGGTTGTTAGCGACCCTATATTAACACCACGTTCGGATGAATTTTGCTCCTCCAAGAGGCTCCGGAGGTCAAATCTGGAGAACGTTTTATATGGGGGCTATATATAATTATGGACCGATATGGACCAATTCTGGCACGGTTGTTAAAGATCATATACTAACACCATGTACCAAATTTCAGCCGGATCGGATGAAATACGCTTCTCTTAGAGACTCCACAAGCCAAATCATGGGATCGGTTTATATGGGGGCTATATATAATTAAGGACCGATATGGACCAATTTTTGCATGGTTGTTAGAGACCATATACCAACATCATATACCAAATTTCAGCCGGATTGGATGAAATGTGCTTCTGATAGAGGCTCCACAAGCCAAATCTGAGGGTCCCTTTATATGGGGGATATACGTAAAAGTGGACCGATATGGCCCATTTTCAATATCATCCGACCTACATCGATGCCAAGTTTCAAGTCGATAGCTTGTTTCGTTCGAAAGTTAGCGGGATTTCAACAGACGGACGGACGGACGGACATGCTTAGATCGACTCATAATTTCACCACGACCCGGAATATATATACTTTATGGGGTCTTAGAGCAATATTTCGATGTGTTACAAACGGAATGACAAAGTTAATATACCCCCATCCTATGATGGAGGGTATAAAAAAATTCTTTTTGGAACCGAAAGTGATGAAAAATTGGCGGAGAGGCGATGCATTTAACATGGGATTGTCATAGGACGGATATCCACCATTTCAACAACAGTCGCACTGAATTTGCATGACTTCTTATTGTGTGACCCAATTCAGTATTTTGGATGTGAGTTAAACATTTTATTATACCCTCCACCATAGGAAGGAGGTATATTGACTTTGTCATTCCGTTTGTAACACATCGAAATATTGCTCTAAGACCCCATAAGTACAAATTCGTGGTGAAATTCTGAGACGACCTGAGCATGTCCGTCCGTCTGTTGAAATCACGCTTACTTCCGAACGGAAGAAGCTATCGACTTGAAACATGGCACAAGTAGTTGTTATTGATGTAGGTCAGATGGTATTGCAAATGGATTATATCGGTCCACTTTTACGTATGGCCCCCATATAAACGCACCCCCAAATTTGGCTTGAGGAGCCTCTAAGAGAAGCAAATTTCATCCGATCCGGCTGAAATTCGGTACATGGTGTTAGTATATGGTATCTAACAGCCATGTAAAAATTGGTCAACATCGGTTCATAATTATATATAGCCCTCATATAAACCCATCCCCAGATTTGTCCACCGGAGCCCCTTGGAAGACCAAAATTCACTCGATCCGGTTGAAATTTGTTACGTGGTGTTAGAATATGGTATCTAAAAACCATGCAAAAATTGATCCACATCGGTTCATAATTATATATAGCCCCCATATATACCGATCCCCAGATTTGACCTCCGGAGCCCCTTGGAAGACCAAAATTCACCCGATCCGGTTGAAATTTGTTACGTGGTGTTAGAATATGGTATCTAAAAACCATGCAAAAATTGATCCACATCGGTTCATAATTATATATAGCCCCCATATATACCAATCCCCAGATTTGGCTTGCGGAGCCTCTAAGAGAAGTAAATTTCATCCGATCCGGCCGAAATATGGTACATGGTGTTAGTATATGGTATCTAAAAACCATGCAAAAATTGGTACACATCGGTTGATAATTATATTTAGCCCTCATATAAACCAATCCCCAGATTTGACCACCTGAGCCCCTTGGAAGAGCAAAATTCACCCGATCCGGTTGAAATTTGTTACGTGGTGTTAGTATATGATCTCTAAGAACCATGCAAAAATTGGTCCATACCGGTCTTAATTATATATAACCCCCATTTAAATCGGATGCCAGATTTGACTTCCGGACCTCTTGGAGGAGCAAAATTCATCCGATCCGGTTGAAATTTGGTACATGGTGAAATTTGGTACATTGCGCTAGTATATGACCGCTAAGAACCAATCCAAAATTGGTCCATACCGGTCTATAGTTATATATAGCCGATCCCCAAAAATAATCTACCAAAATTTTATTCCTGTCGAAAATTTTGTCAAAATTTTATTTCTATAGAAAATGTTGTCAAAATTGTATTTCTATAAAAAATTTTGTCAAAATTTTATTTCTATAAAAAATTTTGTCAAAATTTTATTTCTATATAAAATTTTGTCGGAATTTTACTAATATAGAAAATTTTGTCAAAATTTTATTACTATACAAAATTTTGACAAGATTTTATTTATATAGAAAATTTTGTCAAAATTTTATTTCTATAAAAAATTTTATCAAAATTTTATTTCTATAGAAAATGTTGTCAAAATTTTATTTC